>NC_079134.1:63198436-63798436 GCF_945859705.1 Episyrphus balteatus | reverse complement strand
CAATCTGACTGGACAAAATAGAAAAAAAAAGTTTAGCTTGAAAGTTGGTTCTTGTCAACAGTTGGATGGAGATAATACAAAGTATTCTATTTTTCGCTTGAGTTTGGTTGACGATTAAAAACGCTGTGGTAGTTTTATTGTTGTAATTGTTTTTTTTTTATTGTTAATCTACATTTGGAGGTAAAGTATTATAATTTTTATTTATTAATTACCATTGCAACTATTTAAAAAAAAATTAATTCTGTAAGAAGGCTAGGAAGTGCAAAAAAAATATCTTTGTTTTTCAATAGAGGTAAAGTTAATTTTTCCACATTTTTCCGGTCTGAAATTAATTAATTAATGTATTGTGGAGTTTTGTCATTAAGATTAGCTATTAACATATCTCGCGTTTTCTCGACCGCCATACAACTTTTTTCACTTTTCTAAATGAAGTCAAGATTTTCAAAAAAAACAAATTTTCGAAAAATGTGTCAAAACTGTCAAATAAGATCGAAAAGGCAGTTTTTTTGATCTTTTAATGAGCAGGTATCATCTTTGGAACATTTTTGACAATAAAGAAAAATTAAAAACATAAAAACATAATAAAAATTTTGTGCTTCAAAAAATGAAAAAGGATACATTTTACACTGGAAAAAACAAATTTTGATTTTTAAGAAGTTGGTAGGTACTTTGAAAAAAGTTTTTTGTTATAACTTTTAAACTAAGGGTGGGCTAACGAAAAAAGGTGATGTTATTTGTTGGAATTAGAATGGTTAATTGATTAAAAATGAAAAAAGGATTAATTTTATACTGAAAAAAACAAATTTTGATTTTTAAGAAGTTGACACTTTGAAAAAAGTTTTTTGTTATAACTTTAAAACTAAGGGTGGCCTAACGAAAAAAAGTTATTTGTTGGAATTAGAATGGTTAGTTCAGTAAAAATGAAAAAAGGATTAATTTTACACTGAAAAAAACAAATTTTGATTTTTAAGAAGTTGGTAGGTACTTTAAAAAAAGTTTTTTGTTATAACTTTTAAACTAAGGGTGGGCTAACGAAAAAAAGTGATGTAATTAGTTGGAATTAGAATGGTTAATTGAGAAAAAATGAAAAAAGGATGCATTTTACACTGAAAAAACAAATTTTGATTTTTAAGAAGTTGGTACTTTGAAAAAAGTGTTTTTTCGTGTTCTGAAAAAGAAATCACTTCACACCATTTCATATTTGTTGTTACTTTTGAAATACGTTTGGATATATTTTACTATGCATGTAGCTTTTCTAGGTACTCATATGGCAAACAAAGAAATAATTGATTTTGAGACTTGAAAAATTATTTTTAGGTTGTGGTTTTAAATGTTAAATGTCAACTTAAGCTTCTTAACAGGAATGTTAAATGGACTACATTCAATCAAGTAAAAATGTTAATTCAAATTAAAAACATTTGAGGCGCAATGCAAACACCAGTTGATTTAATTGTTCTTAATTATAAATTAAAGAAGGGTCACTGAGGTGTAAACGTACTTTTTTTTTTGGTGTGGTGAATAAAAACTAATTCTTCTATAATTTTTAAACTAAGCGTAGTATAGCAAAAATAAAAGTTGGGCTATCCTGAGCTAACCTTGGGCAAACAAACCACTTTTTTAAGCTAACGATTTTTTCACAGGAAAAAAAAATTAAAATTTTTTCGGTTTCTGATATGGAAAAAAGTTTTTGTTGTATCTTTTGAAAAAATAGTGCAATCAAGAAAAAAAAGTTGGGCTATCCTGGGCTAATGTTGCACAGATAACCGAACAGAATAAATAAACGACCAACCGCTGTGAATGCTTTACAATGACTAAAAGCTTTATTGAAAGAAGTCATGAGATGAAAGTATAAACTGGTATAATGTATAATAGTTATATGATAAGGATGAGTGGGAAATGAAGGAATACTATAAATTACTCAACACTCCCACTTTTATAAGTATTTCATTAATTAACAATTTCAAAATAAAATTTAAAAAAAAAATTCAAGCATTACAATTTTACTTTAGAAATTACGTTAGTTAATTCTCTTTAAGATTGATTAAATGCATTAAATATCTTAGACGAAAAAATCTATCTTTTTGCAATGGTTTAGTGAAGATATCGCTTATTTGATTGCTAGTATGAACATATTCCAATTCGAACATTCCACTAGCATATTTTTCGCGGATGAAGTGGAAACGGACATCAATATGTTTCGTCCTTTTATGAAACTCGGGATTTCGAATAAGACGAATAGCTCCTTGGTTGTCGACATAAAGAACAACTTTAATTTGTTGGCTTGGTAATAATTCTGTCAGAAGTTGTTTCATCCAGACCAACTCTTTAACTGCTTCCGACGCTGCGACATACTCCGACTCGGTTGTTGAGAGGGAGACACATTTCTGTCGTTGAGAAGCCCATGTTATGCAACTTGAGCCCAATAGAAACACGAACCCACTTGTGGAGCGCCGAGTACTAACATCTCCAGCATAGTCCGCATCGCTATAACAACTCAAAGTTAAATTTAATTTTGATTCAAAAAATATACCATATTTTAGGGTCCCCTTGACATATCTCAGAATGCGCTTAACCATGTTTACATGAATGATGGATGGTTTCTCTAGATAACGGCTAACGCAACCAACTGCAAAAGCCAAGTCTGGACGAGTTGCCACCATCAAATACATTAAGCTGCCAACAGCTTGACGATACGGAAACCTGATCTCTTCCTTTCTATTTTCCGTTATATCTGCTGCATTGATTGTAGGGTCAGCAGGAGTCGACACCACAGCCGCATCCATTAGATTAAACTTTTCAACGATTTTCGCTGCGAACATTGACTGACTAAGATGAATAGAACCGTCCCTCAATCGTCTTATTTCCAGCCCTAAAAAGTGTTTGGCTGGAAAAACTTTGATTTCGAAGTTTATTTTTAAGTAGTCACAAAGTTTGACTATATCACTCTTATCAGCCGCTGCCATGAGACCATCATCGATGTAAATAGCTAGAATGATCTTCTTCTTCTTGTCGTAGCTTGAGAAAACACAAGAATCAGCATCAATTTGTTTTAAGCCAAAGTCTCGCAACAATTTCGTAAACGTCTGGTTCCAACAGCGTGAAGATTGCTTGAGGCCATACAAGCTCTTTTGTAGTTTACATACTCGCCCACTGTTGTCGTCATATCCTTTAGGTTGCTGCACGTAAATTTCCTCGTCAATCTTGCCATTTAAGAACGCCGTCTTCACGTCAAATTGCATGATATGCAAATTTTCTGCTGCTGTAAGGCTCAATAAAACCCTCACCGAAGAAAATTTGGCAACAGGACTAAACGTTTCCGAATAATCTATTCCATACTGTTGACTAAAGCCACGAGCAACAAGCCTGGCTTTGAAACGGACATCCTCAATAGCTGTTGCGCACTTTTTCTGAAAAACCCACTTTGTGTCCACCAACTTTCGGTTTTCAGGTAAACTAACCAGCTCCCATGTAGAGTTTTTCTTGAGAGAAGAAATTTCTTCATCCATGGCTGACCTCCACTTACTTGAATCAGGACAACTTACAGCATCTTCAAAACTCAAAGGAGTTTCAGCTTCGGAAATAAAAGCTAAGCTTTCGCAAACAGTAAAATGCATGTTACCTGCATCACGAGTCTTACTTCTTAGCCTGCCTGGAATACCAACGGATCTCCTCGTAGGGGTGGAACCATCTGGAGAATCTTCAGAATCTAACTCGAAGGATGTATTCATAGCATCAGAATAATTATCGCCATCGTCCAAATTTTCACTTGATTCCTGCGATTCGTTGGAAGTTTTGTCTGAATCATCGTCAATCAAAACAGGTTGGACACTTTTCCCTGCTGACTCTTCACCGTCACATAAACTTACAGCCGTATTCTCGCGTTCTGATAGAACCAACTCTGAAACGTCATCACTCAAATGTGGTTGCACGATTTTTTTAGTTGAATCACCATGAAAGTCTGAACCATCATCTACTTCATTTATATCAACAGACGCCGAATTTCTTTCTTTAACTGCAGAAGATTTATTATTGAAGACAACATTGCGCGAGATCTCGATTTTATTTGTTTCTGGAATGAAGACGCGAAATCCTTTCACGCCCTCCTGATAGCCAACAAAGTACCCCTTTTCAGATTTTGCGTCAAGTTTACGCCTTTTTTGGTCTGGTATATGGACGAACACTTCCGTTCCAAAAACTCTAAAATACTGAATGTCAGGCTTCGAATTAAACCACAGCTCGAAGGGAGTTTTTCCTTGTACAGTGCTCGTACCTGTTCTATTTAAAATATGCACAGCGGTGTTAACCGCCTCAGCCCAAAATTTGTAACCCAGATTCTCAGAATGAATCATAGACCTAGCAGCTTCCATAATTGTCCTCATCTCCCGTTCGGCGGAACCATTTTGTTCGGGAGTATAAGGAACAGTTGTCTGACGTTTAATGCACTTTGAGAGTAACAAGCTTTGAACATCTCGATTCATAAATTCCAGCCCATTATCACTTCTCAATACCTTAACACGATTGCCTGTCTCAGTTTCAACTTCTTGCAAATAAATTTTCAGAAATTTTGACACCTCAGATTTTTCTTTCATAAAATAAACCTTTCTGAAATGGGAAAAATTGTCCTTGAGCAAAAGAAAATATCGTGAGCCTCCTATAGACTGCTGTTGCATCGGGCCACAAACATCAGTGCTAACCAGTTCTAGAACACATGTAGTTTTGCTTTGACTCAGCTTAAATGGTTTTCGATGTTGCTTTCCATACATGCAACCTTCGCAGAAGAACTCTTTGTCATCATCAAACGGAATTTGAAGATCTCTTAAAACATGACGTACTTGATTAATATTCTGATGCGCAAGTTTTTCATGCCAAAGTTGTAACGTGTCTTTTCTCTTTTCAGCTATATTTGCAGTGACGTCATTAACATCGAACGATTCCACTTTTATCAGAAGCTTAAAAAGCTTTGAATCCCGTACTCCCACTGCAAGTGTTGTTCCGTTTCTTAATAACTGGCATTTAGACTCGTCAGATATGAACTGTAAACCCTTATCTAGAGCGGTACTTAATGAAAATAAGTTCACATGCATTTTTGGCACATATAGCACATCAGTCATGTGATTCTGTTGCCACCTGTCATTGACGAAACAAAGCACATTGATACGACCTTTACCAATTGCACTGATTGCGGTCCCATTTCCTATGCGAACAACTATAGGTGTTTTCAGTTCTGTATAATCAAGCAGCCACTCTCTCCTGTTGGTCATGTGATCCGTTGCTCCGGAATCTAACACCCACTCGTCTCGCTTGTTGATCTGTACCGCTGCCTCCGCTTCACAGATGAAAGCTTGCCCACGACTAGCATTTGGATGCCCTTTAGATGACCTTTCTGGACAATCGCGTTTCCAGTGTCCACTCTTCTTACACAAAAAACATCTACCTGGCTTTGACTTATGTCCCCCTTTGCCTTGCTTTTTCTCACTCTGGCCCTGAAACTTTCTTGCCATCAACGCGTTACTAGAATCTGTACCTACTTGATGCGATTGAAATCGCGCTTCTTCCATAACTAACCTAGAAGTCAAGTTCTCAAGCGTTTGACTGTCTTTATCCGTAGATTCCCAGGCGCTATAGAAGTGATGGTACTTTTCAGGTAAAGTCAGTAATATTTTTGTGACGATCATAGAATCGGAGATTTTTTCACCAACATCCGCTAACTGTTGTACCACCGCTTGCAGCTTTGAGATATGGGTTGCCACATCATCTGCAGGATCCATAGAAAACATATAAAACCTTTGTTGAAGCATATGTATACTTTCCCTAGATTTGGCTTCATAAACTGTTTCGAGCTTTAACCACATGGCTCGTGCAGTTGTGCAGTTAATAATATGCAAAAGCGATTGCGACGCCATAGTAGTGGCAATTATTTTCTGCGCCTTACTGTCCCCACGTTTCCATTCATTCACCTTGGCCTCTAAATTTTCCGACTTAATTGCCCCCCCAACTACCGGATAACTAGTTTCTCCATCGATAAACCTGAGTAAGTCACTGGCGTTCAGCAGAATTTTTACCTGGAACTTCCATAAATTCCACTGCTCCTGGCCAGCCAACTTCTCAATTTTATTATCGTTATTATCAGCCATTTCCTAATGTAAAGCACTCCTAATTAATCCCCGCACAATACCTACACTGCTTCTACCAAACGTTCTACGTTTTTTGAACTTGCTTCTTAAGTATTCTCCGTGCAGATTAATCAAATTTCTCAAACAAGAAATAACGCGGTTTCAAGAACTGTTATATTAATTTCTGATTCTTATATGGATCTGGGCCCATAACCTGTTGCACAGATAACCGAACAGAATAAATAAACGACCAACCGCTGTGAATGCTTTACAATGACTAAAAGCTTTATTGAAAGAAGTCATGAGATGAAAGTATAAACTGGTATAATGTATAATAGTTATATGATAAGGATGAGTGGGAAATGAAGGAATACTATAAATTACTCAACAGCTAACGTTGGGCAATCGAACCACAGTGCAAAACCAACAATTTTTACAGTGAATAAAAAAAAGTTATTTTTTGTGGTTTTTGAGGTGAAAAAAAATAATTCCGTTATAATTTTAAAACTAACCTAGAGCAATCGAACCAGACAGGTTTGAAAAAAAAATTAGCATTTGGGGGAGCTAGCTTCACATAGGCCCACCTGTGTGTGGTGATGTCGTTTCACATCTGATTATATGGTATGCATTTAAAGTTATTTCTTTATTATTCACTTTTGTTCCAATATGAGTTTCTGTTAGCACTACCATATCAAATTTATTTTCTAGTATATTATTTTGTAGCTCACTAAAGTTGTTGATGAGGCCTTGGATATTTAACTGCATGCATTGAAAAAACTTTGGTTGCTAATATGCAACTTTCTCCCTCTCTCTTTCAACTCTTTTCAAATACACTGGACAATTTATATCCCTGGCATCATGGCACGGATCAATATCAAGATTTAATTTTTGAATAGTTACTAAGCAATTCACACATTCACTTTTTTCACTATGGCAGTCCTAGAATCTATGCTCACCATTACATTTTGGGCATGTTATTTTATGTGTACAATCTTTTGCATTGTGATTAAATCCCCAACACTTGAAACATCTTTTGCACACTTATCTTATCGTACACTGTACACTTGTTCCATCCAATATTCAAACTTGTTCTTTCCGCTTCTAAAAATTCGTTTAAATAAAGTCATTTCAATTTCCACTATAGCGTTATACTTATTTGGATCTTTATAATTATTATAAGTTTTGATAATTTTTAAATTTCCATCAATTCTATTTTGTTTTGTCTATAATTTCGATAAGATTATTTTCATAAATATTTTTATCTAGGTACCCCTATAATAACAATTTTTGGATCTTGCAAAGACGGCACATTTACTTTATAATGTTCACCTAATTTTTCTTTAACTTCACTTTCCATTTTTCTTGTAGATTCTTCATCTTCACATCTAATAAACACTGTTCCATCTTTACTTTTAGAAATACCACTTATTTGTATAGCCAGATCCGCTGGATTAATTTTTTCTTTTAAATCTTCTTTTGTTTTTTCACAATTTTGACTATTATTAGGCTTCACCATAATCGGGGGTACATTTTTTGTTGCAATTATATCCGCATATGATTTCGGTTCGTTTACTTTTTTTGTTTCACTATTTGACTCTTTTCCTCTTATTAATTTCATACAACTCATTAGTTCTTTTATTTCTTCTTCTTGTTTTTTTAATGCCTCTCTATTGTCCTTCACCACTTTTAACACATCTTTTATTTCATTTAATGCTTTTTTGTTTTCATTTACGGCTTTTAGTACATCATCCATTTTTGATATTATCACTCTTAAATATTCTTTGCAATCATCACAAATAAACATCACATTCTTGTGCTTAAGAATATTATTTTCATATAGAAACCAACAGCGAGTTCGCACCGGAGCACAGTGTGGTAATTCGCCAATCTGACTGGACAAAATAGAAAAAAAAAGTTTAGCCACATGATTTTAAATCATGAGTTGAGCTTCTCAATACAATGGGTAACTGTAATTCATGTTTGGTTTTTTTGTTTTCATCTCGGATTAGCGTAAGCTCAGCTTGAAAGTTGGTTCTTGTCAACAGTTGGATGGAGATAATACAAAGTATTCTATTTTTCGCTTGAGTTTGGTTGACGATTAAAAACGCTGTGGTAGTTATATTGTTGTAATTGTTTTTTTTTTTTATTGTTAATCTACATTTGGAGGTAAAGTATTATAATTTTTATTTATTAATTACCATTGCAACTATTTAAAAAAAAATTAATTCTGTAAGAAGGCTAGGAAGTGCAAAAAAAAATATCTTTGTTTTTCAATAGAGGTATAGTTAATTTTTCCACATTTTTCCGGTCTGAAATTAATTAATTAATGTATTGTGGAGTTTTGTCATTAAGATTAGCTATTAACATATCTCGCGTTTTCTCGACCGCCATACAACTTTTTTCACTTTTCTAAATGAAGTCAAGATTTTCAAAAAAACAAATTTTCGAAAAATGTGTCAAAACTGTCAAATAAGATCGAAAAGGCAGTTTTTTTGATCTTTTAATGAGCAGGTATCATCTTTGGAACATTTTTGACAATAAAGAAAAATTAAAAACATAAAAACATAATAAAAATTTTGTGCTTCAAGTTAAGCGAAAAAAAGACAAAAATGGTGGAAGACGCATTGGACCCCTCTTTAAACATGAATTTCATTCTGCTTGACCAATATTATGTGATAACTAAATAAACAAAACAGTAGATAGTGAAACAAAAGTAGAAAAGAATTTTTAAAACTAAAAAAACGGGAAAAATATAACAAACGGAAGTGTAAAAGTCTCCTTAGTGCACCTATCCATTAGAAAATAGTTTAAATCAGTAGAATCGCTCTCCGCAAAATTGAAAAAGCATATTCCAATAATACCGGAAAGGATTTATCGAAATGTTCTTTGAGTGAAGGATCAAAATGTATAAAAGATTAAGTTCTGATCCTCTAGAACCACTAGACCACTGGAATTTTCAACTAATGAGGCATTATCATTGATGAATGATGCTTTTCTGTCGGAACATCTTAAACAAGTTCAATGCAAAAAGCAAGCAAGTGTAAAAGGCCAGGGTCACGAAGAAATTTAGAGAAGAAGAAATATAGAGAATTATTAGCTGTTTTTAATAGGCCCTTATGTTTCAAGTTTGCATCGCACAAAAAGGAGTTACTTTTTTAAATTATCTGCAGATATTTTTTAAGGTGATGCCATTTTTTATGATTGTGAAGCATTTCATTTAAAATCATTGCTGAGATTTTAATTTAAAGCATGATATTGAGAAAATAAATCATGTATGCCATCTGTCAAAAACGTGTGTAAAAGTTCTATTTCTTAATAAAAACTAATTATTCTGCCTGTCTTTTTTCGTGAATAGCAATAGAGTTTTTATTTATTGAGATTTTTCAAGCGTTTTTTTAAATAATTAAGTATATCCAATCATAGAATATGTTTACGGAAACATAAATTCAAATACTATAAAAATGCATTTTCTTCATCACTATTTTCACCCACTTTTTGCAGAAATTATAGATTTCTTTTTAAAAAATCTTTCTTTTTTATAGAATTTTATCTATTCGCATTCATTTGTTTAAAATTGTTTAGAAAAAAAGTCGATTTAACGCGAGTTATTAATTTTGTGCAGCTAGATTCGTGATTGGCCATACTGTGCGGAGCTCCGTTGTAGCCGTTGTGTTCAAATGTTTTTTTTTTTTTTTGTTTGAAGTCAATTTGTGAGAAAATTGCTTTTATCGCCTAAACGATGGAAGATTGTCCTTCTTTTCCATATAATTGTTTTCCTTTAATTGCCTAAACAATCTTTTGACATTAATAAATCTATGAAATTTAAGCAAAATTTTTGGAAATTATTTTTTTTTGTTCATAAAAATCTTCAATTAAATTTAAAAAATCAAAACGGCAACAACGGAAAATTTTAATCTTTAGACTTTAAAGTATTTTTAATTACCGACGTTTGAAAAAAAAGATCATCAAAATCAGAGCTGTTCAGTTGGGTAACCTAATATTGTCATTTTTTGAGCTTTAGTTACTCTACTTTAGAGATTACAAGGCATTTGCTTCCTAGCAGTTTTAAGGTAAGACCACATTTAACTGACCATTGTCTAACTGATGACAGATCCACGTTAATTGCATCCACACAAACATCGGCCATGCCGACATGGCAACTTTTCGAGTTTGTGAAGTTAGCCCCCCTTTTTTTTGAAATTGTTATTTTTGAAAGTTGTTCCAGGTTGTTCCTGATTTGTGCCGGAATGTTCCAAATTTTTTTTTGAAAAATTTTCAAAAATGGAGGTTTAAGAGCCAAAAAACCGTTTTTAACCTAGAGCCCTTTTTTCGAAAATTGAAATTTTGAAAGTTGTTCCGGATTTAAGAAGTTTTTCTGAACAATGTTCCAAATATAGATTATACTATTTCAAACTTCGTTCCTTTAAACAAATTTAAAAATTCTAAAAGACTGGTTTGGTTTAATAAAAGCTTATTAACATTAAAAATTTTTTAAAGAAATTTACATATAAGCAGTACATTTGCTCTCTGGAATCGAAAATTAAAAGTAATTCAAAATGTTTTTGGTCATTTTTAAATACAAAACGAAAATCGATTGGGATTCCATTAAACGTTTCATACAAAGGGGTCTCATCTGAGGATATAAATATAATTTGCGATAATTTTGCCTCATTTTTTCATTCAAACTTTATAAATTTAAATTTAAATTAAGATGGCATGGCGCATTATCATTCCTTCAATGACATGGATGCTCTAAATTTATCTGTTGATGATGTGCTAGCGTCTTTATCCTCCCTTGATAATAATTACTCAGTAGCACCTGATAATTTCCCACCAATTCTCTTAAAGGAGTGTAGATACAACCTTGCAGGTCCACTTTGCTTCATTTTTAACCTATCTTTAAGCCAAGGAATATTTTTAGACACGTGGAAGTCTTCTATAATCACTCCACTCCATAAAGCAGGATCTAAATGCTCTGTCGAAAACTATAGACCTATTGCTAAGCTACAGTTAGTCCCTAAAGTATTTGAAGCAATAGTGAAAAACAAATTATATTCTTTAGTTAGGAACTATATTTCTGAATTCCGACACGGATTTATGAAAGGCAAATCGACAGCAACTAACTTATCAATTTTTACAAGCTGCTGCCTTGACTGTATGGAAAAACGATTACAAGTTGACACTATCTATTTGGATTTCACTCTGTGCTTCTTAAATGGATTCAAAGTTACTTAGTTGGGCGAAAACAATATGTGAAAATTGGTAATGTGTTTTCTAAAGAAATAATGAACTTTTCCGGCGTTCCACAGGGTAGCCATCTTGGACCGCTCCTCTTCATTATTTTTATTAACGACCTACCGCAATATCTTCTACACACAAAATGTCTTTTGTATGCTGATGATCTTAAAATCTTCAGCAGCATAAGATGTCTTGAAGATGCGGAAAATGTCCAGAATGATCTAAATAACGTACTTTTTTGGTGTAAATTAAATGGGCTTTATTTTAACAACGGGAAAATGAGTTTTTCACGTCATTTCCAAAGCCAACTCAATGTTGGGCTTCATAATTCGAAATTCAAAACTTTTTAATGATCCTCATACACTAAAAACACTATACTCATCTCTTGTTAGACCGCTGTTAGAATATTGTTGAGTTATATGGAATCCCTACACTCAATCGAGCATTTATCGTATTGAAAAGGTTCAGAAAAAATTTACAAAGTTTGCTTTGCGTAAAATCTATTAAAATTCAGATGTTCCATGTTAGGAGACTAGATGTACTCTTATAGACTTAAAACCTCTAGTTTTGAGAAGAAAATTTTATTCTGTCCTTTTTGCTTATGATGTCCTCAGTTCTAATATTGATTGTCCAATTTTGTTATCAATGTTCAATATTTACGCTCCAGCTCGAAGCTGGCGCCCAAGAGATGGCGATTTTTTACATGTTCCTTATCATAGTAATAGTTACGCTAGACATAATCCAATCAGAAATGCTTGTATAAATGTCAATGAATTTGACTCAGCTATTGACTTTAATGTAAATAGAAATGTAATTAAGAAAAATGTATTGAGTCTATTATAACAGTTATTATTTTTTTTTTTTTATTATTATTTAAATATCGAAGATGTATGTATATATTATATTGTTATTAATGTAGTCTATAAAAAGTTTGTAACTTGATTGACGAAATAAATAAATAAATAAATTTTTAAACCTCTAAGTTCAATATTTCGAAAGTAAGGGGCCAAAAACAAAAAAATTCTAGCCCCCCTTTTTCGATTTTTTAAGTTTTTATATTTTTTTAACTTTAAAAAAGTGTTCTAAACATCGTTCCAAAAAATTGAGGTCCTAAAATTTGTATTTTTAAAGATATCGCTTTGGAAACTTTTTTTCAAATAAACTAAAAAAACAACTTTTCCAATTATTATTTTCCAAATTTTTTTTCTGAAATCGAATATTTAACCATACATGTGTACATATTTCGAGTGAGTTTTAGTGTTCTACAGTAAGAGTATCAATTCGTAATCGTAAATCGTAATGTTTTCACATTTTCAAAAAATTCCATAGGCCCCCCTTTTTCGAAAAATAAAATTCCAAAAGTTGTTCCAAGTTGAACATTAATATTTCTTAAGCTAAACCAAAAATCGTTAAGAAAAACAAACAACTAGGCATTTAAACTAAAATTAAAAAAACGATTTTAGTAAGTTCTTGCCCCAATTTTGCCCCCCTTTTGAAAATTTTAAGATCCAAAACTTAAAACAAATTAGTCTTCTTTCCAGTTCAAACATAAGAAAAAAAAAAAAAACGTATTTCAGTTTTTTTTTTCAAAAACGTGCTCCCCAGACCCTCTTTAGACCAAAACTGAGAATATCAAGTTGAATACTTATAAAAAAGCCACACTTAAAAAAAAAACACTATACGAGTTTCATACCATAAAATACTTTAATACTAAAAAAAACAAAAAAAATGTTTAACGATACAAGCAAAAAACATTCTGGCTCCCCCTTTTCGAATTTCAAAAATCCAAAACTTGTTCCAGGTTGTTCTAGGCCTCTTCTAAAATGTTCCAGACTTTCACTTCTTAATATTGATTTTTGGTATGAATATTTAAAAAAAAAGCTCCCCCATCCCTCTTTTTGACAAATCCAAAATCTAAAAGTTGTTCCAAGTGTACAATCACTATCCAAATGGTCCAAAGTTTCATTCAAAAATACTCAAAACTGAGCATTTTTAGCCAAAATTTCATTTAATATGGGAAAATCATGTTAAACTTGTTCCCCTTTTTCGAATTTCAAAAATCCAAAACTAGTTCCAGGTTGTTCTAGGGCTCTTCTAAAATGTTCATGTTTTTCGCTTCTTAATAATAATTTTTAGTATGAAAATTTTTTAAAATTGCTCTCCCGTCCCCCCTTTTGACAAATCCATAATCTAAAAAATGTTCCAAGTGCACAATCACTCCAATCCAAATGTTCCAAAGTTTCATTCAAAAATATTCAAAACTGAGCATTTTAAGGGCTATGTGAAGCTGGCACTCCCAAATGCTATTTTTTTTATTTTTTTCAAACCTGTGTGATTCGATTGCCGCCCGGGATAGCCCAAGATTTTTTCACTAAATTTCTAAAATTCTAACGGAATTATTTTTTTCACCTCAAAAATCACAAAAAATTGTTGGTTTTGCACTGTGGTTCGTTTGCCCAACGTTAGCCCAGGATAGCCCAACTTTTTTTTTCTTGATTGCACTATTTTTACAAAAAACTTTTTTCATATTTGCCATATAAGTACCTAGTTAAGCTACACGCTTAGTAAAATATATCCAAAAATTTTTCAAAAGTAACAATAAATATGAAATGGTGTAAAGTGATTTCTTTTTCAGAACACGAATAAAAAACTTTTTTCAAATAACCAACCTCTTAAAAATCAAAACTTGTTTTTTTTTTAGTGTACAAATTATCCTTTTTTCCATTTTTTCTCAATTAACCATGCCAATTTGTATTTGTATTATTATAAAAAAATACAAGATACAGCAAGATTCAATCTTTTGTAGCATCAAAAATTCGTAACCAAGTTGTTTATATATATTACAATACATAATAAGTAATAACTAATGAAAATGATAATAACTACAAAAGAAAATAAAATAATAAGAAAAAGTATTACAAAAATTTAATAAACAATCTGGGCAAACAGAGAAAAGTGAAAATAAATAAATACATTAAATTGAGTACAATTTTAAACCATAGACGATAAAAGTTCAAATAATTTCTTCTTGAAAATGGTTGGATAGGTGGTTCGTTGTAATTCAAATGATAAGCCATTCCACAATCTAAAAACTGTTACAAAAAAAGATCTTTCGGCATGGTGTACGTAAATATTTATCAAAATTTAGTCCTTACAGCGATGGATGTAAATTAGACACACTTTCATGCCTTGGAATATTGTAGATGAAACGTAGACAATCATTAAACGCGACATGAATTTTTCGTTTACATTCATAGTCAAGAGAGGGATATACATTACAAATAAAAGTAAGAGAGGGCATAACGAGACTCTTCACAAGATGTTTTCTAAAAACAGGATCCAAGATGTTCGAAGAACCTCGTAGAGAACGCAGACTACAATAAACTCGTCTAATAGTATCAGAAACAGCGTCACAGCAGGTTAGTTTGTTGTTAATATGGAAACCCAAATATTTTACTTTTGAAACATAGTTAACAACTTGTGAATTTCAAACAATTTTGAGTAAATCATCGAGAGTAACTTCAGTCCTCGAACAAATCATAGAAAGAGTTTTTGATGAGTTAAGTAGTAACTTACATATTTTCAAAAGACCACTTTTGAATATTTGTAAGATCTTCGTTAACCCGGACAATGCAATCATCCATCAAACCTAATTCACTAAAATTATAAAGCAAAACATCATCTGCATACATGTGAATATGACAACTATAAACAATATCTGGAAGATCGTTAATAAATATTGAGAAAAGGTCCTAAAACTGACCCTTGGGGCACACCTGGATTAACAATAAATGTACTTGAATTACCTTGATCCGCGGTTACTATCTGCAGTCTATTACAGAGATAGTTCCTTAATAGTTTTAAGGCTGTTTTTGAATAAATTCAAAATTTGTTTTTTTTTTCAGTGTAAAAATTATCCTCTTTCCATTTTTTTTTTTTCAATTAACCATGCCAATTCCAACAAATTAAATCACGTTTTTTCGTTAGCCCACCCTTAGTTCAAAAGTTATAACACAAAAACTTTTTTTCAAAATACCAACCTACTAAGAACCAAAATTAGTTTTTTTTTTTTCAGTGTAAAAATTATCCTTTTTTTCATTTTTTCTCAATTAAGTAGTTGTTGTCTGTTTGCATTGTTTTTCTTTGTTTTCCGGTTTCATTTTTGTTGAAACATGTTTTTTGTTATAACTTTTGAACTAAGGGTGGACTAACGAAAAAAGTGATGTAATTCGTTGGAATTGACATGGTTTTGATTTGATTTGATTTTTATTTAATTCATGAATCACTGTACAGTGAGAAATTAATTAATTGAGAAAAAAAGGGAAAAGGATAATTTTTACACTGAAAAAAACAAATTTTGATTTTTAGTAGGTTGGTATTTTGAAAAAAGTTGTTTTGTTATAACTTTTGAACTAAGGGTGGGCTAACGAAAAAAAGTGATGTGATTTGTTGGAATTGGCATAATTAATTGAGAAAAATGGAAAAGGATAATTTTTACACTAAAAAAAAAAACAAGTTTTGATATTTAGTAGGTTGGTATTTTTAAAAAAGTTTTTTTGTTGTAACTTTTGAGAATTGAGATAAGGGTGGGCTAGCAAAAAAAGTGATGTTATTTGTTGGAATTGGCATGGTAAATTGAGAAAAAATAAAAAAAGGATAATTTTTACACTGAAAAAAAAAACGAATTTTGATTTTTAAGAGGTTGGTTATTTAAAAAAAAATGTTTTTTATTCGTGTTCTAAAAAAGAACCATTTTATATTTATTGTTAATTTTGAAAAATGTTTTTTTTTTTTACTAAGCATGTAGCTTTTCTAGTTACTTATATAGCAAACCAAAAAAATTATTGATTTTAATATTCGAAAAATTATTTGTATGTTGTGGTTTTAAATGTTAAATGTCAACTTTAGCTTCTTAACAGGAATGTTATATGAACTACATTCAATCAAGTAAAAATGTTATGTCAAACTAATAACATTTGAGGCGCAATGCCAACACCAGTGGATTTAATTGTTCTTAATTATAAATTAAAAAAAGGTAACTGTAGTGTATACGTACTTTTTTTTGGTGTGGTGAATAAAAACTAAGCGTAGCGTAAAAGATGGGCTATCGTGGGCTAACCTTGGGCAAACAAACCACGGTTTTAAACTAACGATTTTTTCACGAAAAAAAATCACAATCTTTTCGGTTTCTGAAATGAAAAAAGTTTTTTGTTCTATCTTTTGAAAAAAAAAAATGTAATCGAGAAAAAAAAGGTGGGCTATCCTGGGCTAACGTTGGGCAAACGAACCAAAGTGCAACCCAACAATTTTCACACTGAATAAAAAAATTATTGTTTGTGATTTTTGAGATGAAAAAAAATAATTCCGTTATAATTTTAGAACTAAGGGTGGGCTAGCGAAAAAAAATCTTGGGCTATCCTGAGCTAACCTTGGGCAATCGAACCAGCCAGGTTTGAAAAAAAAATTAGTATTTGGGGTGCCAGCTTCACATAGCCCTTAAAATGCTCAGTTTTGAATATTCTTGAATGAAACTTTGTAAAATTTGAATTTGAGTGATTATGTGCACTTGGAACAACTTTAAGATTTTGGATTTGTCTAAAAGGGGGACGGGGAAAGAGCCCAAGAACAACCTGGAACAAGCTTTGGATTTTTGAAATCCGAAAAAGGGGAGCCAGAACAAGTTTAACATGATTTTCCCATATTAAATAAAATTTTAGCTTAAAATGCTCAGTTTTGAATATTTTTAAATGAAACCTTGGAACACTTGGATTTGAGTGATTGTACACTTGGAACATTTTTTAGATTTTGGATTTGTCAAAACGGGTGACGGGGGAGCAATTTTTAAAATTTTTCATACTAAAAATTAGTATTAAGAAGCGAAAAACTGGAACCTTATAGAACAGCCCTAGAACAACCTGGAACAAGTTTTGGATTTTTGAAATTCGAAAAGGGGGAGCCAGAATTTTTTTTTGTTATATCGTAAAACATTGTTTTTTTAAGTAGGTATCCAATTTTAAGTTTTATTTTATGAAACTCGTATAGTGTTTTTTAAAGTGTGGTTTTTTATAAGTATTCAATTTGATATTCTCAGTTTTCGTCAAAAGGGGGCCTGGGGAGCACGTTTTCGAAAAAAAACTTAAATACGTTTTTTTTCTTATGTTTGAACTGGAATTAATTTGAATTGACTATATTATCACAATATTGTTTTTTAAATTTTAATGTTTGAAAATTTTTGGTTTAATAAGAACTTTTTTCTAATATCGTAAAAATAGTTTTTTTGCTCTAAATCTATATTTTTCATTATTTTTTGATAAAAGTTGGAAACATTTTGGTTTTTATAATAATACATGTGTGTGTGTTGAGAAGTACTTAAAAAGAAAAACGTCAAAAGCTACAACTAAAACGTGGTTTTGAAGAAGTCGTGCATTCTTTCTTTTAAATAAAATTTCCTTTGTATTTAGTCTTTTTTTTTTGTTAAGCTTTGCATTTCAAACATTGGTATCCCTTGCGGGGAACCTGATTCCTCGGCGTTTAATATTCATTTATCTAATTAAAAAGTGTTCTTCTGAGAACAATGGCACTGGCCAAAGAAGAATCAATTGCTAAATTGATTTGTAACTTCTCTTCAAATTCTCAAAAGGTAGGCGAAACCAATCAGACTAAAGGCTACCTAATTGGCAGGAGAAAACTTCAAGAAGACTATTGGATTAAGTTCAATGATGCTCATGACAGTCTTTCATCAATTGAGGCAACAGAAAATAATGAAAAAGATCTTCAAAGGCTTCTCTCTGAGGAGCGTTTTGCTAACATTGACTCAGCTTACTGTGAAGCTTTAGGTGAACTCAACGACGTCATCGAAGAGCTGTCTACTACTGCAAATGATACGATATCTCATTCAACACCGACTCGTCTTGTGGTGAGCGGGAACAACAACATCCAATCCATTTTGCCCCCTTTCGACGGATCATTTGATGAGTGGTTGAATTTCAAAGACATGTTCACCAGCTGTGTCATTAATCAAAAAACGCTGTCCAACGTACAACGACTGCATTTCCTCAATTCTAGCCTTCAGGAAAGTGCAGCGGCGGTGCTAAAAATTATTCGTATTAGTGAAGATAACTTCCAAACCGCTTGAAATAGTTTACAAAATCTCTATGACACAAACGCAAACTTGTTAAACAGTATATGCGCGATATTGTTAACCTTCCAACCATGTCTAAGGAATCATCAGCGTTGATTGAGTAAAACTCGGTTGTAAGTCGAATGAATACTAATTTTATTTCACTACGTTCCTACTATATATATACAATTTTCTAGTCTTATCTTCTATTCTTAATGTCTATGTTCTTATCAATCTATTCTTACTTATGTAAATTATCTGTAGATAACCGTCAGTGTATGCTTAGGGTAATCTGTCTTATCTTTATTTCACATACACATTGGGTTATCTATAGATTTGTTATGTTCATAATGTTTTAACATTCTGCGGGCCAACAGAAAGGGCTACAATTCTTTTCCTGAATATTATGCCTCGTACTATATAGATTACTAAAATAATAACCAAAATGCAACTTAATATAAATCCGCTGTGACCGCTTATGTGGTGAAGGTCCAAGCCCTTAAGGTGAATGTTTTCCCTCTTGAACCTTTCCAAGTCTCGTTGAATTTTGAGTAGTTCATTTTTGTTGTTTATTATCGTTGCCTGTATAGGTTTGATTCTTTCCTCTGCAACTTCGTCCAGTGCCTTCGTCCATATCGTCTGTTCCTCGAAATGGCTGATGGTTTCAGACTTAACTTGTTGCGGTGAAGTAAGGAAACCTCCGTTGTATCTAACCGTGCATTGTGGCCTTAATGTTAGAAGCCCTTGTGCTGGAAGCTTAACCAATTTATGCTCAGAATTTCCACAGCTTATATGAATAGCCGTGGTCGTAAATTGTTTAAACAACCATGTATTTGGTTTAGTCAACTGAATCCATTTGTCTTGCTGACCAACTCGTTCAAAATGACAGCTTGCTGTTTTTGCTTTCTTTATTGGTGATATCTCACATGATCCATCTGCTGCAGTTTTCCATGGCCAATTACCATGGCAAATATAGTGCGTTTCTTCGTTTTTTAGACAGAGATTTAGTTGTGCCTGACTCATTAGATTGTATGCGTCTAATTGGAAGTTGAAGACAAGTATTTCGGTGTATATTTTTGGTGTCACAATAATATCTCCCTGACGTATTGGCACGTCAATTACCCGAAAAACGTCCGATGCTTCTGAGTGAAGTAGTGGAATCTCCGCGTCTATTACTAAACGCCGGCCAAGTATGAATGCCCTCGCTTTCATTTGGCGAAATGTTTCTTTCAATCCATTTTTTGTACCATCACCAGGTAAACGAAACTTCTCTAAGATTTTATTCCGAATCTTGTGAATCTCTTCTTGTAGTTGGGATGGTTTTAATAACAACGGATTTATATGGTGATTATTAACATCAACGAGGATGCTTATAACTGCCATTTGCACATCATTACATTCACTTAACATTGCATCAAGTTGCATTGCTGCTAACTGAAATATGATTCCTGCTTTGTATGCATTATGAGCTTGAAGTGTCGTATTGCGTATTTCATTAATTTGACCATTGATTCTTACAAATTGATCGTTTACTTCGTCTGTCGTTTTCTTTAAAACATTTACTGTAGCATTTACCAGTGATGTTTGCCTCTTGTTTAAGCCATCCAGTTCATGCTGGTTGTCCATAATACCGAATAAAATGTGGTAGAGTGAACCAACAAATTCAAGTGGAGCTCTTTTTACCCTGTTGGTTATTATTAATAGTTTGTTATTTTCAGACAGTACTTCATATCTTCTCTTTAAGTTTGCTGTTATTAAACTGCACTGCTCGCTGAAGTAGAACATTTTGGAACACTTGTCTTGTAGTTTAGTTATGTAGCTTGAAATATTATTGGTTTCTTCAATATATGAATCTAAATCGTAGTAAACTACAAGTCTCCATTTTGATGCCACCACATCCATTTTTCCGATTGGGTCTAAGTAAATTCCCACATTTTCGTCTAAGTTTTTAATTGTCATATCAGGTGTTGTGCTCATATTGGTTGTTGAACTCTTTGCTCGTCCAAATGCAATTAATACGAATAACATCAACATCAAAATTTTAATTCCATTAACTTGTGTGTTTTTTGATCCATTATATTCTTTTAAACGGGTGAGCTGGCATGTTTGCTGTGAAATTTTACTCTCCGATTCTTCTTCAGAAGTCTCGAGTGGACATAATTTATGTATTGGTCTTTTGTAGAGTCCGTCCTTTGTTCTTAGTGTAACGACTCGTACATTGCCGTCTGACCCTTTGTGGACTTCAACAACGCGTCCCATGGGCCACCTCGACGGTTGGGTATTTTCGTTTTTTATAATAACGATTGCACCTTCCTCCAGATTCTTCTTTTCAGACTTCCACTTGGTACGTTTTTGAAGAGACACCAAGTATTCGTCCTTCCATTTTTGCCAAAAGTCTCGTTTTAATTTTTGCACCAGTTTCCAGCGATCTAGGGACCCAATTTTTTCAAGTTCTCCTGATTCAGGGGAATCCAATAAAGGACGTCCCACCAAAAAATGTCCAGGTGATAATACATCAATGCTGTCTATTTCATTACCCATCGCACATAAGGGACGTGAGTTTAATATTGCTTCTATCTGACATAGCAATGTTGTCATCTCTTCAAATGTTAATTTAGATTCTCCCATTATTCGTTTTAAATGGTGTTTCATTGATTTGACGGCTGCTTCCCAAAGCCCTCCAAAGTGAGGACTTGCGGGTGGGATGAAATGCCATTCCACCTTGTCTTCAGCTAACCTTGAAGCGAGTGACGCGTTGTTTTTGATGGCGTTCTTGAATTCTTGGTCTAAACATCGATTCGCTCCAATGAAATTAGACCCATTGTCTGAATATATATGAGCACTTTTGCCACGTCTTGCAAAAAATCTTCTTAGAGCTGCCCTGAATGCTTCTGTTGTAAGGTCACTCACTGGTTCTAAATGAATGGCTTTAGTAGCCATGCATACAAAAACTGCTATGTAGCCCTTGTACGCTTTCTGTCCTCGACCTCTTGATGTTCGCATCAATATTGGTCCAGCATAGTCGACCCCAACATGTAGAAATGGTGGAGAAACTGTAGTTCTTTGCTTTGGTAGATCTCCCATTATTTGGTTCGCACCGCTACTGTTGTATCGAATACAAATCGGACAACTACGACAACATCTTCTTATTAGTGTTTTGATACCAATTATGTAGTATCTTCTTTTAATATATGCTTCCATCACCGAATTTCCACCATGTAGTGTAGCTGCATGTGCTTCTTTAACGATTAAACTGGCTAGTTTACATTTATCCAGTATTATTGGGTGTTTCTGGTTCAAAGGTAACCTTGCATACTTAAGCCTTCCACCCACTCTTAAGATTCCTTCATCATCTAGGTAAGGTTTCATTTGAATTATTTTGCTGCTCAAAGGAATATCCTTTTTGTTTTCAATTTTTTGTAATTCATTGCAAAATTGAATTTTTTGCTGTTGTTTGATGATTAAAATTCTCGCCTGTGACAGTTCGGATACAGTTATTGATCCTGGCGTTATTTGTTTGTATTGAAACCACCGAATAAAACGAAGCACATATGCAACACTTTTCTCAATTTTGTTGATGTTCGATAATCGTTCGATTAAATTCGATACAAAATGTTTCTTGCATTGTAATGTTGACATCGTTCTTAAATCTGTTGATGGTGCCAAGTGTTGCTGTTGCGGCCAATGATGTTTTGATTGTTTCAGCCACTGCGGACCTGTCCACCATAGTTCGTGTGCAGCAATTTTTGAAGGGCATATGCCACGTGATGCAACATCGGCTGGGTTGTCTTTCGAATTTAAATGCAGCCATTCGATTTTATCCATTAGACTCTTGATGTCAGCTACTCTGCTTCGTATAAACTTTTCTTTGCTCTTGTTGTTTTTTATCCACCACAAAGTAATAGTGGAGTCACTCCACCCATAGTATTTTGTATCATTTGAGAAATACTTTTTTATCTTGTTGAGTAACCTTGCAAGTAGTTGAGCTGCACATAACTCTAATTTGGGAAGAGTTTTTTTATTTTTGATGGGTGCCACCTTGGTTTTGGCTGTTAGTATTTTAATTGTCATATTTGTTTTAACATATATGACAGCTGCATATGCTTTTTCTGAAGCATCCGCAAATCCATGTATTTCTATTGGACCTGCTTCGTCATTAAATATCCATCGTGGGATTTTAATTAATTTGATTTCTTGTAAGTTTTGTTGAAAGGTCATCCATTCTGCCTTCATGATTTCATCAAGTTCATCATCCCAGTCATAGTTTGATTGCCACAATCTTTGTATGAATATTTTCGCTCTTATCGTAACTGGAGCAAGCCATCCAAAAGGATCGAATATTTTTGCAATATTTGATAACACATTTCTTTTGGTTTTTGAAATGCTCAATTTAGATGAATCTATAACAAATCGGAACTCATCTTGATCTGGATCCAAGTGAAGTCCCAATGTTTACATAGTTATTTTTTGCTCATCATTCGACATTATGCCAGTCAGTAAATTTTGATTGTTTGAAGACCATTTTCGTAATTGAAAACCAGCATTTGAAAGATTTTCACTTACTGCTCTTATTATGTATCTGCATTCGTCTTCGTTGTTGGCACCTGTCATTAAGTCGTCAACGTAAAATTCTTCTCTTGTGATTGTTTCTGCAAATGCTTGCATGCAGATGTCGTTTTCTGATATTTCATTATCTTTTTCTATTTCTTCTATCTCCCAGAACCTCTCCATCGATAAAGTAACCGCTGACATGATTTTGCCACATTGTCGTTTCTGGTGTAGTGAGCCGGAAACTACCCACCCGAAAATCGTATTTTGTGCCACTATGCCATTGTGCTTCCTTACTCCTTCTTCAATTAACTTTGGATATAAGTCACTTCCGATGATAATGTCAATACGATCTTTTGTATTCAAGTTTGGATCTGCCAGAATATAGTTTTCCCACTCATTTTTATTAAATTCAAATGATTCGTCAGGTAGTGGTTTTATAAGGGTTGGTAATACCAAAAACTCTGCTTGCATTTTGTTGTTGCTCATAAATCTTGGTCTTATCTCTAAATACACTCTTGATTTTGATGTACCCACTGCTGCATCTGAGAGTCCAGTTAATTCTGTACTTATTATTTTCCTTGGCAAGGAGAGGATCTGCGCTGCTTCCTCAGATATCATTGATATTTGAGAACCTTGATCAATCAATGCCCGAAATAGACATGTTTCACCATTTGACGATGTGGCTGATATCTGTGCTGTAGCTAATATTACCATTGGACTCTCTATCTTCTTTACCATCAGGGATGATAATGATTTTTCTTTTTTATTGTTGTTGTCTGAGGGGCTCAATTTTTTGTATTGATTTCCCTCGACCCTTTTCTTCGTTTGGTAGTTTTCGTTGTGTAGTAGAGTGTTATGCGATTTATTACACTTCTTACATTTTATTTGAGAGAAGCATTTGGTTTCTGCACTGTGTTTAAGACATATACTGCATATTTGCTTATTGCGTACATATGCTAAACGATTGGGAATCTCGGTGTTTAAAAATTTCTCACAATAATAAATTCGATGACCACTCTGCATGCAGAAATCACAGTTCCACTCTCTTCTGTCTGATTGAGAATTCCCACTTTGTTTTTTGTATTCTTTGTTTCGAGTCATTGTTTGATGTTGAGATTCAAGGGTTTGAAATAATTGCTCAAGGAAGTCCATAACATCCTCCAGTTTTTGTATCTGGCTTGGTTTTTTGATGTGTTGCTCATATAACTGTAAGCCCTCCTTGTGAAATTTTCGAAGGAGTAGGTGAGCAAATATTTCATCGTTTTCATTGTTATGTTTGCCTATTGTCGATGTGATGATGTAAATACATTCCTTTGCTGCATCGTGAAGCTTTTTAACATTAGAAGGTGATGTAGCGTTCATCATTGGCATGTCCAGCAAGTAATTCAATTGCGTGGAGAAGTTGATTCTTTTATTTTCGTACCTTCTGACGAGAGTCTTCCATGCTTCATTATAGTTTGCCGAAGATCCTTGTATTAGGCTAGCAATAGAAGTTCGAGCATCACCGGTTATACACGATCGCAAGTGATTTAATTTCACAGAATCTGGCACATTATTCTTATTGTGAACCAAATCTATGAAGAGGTCGGAAAATATCTTCCACTCTTCAATTTTTCCATCGAATTTAGGCAGTTCAATTTTTGGACTTTGTGTTAATACATTTGCATATGGATCAGATTTTATGCTCTCATGATTTTCTTCCAACTTGAAAAGAAGTAATTTCAGATCTTCTTCCAACTCGATTATATAATTTTCTTCTCTGAATTCCTCTTCTTGTATTGGATTCATCTTAGACAGCTCAACTTGCAGTCGGTCATTCCACCGTTTCAATTTTCCAATCCATATGTTTTTTGTATGAGGATGGGAAATTGCCTCAAGTTTCGCCTCGTCTATTGTTTTTTTTAAACTTTCCATTATTGTACGTAATTTCGTTTAATCTATTTGAGTTTCATGATTTGTTATTGTTTTCATCATGATCTTATTCATTTGTTTTTGCTGCAAGTCTAGTCCAGTGGCTAGCTGCTGATTAACAGTTTTTATTTCTGCTATTTTGCTAGCTAACATTGCTTCGCTTATGCCTTGTTCTACACTGTCCAGATCTTTGTTTTTCAGCAAATTTTGAATTTTCTGAAAGTAGTTCTCTGCTCCTTTCATCCATTGTTCTTTAAAATAGGGAACATCAATAACACCAAGCTTATGAAGTAGCTTGTCATTTTCCTTGAATGCTTGAAGATTCTTTTCAGCATAGACAAGAATTTCTTGGTTTTTGCTGCGTGTTGTTACACTTTCTCCATCTTTTAATAACTTTTCCAGGTTTTTTAATATTTCAACCTGTTTTTCAATTACTTTTAAATGCTCTGATGACATTGTTGAATTTGTTTTTTTTTTACTTGTTATGATTTTTCACTGAATATGATTTTTTTTTACTTGTCAGTATTTGTAGCTCTGACAACGCTAATTTTCACTTTATATATATTTTTTTGGTACTTGTCAGTATTAGTGCTGTAAAAGTAACGACAAAATGAGTACCCGCATGTATACGTTACTTTTGATACTAGTACCCGCATCAATAATATCGTTACTCGTTACTTTCGTATGCTTCGTATTTTTCGTATATTTCGTATGTTTCGTGTGTTTCGTGTGTTTCGTATGTTTCGCATGTTTCGTATGTATCGTTACTTTCGTTACTTTCGCATGCTTCGTTCGTTTCGTATATTTCATGTATTTGATACGTTTCGTATGTTTGGTATTTTAAGTATGTTTCGTACGTTGGTATGGGTGAAAAAAATTTTTTTTTTGAAAAAACCAAAAACAATTTGTATAATCTAGGCTACATTTTAAAGCCATAAACATTAATTTAAGTTGCGTTCTCATGTTATAAGAGTTTGAAGGTAGCTATACTGATATTTTTTTCGATTTTTTTTTATCAAACGTGGAAACTTTTTTTTATTTTTTTCTACTTTTTCGACAAAACTTTGGTAATTTTTTGTTTATATCCGTTCAGTAATCTTATCACAATTCCTTAGAGACCTTTATTTCAAAAGTATTTCGCGCAGATCTCGGAATATTAACACTTCAATGCAACCATGTCGAACAATTTTTCATTTTTTTTTTCTATTGACAGTGATTTTCAAACCTCGTTTTCTTGGCTTTTTTTTTGTTGAAAATTTTGCACTGAAAATTAACAAATTTTTTCAAAAACCAAAACACTTTTGTACATTCTTAAGCTACAATTCAAGACCATTAACAAAAAGGTCATAAACACATTGGTTTCCGCATGGGTATATTTCGGCCACATAGAGAAAATACTAAAACGTCTCTTTTGATATTTCTGTTATTATCGATAACTCAACTGTACCTTGGCACTACTGTTTTTTTTCGAGACAAAAGTAAACTCCAGCTAATTATCTGGAGTTAGCATTCCGATTACGGTAACGATATCGGTACGAGATGCTAAATGCGACAAATTGAGTGTATCACTTCGTTTCGTATCTCATATATCGGATGATTTAGTATTGAAATTGGAATGGGGTCGTTACTCGTATGTTTCGTATTTCGTATGTTTCTTTACTTCAGTACCCAGTAACGAAACATGCGAGTAACGATATTGTTTGGAAAGTAACGTTTCGTTACTCGTTACTGAAGCAAATACCCGCATTTTAGTAACGAATACATACGATTTGCTACAGCTCTAGTCAGTATTTGTAGCTCTGACAACGCTAATTTTACTTTATCAGTATTTGTAGCTCTGATAACGCTAAACTTCACTCGTTCGTTTATTAAAATTCTCTTACCACTGGTGGGGGAAAATTTTTAATATAGCTCGAAGGACCAAATGAATGAGTAAAACTCGGTTGTAAGTCGAATGAATACTAATTTTATTTCACTACGTTCCTACTATATATATACAATTTTCTAGTCTTATCTTCTATTCTTAATGTCTATGTTCTTATCAATCTATTCTTACTTATGTAAATTATCTGTAGATAACCGTCAGTGTATGCTTAGGGTAATCTGTCTTATCTTTATTTCACATACACATTGGGTTATCTATAGATTTGTTATGTTCATAATGTTTGAACAAGCGTTGTTACGTCGTATTCTTGATGGAATAACTGAAGTCGTTTGCGCTCTACAGCAACTAGAACGGCCAACAGAAAATTGGGATGATTGGTTAATTCTGCATGTCACTGAAAAATTGGACCCTGCCACCATAAGAGAATGGAAAAGCTCACTTCAAAGCCCGAATTCCATTCCCACTTACTTGCAGCTGGAAAAGTTTTTGAAAAACCGTCTTCAAGGACTTGATGCAATGGCAGCTTGCTCTGGGTCAAGAGTACAAGTACCTGATACTTCAGCCTCATTCTCTCGAGCAAATCCAAAGACACCTAATCAAAAACAAACTCCATTTCAACCAGTCCGCAGCCATCAAGCAAATTCCAACCAATGCCCAAAATGTTCTGCAAAGCATGTGCTAATGTTCTGTCCTGATTTCAGGAACCAAACGCCAACACAAAGGCTGACATTCGTGATGAAAGAAAGGTTGTGTAAAAATTGTTTAAAAGCTGATCACGTGCAACAACAATGTACATCAGAGTTTACCTGTTTAAGATGTCATCAAAAACATCACACAATGTTACACGATAGCATTCAGTCTCAAAAACCCAACATCAGCACAAACCATATGCAAACAAACAACACCTGTTCTGGCGCGAAGAATCATTGGTAAAATTACAACCGGTTCTGTTGGCGACAGCTCAAATCGGAGTAAGATCTGCTACTGGACACTATCTAAAACTTCGAGCTCTGTTAGACAGCGGCTCTCAAGCGTCTTTTATCAGTGAGTATGCAGTGCAACAACTTCATCTTCGGTGAACGTGGCTCCTTGTGCCGGTGACTGGGGTTGGAGGGTCAAGTGTTGGTAAGTCAACAGGTTTGGTGGATATCTTTGTGAGCTCTCTCAGAGAAACAGGTTTTAAAGTAAACTGCAGAGCACTAATTTTGCCTCGTTTGGGTCGTCTCATGCCAACTCTGCGTATTGACACCAAACCTTTTTGTGAATTTTTGGATCTTCATCTGGCTGATCCAAATTTTCATGAGCCAGGCTCTATAGATGTCATATTAGGAGCTGACCTTTATGGCTCTCTATTACACGGTGAAAGTATACAATCATCATCTGCTGGTGCTCCTGTAGCACAACGTACCCATTTAGGATGGCTTATCTACGGACGCTTGCCTGAATCTACAACTAGAGAGTTGTCAACGAGTTTTTGAGCATTTTCGCAGGCTGAGCTCGCTAATTTAGTTCAGTGTATGTGGAAATTTATCAAAAACGAGGGTGTGGAATCTTCTTCCAAGATGACATAAGATGAACTCTACTGCGAAAAATTCTTTAAAAAAACGGTACAACGGTTTTCGTGTTTACACAAACATAATGCATGCAAGCAGTATGCCCCCTTGCAACCCCCGGCTTGGGCTCACTATTATAGGATTTGGGGTGGGTGCAAGTTTGGGTGTAGGCAAATTTTCTTCAGAATTTAAAAGTTCATATTTTGAGCTAAGGAACCGGTAAAAAATGACACAAATAGATTTTATGACGTAGGTATTTTTCGTATATTCTTTTCACATGGAATTACTCATGGATGACTATCTGGAACTATCATGGAACTGATTCATTTGAGACTGCTCAACAACTACAATTCGAGCTACAGCAGTTGCTGCAACGAGGAGGTTTCATGTTAAGAAAGTGGAACTCAAATTCTGACGAGTTTCTACAAGGTATTGACATGACTGAGAAGTTGAGTGACAATTGCTGCGAACTAAATTTGGATCGAGAAACAAAAGCGCTTGGCATCTATTGGTTTTGTCAAAGTGATTGCATAGGCTATAAGGTGAACGTCACTAAAGTTTCATCAGCAATCACAAAACGTCAGCAACTTTCCGATGTTGCAAACATTTATGACCCAACATGTCTTCTGGCTCCAGTAGTAATTACTGGAAAAATAACCTGTCAACAACTTTGGCTGTGTGATATATCTTGGGATGACCCACTTCCAGAACCGCACCAGAAAAACTGGGTTATATTTCGAAAAGAGCTTCCATTGCTTGATTACATCAAAGTTCCCAGATGGGTTTTCTCGTCACCAAACGCATTAAGATGCCAACTACATGTCTTTTCGGATGTGTCTACCTCCGCTTATGCCGCTGTTGCCTACCTACGAGTTTAAACCTTTGACGGTGACATTAAGGTTTCGATCCTCATGGCCAAAACTAAAGTGGCGCCTTTGAAGAAAATTACTATTCCACGTTTGGAACTCAATGGGGCACTTCTTGTCTCAAAATTGGCATTCATAGTTCTCGAAACTCGGCCACTGACGTCAATAACTCTTTAATGCTATTCTGACTCGAAGACAACTTTAAGCTGGATTAGATCAAATCCAGGACAACATAAACAGTACGTGGCGAACCAAATCGCCAAAATCCAAGAGCTGACACATATCGATTGTTGGATGTATGTGCCTACTAAAAGTAATCCGGCTGACGAACCCTTCCGTGGTGTGTATCCTTCTCAGCTAGGGAACCTTGATATGTGGTGGTCTGGTCCATCATGGCTACAGAACGATAAATCCAAATGGCCGAATCAAATTTTCGGCTTCAATAATTTACCCGAAGCTACAACACTGCTGACTATCCAAGCTCCACCTAAACTAACGGAAGATTTAGGAGCGATGGGTTTACTCTACAAACACTCTAACATTTACACCTTGGTTGGAGTCACATGCTGGTGTAATCGCTTCATTGCAATTAAATTGAAAAAACCACATCCAACATCAGCCTGGTCCACGGCTTCTGAAAGACGAGAGGCTTTACACCTCTGGAGGGAAGGGACACGCTCCGTCTTTTGCAACGGTGTCTCGTAGCACTTCATCCCTCCAGGCTCTCCAAACTTTGGTGGCATGTGGGAGGCTGGTGTCAAGAGCATGAAGCACCATCTAAGGCGAACCATCGGAGATGCAACTCTGACTTTCGAGGAGTTTTATACCGTTCTCAAGCAAATTGAAGCTGTACTTAATTCGAGGCCTCTTTCAGCCCTCTCTGATGATCCCGATGACATTACTGCCTTGACTCCTGGGCACTTCTTCGGAACCAGACCTACTCGACGTCAAGACAGGTAGATTAATGCAATGGAAACAGCTCCAGCAGATGCATCAGGATTGTTGGAAGAGATGGAACTGCGAGTACCTTCATGAGCTACAAGTAAGATGTAAGTGGAAACAAACCAAAACCAATATTAAAGTGGGAGACCTAGTGTTAGTCCGAGATGAACGACTACCACCCAGTCAATGGCCACTTGGCCGTGTCTTAGAGGTACATAAGGTACATACTGGTGAAGACAATCTCGTACGGGTTGCTACGATTCGTACACAGAAGTACTTAAAATGCTAAAATTACAAGTGGCAGCCTTGCCACCAGCCAAATGTAAATAAAAAGAAAAACGTCAAAAGCTACAACGAAACGTCACTTTCAAGTAAAACGTGGTTTTGAAGAAGTCGTGCATTCTTTCTTTTAAATAAAATTTCCTTTGCGAATTAAAACTTTAGTCTTTTTTTTTTGTTTAGCTTTGCATTTCAAACAGTGTGTGTTTTTGGATTTTCGGTTTTCAAATTTGGGGGTGGTAGGGGGTTTTTATAATTTTGGGGGGGTTGAAATATCTTTGAAACATTAACATATTATAATTTAATACGTTAAAGAGAATCAGAAGACTAATTTGTTTTAATTTTTGGATCTTAAAATTTTCAAAAGGGTGGAAAATTGGGGCAAGAGTTTACTAAAATCGTTTTTTTTAAATTTAAATGCCTAGTTGTTTGTTTTTCTTAACGGTTTTTGGTTTGGCTTAAAAAATATTAATGTTCAACTTGGAACAACTTTTGGAATTTTATTTTTCGAAAAAGGGGGGCCCATGGACATTTTTGAAAATGTGAAAACACCACGATTTATTTTGAAAGTGCATTTTCGGATTGATACTCTTACTGTAGATTTCGATTCGATTCGATTTCAGAAAATAAATTGGAAAATAATAAATGGAAAAGTTGTTTTTTTAGTTCTTTGAAAAAAAGTTTCCAAAGCATATCTTTAAAAATACTAATTTTAGGACCTCAATTTTTTAAAACAATGTTTAGAACACTATTTTAAATTTAAAAAAAAATTTAAAAACTTAAAAAATCGAAAAAGATTTTTTTTGTTTTTGGCCCCTAACTTTCGAAATAATGAACGTAGAGGTCCAAACATTTGGAACATTGTTCAGAACAACTTTCAAAATTTCAATTTTCAAAAAAAGGGGGCTATGTCAAAAATGCTTTTTGGCTCTAAAACCTCCATTTTTCAAAATTAAAAAAAAAACAAATTTGGGACATTCCGGAACAAATCGGGAACAACTTTCAAAAATAACAATTTCAAAAAAAGGGGGGCTAACTTCACACACTCGAAAAGTTGCCATATCGACATGGCCGATGTTTGTGTGGATACAACATACAATTAACGTGGATCTGTCATCAGCTAGACAATGGTCAGTTAAATGTGGTCTTACCTTAAAACTACTAGGAAGCAAATGCCTTGTAATCTCTAGAAGGCCTCTCGATTTAAGTAGTTTTCGAGATATTCAGCTGGGTGACAAAAAAATCGAATTAGTGGATACGGCTAAAAATCTGGGCATTTGCTTTAATAGAACCTTGAGTTGGAACGACCACATCATTCAAATTGACGGGAAAGCTCTTCGATTATTGTGACCAACAAGAAATTTCATACCATGAACACTAGGAAAACATTCGGTTGTGAAATTTTTTGTAAGCTTGACAGTGTCAGTCAGAGGAAGATGAATGTAATTTTCAATAGCATTGCACGCTACATTTTTGGTCTTAGACGCTACGATCACATCTCCCAGTTCTCTAGAAGTGTATATGGCATTTCCTTTGACAACTTTCTTAGATTTCGAACTCTTGTCACACTCTTTAACATTACCTGTACGCTCCAGCTTTCATACCTTTATGATACATTTCTGTTCTCGCTTCTCATGCCTTACGTCCGAGCGATAGTTTCTTATTAATGCAACTTGTTTGTGGGATACCCTTCCAATGTGGAATGTGGAAACAGTACGAAAATTTAAGAAAATTTATTTTGGGACCCCAGTTTAATGGTTGTTTTTGATGTTGCTGCTGTTCTGTTAACTTGTATTCTTTTGCTATTTATTTTGTTCATAAAACTCATACGCCGAAGCGGCAGCTACACCCGTAATAAATTATCCTGAACCTGACGCAATTTCTCACTGCCTGACTCTAATTTTGTCAAAATTTGAGGATCAGGTCAAACTTAATGCTAGCTAAAATTGAAGATTTTATTCGACCCCAACGCTATACAAGAAAACATGATGGAAAACCTTAAAATTATTACGTGGAATGCCAATGGACTATGGCAGAGACTTGGAGAACTAGAAATTATTATACGGGAACAACATATTGACATTTGTTTGATAACAGAAACCCATGTTAAAAAAGAATCAAATTTCAATATAAACGGTTTTCTAGATTACCACGCAATTCATCCGTCGAACAAAGCAAGAGGCGGAGCATCATTATATATAAAAGAATGTATCAAACACTCGATTGGCTTTAAGCTTGAACTTGAATCGATGCAGCTTATAAGTGTGCAGGTTAAAACTAAACATGATGAATTGAATATCTCATCAACATACTGCCCTCCGCGGTACAAAATCGATACAAAAGAATTTTCAAACTTACTAAAATCACTTATTATATTAGACCAACGTTAATCATTGGTGGCGATTTTAACGCTAAACACACGCTTTGGGGCTCTAGATGCATATTTCAAAAGGGCCGAGCGTGACTTTCATTCTACTGGGAAAGCCACTTAGTGGCCGGCAGATACCTCGAAAATACCAGACCTGATTGATTTCTTTATACCAGACCTGATTGATTCGGAATACCGTCAAATCGAATTAAAGTAACGGAATGCTTTGATCTTTTCTCTGACCACTCTCTCGTTATTCTCACAATGAGCGAAAGTCTTGTTTAAATTGAAATACCACCTAGGTAAACAAACGGTAAAACAAACTGGGAACCTGGGAAGGCTTCGAGAGATATCGAGGATAATGTTGAATTAAGGGTGTCACTACAAACGCCTCTTGAGCTTGAGGAAGCGGTAGATGATTTTGTGCACATCTTTCAAAAAGCCGCATGGAGCAATATCCCTTACCAAAGAGAAATATCAGGCTTTAAAGATACTGTTACGACCTTAAATAAAATCAGTAGGCTTCGACCTTCATTCAATTCCACGAAAGAAAATACAACCAAGAGAGAGAATGAATAAAGACAAAATGAAAGAAAAACGTCAAATAAAATGTCTTGGAATAGCGCGCTAATTTTAATGTCATTAGCTAAATTGTCTTCGATTAGGACATTTTTCGTGGGATTAACTTTTAATAAAAAATAATCATTAATAAAAAACATTTTAATCTGCGAGTTTTATTTCTAGGTAGAAATTGCAACATTGGTGTCAGGTGTGGGGTAACAGACGACATCTTAATCGAATCTCAATCACGCTCAACAATGACCGAACAACAGACACAATTTCAGTGTCCTCTAAAAAAAATATAAGAGCAATCGACCCTGATGAATGATTTTCTAAAATCGATTGCAGAAATCACAGATCGAGTGAAACAAGTGGAAGCCACTCAAAATCAATCCTTCTCGGAACGTTTAGATGCATTAGCCAACCTAACCACACCAACTTGTCTGCCTCGCAACGCAGCCGTATCGTAGAAGCAACCCGTAACCCAAATAAATCTTCAGGAAAACTTTCCAAACGATGCTCAATCGCCTAATAACATCAACAACATAATTGACCTTACACATACGTTGAGTCCACATGCTTTTTTCCAACCAAATGGTGACACCGAAGCGCATAACCAAAGATCATATAACTAGTAAAGATGTCGCACGTAGAACAAACTTCTGTGCTTGAAATTTTCTACCATCAGATTTTACCCATAGGTCCAAAACATGTATCCAAGAATTAAATTGTTGAGAAACATTTTAAAATTTTTCGATGACTGCGTAGAAAAGAGAGGGTTGATTTTTATAGATGAATTTATTTAATGGGAGGAAGCGAGATAGTAGTTAAATGTTGAAAAGAAAAAAAATACATTTGTCTGCGAGAATGTACCTATGAAATAATTTTTTTTTTTGTTAAATTATTCAGGAAACTGATATTAACACATGATTCAAAATAATAATTTAAATAAGAATAATTTTAGAAATATATATGACAAGAGTGTATGAGCAAAATTGTGTGAAAATGAATTTCAACCCTCAAATTGTCAATAGGTCCAAATCATAATAAAGCAGAAATCCTTCGCAACATTAAAAAAAGTTCTTATAATGAGTGGGAAAGAGAGAGTTATTTTTATTTTAATACATTTCTTAAATGTGAAGGACCGAGATGTAAGTTGAATAGAAACAAAAATGAAAGCAAAAAGGATCGTTTTGCCGTGTGGGTATATATTTTTTTTTCACAACTGGATTGCTTCGCACAAGCAGGGCGAAGACGAGATGGCTAGTTTTAAAGATTGATGAAAAAAAGAAGAAAAACAACTTTTGCAAGTGACTGGTGTGCTGGTGGGTAGGTATACATACGTGTAAGTAGAAGAAGGTTGATAAGATTTTTTTGGTTTTAAATTTTTTTTCGATGGTAGTTAGATATTTAGGTATTTTTTTAAGTGGAGGGTGGTTTTCTGTTTCTATATTTTTGTTTCCTTTTTGATTAATCGCAAGGCACAGGTGCATTGCTTTTAGGTGTAGGAACACACGTAATATGTAGGTAGGTTTTTTTTCCTTTGCGACAGCAATCGTCCTTGAAAAATGTAGTTCATTTTATTTTGGTTGGAAAAAGAAATTCAAACAAGTGGTAGGTAGGTAGGTAGGTAGGTAGGTAGTGATAAAAATGATCATTCTTGGTTTTTTGTTATTTTCTTTAGTGAGGTAGGTAATGTACCTATCTATTGACATTGAAAAAGATTTATTTAGTGTGGATCTATTAAAAAATGCAACCAAAAATATTTTGCATAAAAAAAATTGTGAAAATGAATTTCAACCCTCAAATTGTCAATAGGTCCAAATCATAATAAAACGAGGATCTATTAGAATTTAAATTTATGTCTTTTTTCACTTTTTAGTGATCATGAAAAAAGAATCGTTTTGCTGTGTGCATACGGATAGCTTTTTTTTATTTGGATTGCATCACATAGGTAACAGGTGCCAAAATGGCTAGATAAAAAATTTTAACAAATCTTGGTTAAAAATTACTTTGTTATATTTTCTATCGATTTTAAATGTTTTTTGAGCAAAAAGTTAATGTTTGGATTTTTGACGAATTTAATTTGAAAAATTGCCTATTTTTCAATCCAAAAAGTTTTTGATTTTTGAAAAGCTTGGAATGCAGTTACTTTTAGATTAAAACCTTTTATTGAAAATTGTATGGAAAAACTATACTTTTGATTTAGAAAATATTGAGAAAAATTGAAAAAAAAAAACAAAAAAACGATTTTTAAGATCGATTTTTCCGTAAATGACAGTAATATTGGTGAGAAATAACACGGTGCGACACTGAAAATACACCCGAGAAATAACATAGTGCAGGCTGTTCGTATGGTCGAATAATGCATAAAAATATTTTTGTTATATTTTTGGAACCCTCCATTTTTTTTTTATTTACAAAAAACCATTTTTACAGACCTTACGATGTAATCTATCAATATTTCAGTCATTTTTCTAACAACTCTCAATATGTTATATGTTTTTGGAAAGAGGATTTCCAGACCTTTTGAATGATGTATAGAAGTCTATTGTTTAAACAAATTATCCCACAAATCTTGAAAAAGTGATTTTTTTTTCCCAATTTTTTCAACTTTACTCGATTTTTTTCGCAAAATAAAACAAACAAAAAAATAAAGTAAGGTTATATTCTGAAAGAATATACATTTAGGCACAAATTTGCGTATTTTTTTATTGAATTTGACTAAAACTGCGGAATCTATGCTATTTTTTCGTAAATAGAAAATGTGGCTTTTCATGATGTGAATTGCAAGGTGCACTATAGGATGTTCGTTATTTTAAAATAATAAGAATTTCTATGCTCCTAGGATCTTATATGGTTGGAAATAAACTAAAAAAAATATTCCCCAAGTTTCAAGTCTCTAACTTAATTCTAATTTGTGCCGCCAAGCGGTTGAAGTTTCTTATGGGAAATTTAATAAGTGTAGCTATCATGTGAAAATTTTTCAGATTTTTAATTGTTATAATTTTAGAGATTTAGCTTGGTAAATAAAGTCATTTTTTCAGACTTTTTCAAAAATCGCTTTTTTAATGCCAAAAATTTAAAAAACTTACATTTTTAATTACATTATTAATTAAAAAAATCACTTTTTCAAGATTTGTGGGATAAAAACCTGCACTTAATTTGTTTAAACAATAGACTTCTATACATAATTCAAAAGGTCTGGAAATCCTCTTTCCAAAAACATATAACATATTGAGAGTTGTTAGAAAAATGACTGAAATATTGATAGATTACATCGTAAGGTCTGTAAAAATGGTTTTTTGTAAATAAAAAAAAAATGGAGGGTTCCAAAAATATAACAAAAATATTTTTATGCATTATTCGACCATACGAACAGCCTGCACTATGTTATTTCTCGGGTGTATTTTCAGTGTCGCACCGTGTTATTTCTCACCAATATTACTGTCATTTACGGAAAAATCGATCTTAAAAATCGTTTTTTTGTTTTTTTTTTCAATTTTTCTCAATATTTTCTAAATCAAAAGTATAGTTTTTCCATACAATTTTCAATAAAAGGTTTTAATCTAAAAGTAACTGCATTCCAAGCTTTTCAAAAATCAAAAACTTTTTGGATTGAAAAATAGGCAATTTTTCAAATTAAATTCGTCAAAAATCCAAACATTAACTTTTTGCTCAAAAAACATTTAAAATCGATAGAAAATATAACAAAGTAATTTTTAACCAAGATTTGTTAAAATTTTTTATCTAGCCATTTTGGCACCTGTTACCTATGTGATGCAATCCAAATAAAAAAAAGCTATCCGTATGCACACAGCAAAACGATTCTTTTTTCATGATCACTAAAAAGTGAAAAAAGACATAAATTTAAATTCTAATAGATCCTCGTTTTATTATGATTTGGACCTATTGACAATTTGAGGGTTGAAATTCATTTTCACAATTTTTTTTATGCAAAATATTTTTGGTTGCATTTTTTAATAGATCCACACTAAATAAATCTTTTTCAATGTCAATAGATACATTACCTACCTCACTAAAGAAAATAACAAAAAACCAAGAATGATCATTTTTATCACTACCTACCTACCTACCTACCTACCTACCACTTGTTTGAATTTCTTTTTCCAACCAAAATAAAATGAACTACATTTTTCAAGGACGATTGCTGTCGCAAAGGAAAAAAAACCTACCTACATATTACGTGTGTTCCTACACCTAAAAGCAATGCACCTGTGCCTTGCGATTAATCAAAAAGGAAACAAAAATATAGAAACAGAAAACCACCCTCCACTTAAAAAAATACCTAAATATCTAACTACCATCGAAAAAAAATTTAAAACCAAAAAAATCTTATCAACCTTCTTCTACTTACACGTATGTATACCTACCCACCAGCACACCAGTCACTTGCAAAAGTTGTTTTTCTTCTTTTTTTCATCAATCTTTAAAACTAGCCATCTCGTCTTCGCCCTGCTTGTGCGAAGCAATCCAGTTGTGAAAAAAAAATATATACCCACACGGCAAAACGATCCTTTTTGCTTTCATTTTTGTTTCTATTCAACTTACATCTCGGTCCTTCACATTTAAGAAATGTATTAAAATAAAAATAACTCTCTCTTTCCCACTCATTATAAGAACTTTTTTTAATGTTGCGAAGGATTTCTGCTTTATTATGATTTGGACCTATTGACAATTTGAGGGTTGAAATTCATTTTCACACAATTTTGCTCATACACTCTTGTCATATATATTTCTAAAATTATTCTTATTTAAATTATTATTTTGAATCATGTGTTAATATCAGTTTCCTGAATAATTTAACAAAAAAAAAAATTATTTCATAGGTACATTCTCGCAGACAAATGTATTTTTTTTCTTTTCAACATTTAACTACTATCTCGCTTCCTCCCATTAAATAAATTCATCTATAAAAATCAACCCTCTCTTTTCTACGCAGTCATCGAAAAATTTTAAAATGTTTCTCAACAATTTAATTCTTGGATACATGTTTTGGACCTATGGGTAAAATCTGATGGTAGAAAATTTCAAGCACAGAAGTTTGTTCTACGTGCGACATCTTTACTAGTTATATGATCTTTGGCATAACCTTCTTTTTACGAAAAATTATCATCTACCGCACATGCTTCCGGGCTAGAGATTTTGTCTAGGGTGGGCCAGATGATATCGTCCACCTGCAGCCATAACCGCATTAATGCGCATTTTTTTTTTACTTTACTTCTTCATTATCAAATAATTCGCCAATCTCTGTTTTTTTTTAATAACTTGCCAAAACTTTATTTATAATAAAAGCCCTGTTCCATTCGAGGTGCTAGTTTACTCGTGAGTAGAAATCCAGTACAACAACTACACTTTCATATGTCCTCGAGTAGAAGATCTTGTGTTAATTGTAGTACTAGATCTACTCATGAGTAAATACCACCTCCAATGGAACGGGGCTAATATATTTGATCGATAAGTGTGTTGTTCAAAATAATAGAATGATTCAATCTCAATCCAAAATAAAATTTAAAAAATAAAATGTTTAGTCTGAGTAAGAAACAAACACAAAATAAATAGGTCGTATTAAAACAACGACTACAATTATGGCTTTTAATGCTCTCTAAATTACAATTTCTCAAATTGAGATATAAGGTCGAATATTTTAACTCAATTAAAATAACAAAATGTATTTCATTCCATTATCTTTATAAATGTGAAAGCATTCCACCATCTGACGGTACACCCCCCCTTAAGGTGCTCTTGAAACTTAAGCCGCATGTGTACGTCCAAACTAATGTCATTTTCTATTTAATTGACGAGATTCAGAATTAGATTTGTGAATCTGACAGCTGAAAGATTTCATGATCTATTTGCGACTTGAGATTGAAACTCAAAAAAATGAATCCGAGATTCAAAAATCTGAATCTCGATTTTTATCAAGATTCACACATTTGTCTGAACATTTCTTGTTGTTTTATTTTAAAATATTTTTTTTTTATATGAACAGATGTCGTGCACAATTACAAAACTAGATTTCATATTCTATTTGCGTGAAAAAATCTCAAAAGCAAATAGAAAACGACATAAAATATAAAATTTTCAAAAAAAATTGTTATTCGCGGGTAATTATGTGACTTTAAGGCCGTGTGTGCATTGGGTTAAATTATTTAGCCGAAAATAAATTTTATACATTTAAATGTCGGGTGAATAAAAAAGTATTAATTAATTCAGCTGAGTGAATTTGGATAAATTACACAGCCACACAAAAAAAATAAAAGTTCTGACCTGGGGTTGCGACTAAGTTTTTCATATAGATTTTGGGTCGCTGAATCCAAATTCGAAGTCAATTTTGCCCTATCATGTCAGGTTTCTGAGATATCCTCAAAAAAAAAATCTCAAAACCAAAAAAACAAAATTTCTTATCTGGGGTTGCGTCTAGGTTTTCATATAGTTTTTGGGTTGCTAAAACCGAATCCAAACTCTATTTTGCCGTATCACGTCAGGTTTTTGAGATATCCTCAAAAAATGTCAGATAAGAACTTTTTTTTTTAGTTTAGACATTTTTTGAGGATATTTTAAAAACCTGACGTGATACGGTTTCAGCGACCCAAAAACTATATGAAAAACTTTTATTTTTTTTGGTTTTGAGATTTTTTTTAGGATATCTCAGAAACCTGAAGTGATAGGGCGAAATTGACTTCGAATCTGGATTCAGAGATCCAAAAACTATATGATGAACATATTCGCACACCCAGATCAGAGAACAAAATTTTTTGTTTTCGTGACATTTTATGAGGTTATCTCGAAAACCTGATGGGATGGAGCAAAACGGACTTCGGATTCGGTTTCAGTGACCCAAAAACTATATGAAAAACCTAGTCGCAACCCCAGGTCAGAACTTTTATATTTTTTTGTGTGGCTGTGTTATTAACGTAGATAAATATTTGTTTTCTGCAAATCAAAAGAATTAATGATGTTAAATAAAATTTTATAAATATTAACAATTAACAAACTTCCAACACGCGTTGTCCTGTGAGTTTTATTTTTGTGTTGCCACTAACAATTTTTTTCATCATCAATAAAATCAATTATGTAATGTAGGTATATTGAAAAATATAAATGTTCCCTAATACACACTCATAATGTTGTACTGCTATCTCAATTTTCTTTCTTTATTTTCGGTTCTTGATTAGTTATTGAAAAAAATACAAAAAAAAATCTGCAAAAAATGTACCTCTGAAGATAAAAATTTAACCGGCTCACAGTGTGGCCGATGCGATGGTAGGAAAAGTATGAAAAAATTATTTTTGTTCGTTTTTAAGTTTGCTATGGGTAAAAATACTATAATAAAGTACAAAACTAAGACTACTCTTGTGATTCTATGACAAATTATTAAAAACGCACATAACTAAGAAGATATCTGTTACCTTTAGCTTTGAAGTTGTTTGAGAAGGAAAATTGTTATTTAATTTTTCAATACTTTGAATTTACTGGCTCAAAACTAAAATTTAACCATGTTTAAAAAGTGTGTTCTTAGTAATGAAGGCATTTATTGTACAAAAAAGGGAAACATACAACATTTCCAAAAAACGTGGTTCCCCCTTTTGCATTATATTTTTTATCCCAATGTGTACATTTTTATTTTTTTTAGTTAATTCGTATTTACGTAATAAGATAAGTTAATAAAACTTAAAAAATTTAAGCTACTTCGATAAAAACCTCAAAAATCAAGCAAAATAAACCAAAAATATGTATTTTTTCGTATGTGAGTGAATTCTAGTCACCTTCTCTGCGCTTTACTCGCGAAACGGTTCATTTCACAGAAAAATGTGTTGGGCATATGTTGTAGAGAATTTCACCACCATCAATTTTTATATAACCTCTGATGACCTCCGATCAATAGGTCGCGAGATATTTGCGAAAAACTTTTCGTGACCTTTTGACTCCTATAACTCTTAACGCGGACACGATATCAATGTCGATTTTTCACATCTTCATAACAAAGCCCTCATTAAGCTGTACGCCAAAATTCAGCCCAGTAGGAATTTTTCCGCAGATTGGGCTTAAAAATGACTAAAATGACTGGGCTAATGAGTTTCCATTTTGTTGATCAAGACTATTTTCTTGAATTTTTAGCCAGCATGCCAACCGTACACACTCTCAGTTGTGGCTAATAGAATAATTCTGACTATGGATACGAGTTCAGAATCTCTTACACCTTCAGAAAAGTATAATTAGGTCCTTGTGTCAAAAATCTAGTTGACCGGTATTGTCAGCACTGCCGGTATCTAAGAAATATTTACAAAAAAATGGTTATTTTTAGATAACTTCACAAAGTGTTTACTCAAAAAGGGGCAAACATAGGCAACATTTTTTTAATTGACACGAAAGATGACACTCTCATCAATAAATGGACACCAAAAACAAAGCGCCACTTCACATCGTTATGAACTTTTTCTCAAGGAATTTGTATGATGCACACAAAACACGAATGATCTTAAAGACACCGAATTCGAAAAATTATTTCAAACAAACTACACACTCATAATTCAAAAGAGAAATGAGAATCTAAAGTTTTCCTTTTGTTTGTTATTCCATAGTTATTTCAAATTTTTATCTTTTGTTTTAACGAAATAGCCTTAAAACTTGAAACACCCATGGGAGCTAAAAAAAGTTAAATAACGAATAATTTCGTCAATGGTGATATTTTAAAGTGTAGTTACTCTCCCCGTTAAAATCGTGAAATAAAAACCGGTTTTGTGCATCCTATTAATCCTTCTATTAAAGTAAATTTGTATTTGGCAATTTCGGTACATATTAAAAATAGCTATTTTTGCCAGCTTTTAATACCATTGGCCACACTGTGCGGCTCCCAGAATAAATTTTTGACAATTGAAATTATCTTTTCACCTCAAATGTTTCAAAAATGTATTATCGGCTAAAAATTTAACCCGATTTGTGCGAAAACTTTAAATTAAATAAGCTGAATCCGACCTTTAAGTCTGCTCATATAAACGGGGTATTTACAAATCGCTGGCTGAGACCAATATACATAAACATATGTACATTAGACTGATTCAAAAAATTTTTTTTTTTCAAAGCATTACCAAAAATATTGTTGGAAATGACGAAAAAAAAAATACTATAAAAGTTTCAGCCCTTAATGCAAATTTCTATTTCCCATACGATTTGTATGGGAAAGATTGTGTATTTGTGCTTAGAATCTTTTTTCTTTTTAATGGTTCATCAAAAAGGCTAGATTTAACCATTTTCTTGTATAAAATTGAACAAAGTTGCGTTTAAAAAATTTAAAAAAAAACGGACGCGAAAAATTAATTAAAATAATTTTTAGTTGAAAAAATGAATAATTCGAATTTATTGATCTGAGAGCTATATAAAAGAATCTGTGAAACCAAATTACAACAAAGAATACAAATATTCGAAAATTTTGCCAATTTTTTTTGAAAAACCTAATAACTTCGTCAAAAAATCGGGAAAAAACGAGAAAAAAATTACTTTTTATATTTTAAAGTTGAATAACTTCGAAACGCGGGGGTAAATCAAAACAATTATTTTTAAATGTTCGTCTATTTCTTCCCTATCGTCATTATCCATGGTACCGAATAACCATTTATGAGTAGTTCCTATTATATTTATCAGTCCTCGTTTTGATCTTGTCCTGGAAGGCATCAAGCTTAATATTTTTGTGAGAAGTGTATAACATTCTCTTTTTAATTCTTGGTCTTGATTTACAATTTCAAATTTTTAAATTTCTTCCAGAATGTCTACTAATTTGTTTTTGCTCACGATGTGAATAACAGTTTGAGTCTGGTTGATGAGATCACCTTTAGTCCAGTGCATTTATAATTTGACCCAGCAGTTTGTACCACCCCCAAATTTTGTTTGCTCATTCGATAGAGCATTGGCTGAATATCATTACCCTGATTTTTCGCACTCGCGAAATTCACCTTTCGGCCGCCATCTTGGATTTTAGTTTTTGTTGAATATCTCGATTTCTATTTATCCTACATAAAAGTTTTGTATACAAGAAACGTAGGCAATTAAATTTCGCGTCTTTTATGTTAAGAACACTTTTTCGATATTCTGAATATTAAAAAAGTTACAAGGCAACAAAGTAAAATAAACAGAAAAAAGTGACAATTTTAAAGTTTTGAGCACTTTTTATCAAAATTATGAAAAAACCTTCAGAGATAAGATTATTCATCTTAAAATTCTCTAAAACTCTGTTAGTTATTAATTCTTTTTTTGTTAAAAATGCTTTTTTTTTACCAAATCTCGAATTTTAAATGATTAGTGAGTATTTTATAGCTTTATGTTAGAAGAGAAAATTCAGGACCTGCAATTTTTTTATATTTAAGTCTCTTCATTGCGTAAAAAAAGGGTATTTTTTAACAAAAAAGTATTAATAACTTTATTAATAAATCGATACGTTTTTTCATAATTTTGATAAAAAGTGCTAAAATCATTAAAATTGTCATTTTTTTCTGTTTTTTTTTTACTTTTTTGGCTTGTAACTTTTTTAATATTCAATATATCGAAAAAAAGTTCTTAACATAAAAGACGCGAAATTTAACTTCCTTCGTTTCTTGTATGCATAACTTTTATGTAAGATAAATAGAAATCGAGATATACAACAAAAACTAAAATCAAAGATGGCGGCCGAAAGGTGAATTTCGCGAGTGCGAAAAATCAGGGTAATGAATTAGGGCTGTAAAAGTAACGACAAAATGAGTACCCGCATGTATACGTTACTTTTGATACTAGTACCCGCATCAATAATATCGTTACTCGTTACTTTCGTATGCTTCGTATATTTCGTATGCTTCGTGTGTTTCGTATGTCTCGCATGTTTCGTATGTTTCGTTACTTTCGCATGCTTCGTACTTTTCGTATAGTTCATGTATTTTATACGTTTCGTATGTTTGGTATTTTAAGTATGTTTCGCACGTTGGTATAAGAGTGAAAAAATTTTTTTTGAAAAAAACCAAAAACAATTTGTATAACCTGAGCTACATTTTAAAGTCATAAACATTTATTTAAGTTGCGGCGTTCTCATATTATAAGAGTTTGAAGGTAGCTATACTGATTTTTTTTCGATTTTTTTTTAAACCAAACGTGGAAACTTTTTTTTATTTTTTTCTATTTTTTTGACAAAACTTTGGTAATTTTTTGTTTATATCCGTTCCATCATCTTATCACAATTCTTTAGAGACCTTTATTTCAAAAGAACATCGCGCAGATCTCGGAATATTAGCACTTCAATACAACCATGTCCAACAATTTTTCATTTTTTTTTTTTCTATAGACAGTGATTTTCAAACCTCGTTTTCTCGGCTTTTCTTTTAGTTGAAAATTTTGCTCTGAATATTAACAAATTTTTTCAAAAACCAAAACACTTTTGTACATTCTTAAGCTACATTTCAAGACCATTAACAAAAAGGTCATAAACACATTGGTTTCGGCATGGGTATATTTCGGCCACATAGAGAAAATACTAAAACGTCTCTTTTAATACTTCTGTATAAATTATTATCGATAACTCAACTATACCTTAACACTACTGTTTTTATCGAGACAAAAGTAAACTCCAGATAATTATCTGGAGTTAGCATTCCGACTACTGTAATGATATCAATACGAGATGCTAAATGCGCCAAATTGAGTGTATCACTTCGTTTCGTATCTCATATATCGGATGATTTAGTATTGAAATTGGAATGGGGTCGTTACTCGTATGTTTCGTATCTCGTATGTTTCGTTACTTCAGTACCCAGTAACGAAACATGCGAGTAACGATACTGTTTAGAAAGTAACGTTTCGTTACTCGTTACTGAAGCAAATACCCGCATTTTAGTAACGAATACATACGATTTGCTACAGCTCTAGTAATGATATTCAGCCTATCTATGCTCTATCGAATGAGCAAAAAAAATTTGGGGGTGGTACAAACCGCTGGGTCGCCCATATATGAACATCATAAATGTACTGGACTACTTCCCCCATATTAATAATCGTGAATCCATTTTTGCTTTCAATTGGCGTTATTACAAGTGTTGCTTGTACCAGGTTGATTGTCATCGATAGTAGTAGTAGCATCAACGAGAGAACCTGTGAATTTTCTTGGTCGTTTAATATTGTTTGTATGTACTCTGTCTAAATTCTTATATCTAAAGTTAGGTTCGTTCTTATGTCTAACATGTTTATAGTTTTTGATATATCCTTCCTGTCTGATTTCATTATAATCTTCTCTTGTTTGATTTTTCTTTTCAATTATTTTTGTTTCTTTGTTCTTAAGTTTTGTTATAAGGGTTTCTATGTTAGTATTTTGGGCTTGTTCTGGGGACATGTTAATTGTTGAATGGTATCTTTTATTATATATTATATTTAAACATTTTTACGTTAACTGACTCTTCTTGTTTCATTGTCAGTAATATTTCAGCTATTGTACTGTGTAATCGTTCTATGTCTGCATTTCCCGTATGTGAATTTGGTTTAGTGAAGTGTACTTCTACTTGTCGTTGTCTAAGGAATTCTTTAATGTACAATGTGTTGAACTCATTGTCTGTTATGATTTTTGTTGGTGGTCCCTCTTTTGTAAAGTGTTCTGTGATTGCGTCTGTTTTATGTATGTGATTTTTACTTTCTAGTCTGTATACAAATCCCTTTTTTGTGAGTTTGTCGATCATGGTTAGAAATAATATGTGTTTGTGGAAGTGATAAATATCTATGTGGGCTATTTCATTAGGCTTACTAGGTGTCTCTGTTATTTTTAATTTTTCGTTAATGGGTTTCGTTCATACTTTGCTGTTTGACATGTGTCACAATTATTTATAATTTATGTAATGATTCGTGTAAGTTTGGGAAAGTAAATTTGTTGTTTTAAAGTGTTATAAGTTTGAACTATACATGAATGTTAGCTCTCTTTAATGGGATACATGGAAATCTGTTTTCTAGCTTCGTCACCCGTCCTTAAGTCTCTTACTCTTGTGCTATTTTGACAAACTTAAATTTTCTTTTTCCTGAATGCTAATTTACTATTATCTGTTGAATTTTATTAAAGCCTACCTCTCTTACTTCGGAATATATTCCGACTATTCCTTGATCAATTTCTTTCAACTGTTCTGTAATCGACTGAATAGGATCGTATGCTCTAATGTACATAATTTTCTTTCTATGGAGTATTTCTGTTTTTGGTTCTTTATCGTAACTTAGAATAATTTGTTGTTTGTATATATTGACAATACCTTCCTTGATCTAATTGATCCTCAGTTCCTGAGTTCCTGTCTGAAATTTGGTTTATTTCTGTGTGTTGGCTTTCAATTCTACTAAGAAAATCAGCTACTTTATTTTCTTGTCCTTTCAGGTATTCAATGTCATATTTGAATTCTTGTAGTTTGAGTAACCATCGTTGGTTACTTTGAGAAAATTCTGAACCTTTATATTTCTTGTTCAAATATTTTATTGGGAGATGGTCGGTTGTAATTTTGAATCTGTTTCCCCACAAATAGGGTCTTAATTTAGAAACACTCCAAACTATTCCTAAAAATTTCTTATCTGTGACAGAATAGTTTATCTCGTGCTCATTAAGAGTTCTTGAAATATAGCAAACTGGTTGTTTATCTTGTGTAAGGCAGCTCCTATTGCGAAGTTACTAGCGTCTGTATAGATATGAAAAGGTTTTTCGAATTCTGGAAACTTTAAAATTTTGTATGTTATCAAATTAAGTTTGAGTGTCTCAGAAGCATTAATGTATTCGGGGTCATTTATATTTATTTTTGTATCTTTTTTAAGGTACCTTGTCATAGGGTATGCGATTTTAGCATAATTTTGTATAAATTTCCTATAGTATCATGAAGCGCCTAAAAAACTTTTAAGTTGTTTTTCTGTATGGGGGAGTGGAAGATTTTTTATCGCACTCACTTTATTGGGGTTAGGTTTTAATCCTTCTTCTGTCACGATGTGACCAAGAAACTCTGTTTCCTTTTTAAGAAATGAACATTTACCTACTTTTAGTTTCAAATTATTGTTGTTTAATATTTTGAAAATTTGTCTTAAATTTTGCATATGTTCTTCCAGAGAAGCAGAAAATATTAAAATGTCATCCAAATATACGACGCAAGTTTTGTTTATCTTATCTCTTAGAATGTGGTTCATTAACCGTTGAAAATTTGCAGGTGCATTTTTAAGTCCAAAAGGCATACGAACATATTCGTAAAGTCCTTGTGGAGTTATGAATGCAGTTTTCGCGATGTCGTTAGGATGCATCATAATTTGATGGTAACCTTTGGCTAAATCGAGGGTCGAAAAATATATCTCTTTTCCTAGTTTATCCAACAATGAATCAATATTTGGTATCGGGAATCTTTCATCTTCAGTTATCTCGTTTAAAGCTCTGTAGTCAACACAAATTCGATATTTTACTTGTCCATCACTATCGGGTTTCTTGGCAATCACAACTATGGGGGAAGCATATCAACTCATACTTTTTCTAATTATACCCTGTCTTTCTATTTCTTTAATTTGTTGGGCCACCTCTTCTTCGTGTTTTTTGGGTAATCTATATACAATTAAGCATGAAGTGGTTTATCTTCTCGGAGACAAATCTCATGTTTTACTCCTGAAGTATGAGTTAATACGTCACCTTCTTTGTATTGAATATTTTTGAATTCTTCTAGTAGGGAGGTCTATGCTGTTTGTTCTTTGCAATTAAGTCTGCCAAAGTCAGGACTGTCCTCTTCTAAGTAATTACAAGAGTGTTTTAGAGGTTTTTCAATTTTAAGAATTGTTTCATTTCTGAGAGTTAGGTTTTAACAATATTTTTTAAAACAACCATACCAAATAACATGGTATAATTTTTATTTTCTAATTTATGACCATATGCTTTGATAAATGTGTTATTTTTGTAGCCAAATTCTTTTGGTAGAGGAATCTGGTATATATTTGTAGTCTGCGTTGAACTGCTATTTATAGTTTGTATTTTAGTCAATTTCGTATCTAGTATATTATGTTTCGTCATATCAAGTTTATTTATGTTAATAATTGCCATGGCACTACCAGTATCGATGGTGCCGTGAATTAACGCCGAGCGATATAACGCCGAATTCCAAAATTCGGCGTTATTTCACTTTACAAAAGCGAAATAACGCCGAATTTCAACATTCGGCCTTACTTCGCAATGATAAAGTGAAATTACGCCGATTCGGCGTTATTTCACTTTTTCCTGCTAAGTGGAGCTTAGGAAAAATTTCTATGTAACCACCTGCAGTCAGTTTGGTATTGAAATGCCATATTTTTGGCACAGGGACATAAGGCCCATGGAATAAAAGCCACTATTTATTTGTGGGGATTACGTCCCGCTTAAGTGAGACATAAGTTCCAAATTAAATGTGGGGCTTATGTCAAACTCAGGTTGGACAAAAGACCCACAAATAAAGGATGGGCGTTATGTCTCACTAACAAAGAATTTACAAATTATCTCCCAACTGGATAACTGTATTTGGGATAGTTACATAATTCGATTTTGCACTTATGTCCCACCTTATTGGCAAATAAGCCGATTCAATAGTGTATCCAATCAAGGGGATTGCAGCAGAGCAGCATGCTCCCAGCCTCCAAACCTATTTCACTGTTTATAAACCTAAGTCCTGGGTTTTATTGTTTTATTTATGTGCATACCAAACAAAACAGAGATATGTTTGTGTTATAACTTGGCAAACGCGAAGCGAAAAATAAATTCTTACATAAGAATCTATTTAATTTTTGGAACCCGAACGCGAAGCGGAAAAATATTTTGCCCACGGGAGAATCAATTTTGAGGTGTGAAAATAAAAATTCGCGCGAATTTATTTTTCGCTTTGCTTTCCACCAACTAAAACAGTTGGGATCTATTTGTTTCTTATCATTATCTTATTCAAAGTTTCTTTTGCATTTAAAGAATCTCGAACAAAACGCGAATAAAATATAAAAAAAGTTATAATTGTTCATTATTGTTTTATATTTCGAAAAGTGTGGGGCTTATGTCCCACTTGAATGAAAAATATATGGAGCTTATGTCCCACTCAAGTGGGATATAATTCTTAAATTAAATGTCAACCCACTCAAGTTGAACATTACTCCAATAAAAAAAAGTGGGTGCTATATCCCTGGGCCTTTTGTCCCTGCGCCATGTTTTTGTACATTCTTAAGACTAATCTGTTAATGAATAAATAAGAGGCACATAATACAAAAAACTTTTTTGGAACCTATACCTCGATTGGATGGACATAAGTCCCGAATTGGTATTGGGGCCATTCTGCCTTAATAAATTAGGGCCTTATATGCCTTTGAAAATAAAAAAGGTTAGCAATTTAATATACGGGTTAACTTAGGTCCACTTCTATGCTCACTTTTCTAGCATTCGGCCTTATTTCTCACTTGGGACTCGGCGTTATTTCACTTTGACAAAGCGCAATAAGGCCGAATGTTGAAATTCGGCGTTATTTCGCTTTTGTAAAGTGAAATAACGCCGAATTTTGGAATTCGGCGTTATTTCACGGCACCGTATCGATTAATATATAATGTCTTTGATTTTCTATTTCAACTGGTACCATTATTATAGATCCGAGTCTCAGTTCAGAAAAACCGGAGGTTCTACTGTATTAAGCTCTTGGCTAATGGGTTCTTGATCGGTTGTAATATTATTGTTATTCATTGGTAGTGGCCTTGGATAATTATTTTGTCTTACGTCATTCAGTTGGTCCGTATTTCTAACTATCTGTCTGTCGTTAGTTCTATTGTTCCTAGCTTGACTGGAATTGTTGGCATGAGAGTGATTGTGACTATAGTGGTTGAACCTACTTGTTTCAATTGTTTTTATGTTGCCACTATCATACCCTATAAATGAAAAGAGAATTCTTTTAATTTCCGACACATCATATATGTCTCTTATTTCTCTAGCTAAGTTACCTAATGTTATTTCTCTTACTTTATTAATTATGATATTATAAAGAATTGTTTTTTCTTTTTCTCTATTTGTAGCGAAAATCACATAAGTATTAATTTTACTTAAAAGGTACTCTAGCTTATTTACTACACTTAGGAGCAAAAAAACGGAATCAAATAAATTCTTATATTAAAAACAAAAATTGCAATGGATAAAATATTTTTTCTTCAAAATCTCATGGTCTCATTTTAAAGCTTGAATTTTTTACTTTGAATTGTTGGGAAAAATATAAAAATGCATACGATAGTATTAGCGCTATCTTCCAATAAATTGCACTTAATTTTTGTTTAAATGTTAATTTTCAAGATACTGTCTGTTTCAAATTGCAGTCTTTTTTTCCTTACGATAGTACTAGCGTTATTTGTCAGTAAATTGAACTTCATTTTTTTAATGTTAAACTTTCCAGAGGAGGTACACTCTGTTTTAATTTCAGTCTTTTTTCCTCACATAATTCATTTATGTTGATGGGATCTTTATAAAGTGTACAGATTTTTAAGATCATTTACTTAAAGCTTTAATTTCAAGCTTTTCAGTGGTATCATTAACATTCATGTGTGTCAACTACATCCTGTTCAATTATCGTTTTTACAAAACCCAGTTTGATTCCATTTTTTTGCTCCTAAGTGTAGTTCATAAATAGAACTTACTCTCACAGAATGGATTTCCTTTGTTAAGTCGGTGTTGCTGCTAAATTGGCCGGTAATGTTGTTTGAATAGTTCCTTTGCCTCTGTCCATGTGGTAGCGTTGTTGACCAATAGTAGATCCATTGCCCTTCCTTTAACTTTTGTTTGTTGGATAATGGTTCATGTTGCTTCTTGGTTCATTGCTGCGCTATCCAGTTGGTTTTCTACCATCATTACGAAGTTAATCAGCTTCTTAGAATCGCCTTCAAACTTGGGTATATATTGAATTTCCCTCAATACATTCCCACCGATATGCTTGCCGGCGGAATTCTCGATAGCCATTATGCTATTCAACAGGTCTCTGTTGGAGACTTCCGGCACTTCATTAACATTATGAGCCATTTGTAATTATTTTTTTACTTTCACAGAAACAAAACAAAAAGGTTCGTTTAAATCGACTGCGCCAAATAAATAACACTTTGAAACAATTTTTATTTAATTTTTCTTTATTAAACTATTGTTTGTTTCAATTCTTTTTGGTTGGTTGGTGTTAACTAACTAACTTTTCTTTTATTAAAAATGAATTTCATTGCAATAACTACACTATTGAAATATCAATGAGTGTGTATTGCACAACAATGCTGAATCCACCACATACCATTGGCACAATAACCCGTTAGTACATCTATCAAAACTCTAATATTCTTTTTACTCAGGGATAAAATATACCGAGTTCCTTTTTCGTTGATTTTAGGCCATAAACTTCTAGTGATAATACAATCGTCCCTAGTTTTCCAGGTGTTATTGATTTGTTATTTAGTCATTAGGTTTATTTTCCTTTTGAGCACACCGATAGGGATATCTGGTCCCTTTACTAATTGGGTGCTGCTATCCTCTTTTGATGCTGACCCTAACCTAGCTAGTTCATCCACTATTTCATTCCCTTCTATATTGCTATGCCCAGGAACCCAGCAGAGTTTTACTTGGTTAGTGTAGCAAATGCTATTGATTTTCTTTCTGCAATTTAAAACCGCTTTGCATCTTATTGTCTCACTGGCTCAAGCTTTGATAGCAGCCACAAAGAATGTTATCTCCGAGGAGTTTAGTTTTTCTTTGTGTACCAATTCCGCAGATTTTTCTATAACAAAAATTTCAGCCTGAAAGACACTACAATCGTCTGTTAGTTTATATGATTCTCTAATATTGAGAGGTTTACAGAACACCCCAGCTCCTGTTCCTGATTCCATTTTTGAACCGTCATGTCAGTGTAGAAGGGGAATCCTTGTTCGCTGAAAAGCAAGTTGGAATCCCACTCCTTTCTTTCAGGTATTAAAATGGAGAAATTTTTATTGAAATCTACTAAGGGTGGAATGTAATCTGTAGTCTCATTCAATCCTGGAACTGTGTCGTATCTTTGCATGATAGACCCATGACCATAAGTGTTTTGACTCCAGTAGCCTAGTTCTTTTAATCGAAGTGCGCTTTTAGCTGCCGTGCATCTTATGAACTCGTATAGGACTGGAATGTCTAAAATTATTTCCAACCCCGCTTGTGGCGTAGACCTTTGTGCCCATGTAATCCCTATACACTGTACTTTGTTAAAGTTCTTGAGATAGATTGATTTTTCAATAGCTTCCCACCATACGATAGAACCATTGGTAAGTATGGGGCGAATAATCGCCGTATACATCCATTGGATGACTTGAGGTCGCATACCCCATCGTGCACCAAAGGTTTTTTTGCATATGTGGAAAGCGCATAGTGCTTTTTTCATTCTTTCCTCGTTGTTGCGTGTTTATGTAAGCTTGGAATCTAGGATTACTCCAAGATATTTACTTCTTTGGAGAGTGTCAGAGGAATATCATCAAGTTTAGGAGGATTAAAATCCCCTAGCTTCCTTTTCTTCGTGAACAGAACTAGTTCCGTTTTAGTGGGGTTAACCCCAAGACCATTTCGCGCTGCCCATGAAGATATTTCTTTGAGTACCTGATCCATAATATCTCCGACGACGGTAGTAAGAAACTTACCTGTTATCAGAACTACAATGTCATCAGCGTAAGCTTACTTACTTACTTAGGGTGACCAGCGCCATAAGGCGGCTACAATCCGCTGTGGATTTGGGCCTCAACCAACAAGCTTCGCCAGCCAGCTCTATCCTTAGCTCGCTGCTTCCAGTTGCGCACGCCAAGTTGATTGAGGTCCCCTTCCACTTGGTTGCGCCACCTCAGACGAGGTCTTCCTCTACTGCGCCGTCCCTCTGGGTTGGAGTCGAAAACTTTCCGGGCCGGAGCATTGTTGTCCATGCGCTCCACGTGACCTAGCCATCTCAGGAATAACCATCAGCGTAAGCTACTATTTTAATACCTTGGTATTTGAGTTTTGTGAGAATTTTGTTAACCACAAGGATCCAAAGGAGAGGTGAAAGAACCCCGCCTCCCCCCTCCCAAAAAAAAAGTTCGCTGCTCAGCTCTTTTAATTAAATGAAAATGATTTTCCTTGCTAAAACTTTTTCAATGATTAGGTTTTCATGTTTTATTTGTAGATTTAGGTGTAAATAGACGTCTTAATGCGACTTTGCGTGGTTTCAACCTCTTAAACATAAGATATAAGAAATGCCGATTTTCCCATAGAGTCGTCCCACTGTGCGGCGCACCTTTGTGAGTTAATGTTTCTGCCATTTAACATAGTATGAATCCAATCTACTATGACAGAATCAACTCCAATATCGACTAGACAGTATTTGATTGAATCTGTGTTAACGTTGTTAAACGCTCCTTCGATATCTAAAAATGCTGCTAGTGTGTGTTCTTTGTTTTCAAGACTTTTCCCAATATGCAAAACTACCTCATGCAGTTCAGTTTCCACTGACCTGCCTTTTAGGTAAGCGTGTTGGTAATTGCATAAATTGTTAGAATTGAGAAGTTCCCTAATATGCAGATCAATGATTCTCTCCATTGTCTTAAGACTGGGTTCCCTTTTTCAGCAAAGTCAAATCTCATGTAAAAGCATTTGTGTGTATTAGTGAATGTGTTCAGCTCTCTCGCCATCGAATTCTCTGGTTTTTTACTCTCAGGATGTTGGTTATGGTTTTCATTCATTGTCTCTTTGTGAGATCGCCATCGCACTCACGCGTGCGGGGTGACATGCAAATGGATGTAGGTATACTACATGGATCTTTATATGGATATGGTGTTTGTGGACGAAAACTGGTTTGAAATTCAATATTTTCATGAAAGATTTCTGGAGTGTATACCTATTTATTTTTGAAATGAAAAAGAAACTTGTTTCCATGTTGCTGTTGTGGATGGCATTTGAGTTTTTTGTGTATCAGAGAAATTTTTTCCATTATAATAATAACACTGTGATAGTTTTTAGAACTTTTTTTTTGCAACAGAGCGGCGACACATCGATTCTAGTTAATTCGAGTGTTTTGAATTCAGTGGTGGCAACCGTTTTAAAAGTTTGGCTCAGGTTTTCGAGATATTTCGAAAATAAAATCTTAGGTCGAGACTATTAAAATACTGTTAATTTCGAATAATTAAGTTTTTTTTAAACAGGTTTTAGTTTAGAGAAAAGCTATTCCTGTATAATATGTTTAACACTATTCCAACCTAGATTGTTATGTTTCGGTCGCTTAAAATGCATTTTTTCAACAAAATCTTCACTTTTTCATGTTTTTTTTTTTATTTTTTGACTTTCAAAGCCTTTAACATGGATGCAATTTGAGTTTAACATTGATTCGGTATATTCTATATTATTGGCATAGCATATAGTTCCAATAATAAACTGCAAATTTCAAAAAGTTGAGTAGTGAAAATCAGCTTACTAAGCTACGGAAATGTATCAAAACTTGAACTTAAGATTAAGATAGTTTAGTTTTTCGATTTTTAGCTTAAGCTTAAGATATATCAGATAATAAATGAATTAAACAGTTTTTGGAAGAACAAAAAACGTTCTTATATACTTACATCATGAAGCGCCGGGATAAAAGCACTCAAAATAACGTTTTTTGCCTTTTATAACTGTAATATTTAAAAAAGGAAGCCAAATAAATATTTATGGCTTCGGATTCAAGTTTAGCGCCCTTTTCACCTTCAGAAAAGTATATTTTGGCAAAAAAAAAGTTTAATTTAGCTTACCAGTGTTATTTAATACATTTCCGTATCTTAATAGACTGATTTTCACTAGTGAACTTTTTCAGTTTTGCAGTATTTTATTAATTTTTGGAATTATATGCTATGTTAATAATATAAAATATCCTGAGTCAATGTTAAACTCAAATTGCATCCATATTAAAGGCTTTGAAAGTCAAAAAAATAAAAAAAAAAAACATGAAAAAGTGAAGATTTTGTTTAAAAAATGCTTTTTAAGCGACCGAAACATAACAATCTAGGTTGGAATAGTGTTAAACATATAGCTATATACAGGAATAGCTTTTCTCTAAACTAAAAACTGCTTAAAAAAACTTAATTATTCGAAATTATCAGTATTTTAATAGTCCCGACCTAAGATTTTATTTTCGAAATATCTCGAAAACCTGAGCCAAACTTTTAAAACGGTTGCCACCACTGAATTCAGCACACTCGAATTAACTAGAATCGATGTGTCTCCGCTCTGTTGCAAAATCGAACTATCACAGTGTAATTATAGTTGTTCAGCGGAGAAGCAGGTAGAGGATGTGTTATATACTTGACAGTATCCTTTGTGTAGTTTGTATAAAAATATGAGTAGGTAGATGCGCAGAAGGATTGATTTTCAGGTTCTTGCTCACTTTTGAGTTGTTCTTCGTTGAGAAATTTTTTGTCTCGCACACGCGCGTGCCGGCTGACATGGAAATGTATTTACTTACAATATATAGAATGTTTAGGTTCTTATGTGTATGTTGTTTGAGGATGGACTCGATATCAATCCAATTTACTTTCAAAACCTTTTTAATAAAGATTTTTTTCAAAGTCACCAATGTAATGAACTCAGTTCGTAACTGAATCGATTTTGTTTTTTATTTACTTATACCTACCTACATTATTAGGAAACAAAAATAAGGCAGCATTAATAACTTATAAGTTACTTTTTTTTAAACCTTGAAATTAATTTTTCAATTATGTAATCAAAGTTTAGGGAAGTTTTCAAAAATAATTTTCAAGCTCAACACTTTGAAAAACAATGATCTATTTTTTCAAACTGATATTTTATTTATAAATTCAGATAGGCATTAGCTACTGTTTTGCTTCTGTAGACAATGAAAAACAAAAGGACATATTTATATTATATAACCCCACACGCACGCGCGAGTGTAGTATAATAAACAATACAACCCAGAAATCAACCTAAATATGGAAATCAATCATTGTGCACAAGCACATGTCAAATGTCAATACACATTTTTACACACAAACAAATGCATACCACATATCTAATCCTTTACCTATATCCCCGCACGAGCGATGTGAATATTACACAATGCAAAGAATTTCGCTGACACAAAAAAAAAACCAAAAGTGTCAACTCGCAAGCGCGGGTGCGATATTAGGTGTGTTTTTTATTACAACCGGGCTTAACTGGACAAATAAAACGCAGTCGGGGCTAAGCAATTTACATGTTAAATACAACAACACCTTAGCCCCGTGGGCTTACTTGTTTAGCCCGGAGATTTCTCTGGGCTTAACTTTTTGAACAGTTTTAAATCTGTGCTACCAAACTATTTTTTTCAAAAATTGTTTAGAATTTGTTTAAAAACGTGAAAACTCACTTTTGGAATAACAAAATGTATTTAACTAGTTTTGGTAGCATACATTTTTGTGTCTCTTTGTAAAATAAACAAGAAAAATACAAGAAAAACCTGAAAGCGAAAATATGACAACTCTAAATTTTTGTTGTTTTCGGAACATTCAATATGCAGTGCTTCCAAGATTTCAGGCTAAGCCCCGAGGCGTTTTTTTGTCCAATTAAGACCGGTGGTAATAAAAAACACACCTATTATAAACACGAAATGAATTGTTAGGAAAAACCCATCTTGGGTCAACAAGAACAAAACAACCCTTTTTGAAAACCAAAGATAATGATCTTGCAAAACATATCTACCTACTCTCTGCATGATCTTCATAATTTCATGAATGATTGAGGAAATAGGAAACAAAAAAAAAAGTATTATGTAAACACAAAAAAAAAAAACGAAATATAACGAGAAAATGAGAGCGCAAGAGCAAGTTTTTTTTTCAATAAATAGAAAAGAACAGAAAAAAAGAGTTCATCAGCGCCAGCTTATGCGTGGCATTCTTTTGAACTAAATTTGCATGTGTGCGTGATCAATGGAATTTTCAAAGTAAAAAAAGCTAAAATAGACACTTTTTCAACAATTTATATTAAAAATACTGTGAGCAAAAATATATATTTTTTTTTGAAACTGATTTGAATTATAATGAAAAAAATAATAAAAATAAATTGCAAAAACAGAATGCAAATATTGGTTTATTAAAATCAAATTTTTAGTGTGTAAATAAAAAAAATATTTTTTTTTGGCAAACGGGTTGCATGAACAACTTTATTAACTTCTCATTAAAAAATACAAAAACATTTTAAAAAATAATCACGCTTTGCCCCACGACTAAAATGCTAAAAAAGTGCATTAGAAATTTTATTGGATTCTCCTAATTTCACTTTATTGTTTTCTTTTTGTTTCATCTAAAAACACTAATTTTATTGGATTCCCCTAATTTCACTTTATTGTTTTCTTTTTGTTTCATCTAAAAACACTATTAAACGGTTAAGTTATTCTAAGAAGAGTGAGTAAGAAAACATGAAATTACAACAAATTAACGAAGCTTTTTTTCTAATAAAAAAAAAAAAAAAATCTGTTTCACAACGGTGCCCCAACCAAAATTCTGATTCAATCTAAATTTGCAGGAAAAAAATCAATTTCGACCCTTATAAAAATCGCACAAGAAATGTTTCTAAAATTTGAAATGATGCAAATATATTCGTACGTTTATTACCTTTTCAAAAAAGTACGTTTCATAAGATTATCTTATAAACTGCAAAAGTTATACAACAATTAGTCAACCATCTTCCATTAAAATGCTATGGAAACCCCCCCTTAATGTATGTTTTGTATCTCTGTATGAGAAAAAAAGAAGTTCAATTTCAGGCGCATGCGCGAAAAGCTTTTAGTTTTATATGTTTGCCTTAGCGAAGTTAGGGGATATTTATTTATATTTGTAGAGGTCCTTTAAGTACAAGCAAAACATTGTAAAAAGCATTTGATTTTATAAGTTTGCCTAAGCGAACTAATTTTATTTCTAGAAGCCCTGTGAAAGTGAGTACAAGCTAAATTTTTACTTGCGATATAGGTACTATAGGGCAAGTTTAGGATTCGTAAAAAAAATCGAACTCGAGATAACAATTTTACATGACATTACGATGATGGAGAATGCCAAAAAAGTGGGTCCGGCAATTCTGTCTGTCTGTCTGTGTGTCTGTGTGTCTGTCTCTATCTAGAGCTGCAGCCTAAACGAGTGAAGTGATTTTCTTCAAACTTGGTGGTAAGCAGTTTTTGGTGATTTCCTAGAGGGGAAATTGAAATTTTTTTTTTATGACCAAAACTAACGGTACCTGCCATATAACGGAAATAGAAAAGTTAATTTTTTTCAAAAACGGCTCTAACGATTTTAATTAAAATTTTTGTGTGTAGTACTACACATAATAGCCAACTTTTTAAATAAAAAAAATATTTTTTGTACCGTTATTAACGGTACCTGCCATAGAACGGTTTTTTTCGTTTCTGAATATCTCGTACAACATTAACCCGATTTAAATGAAAATTTTTATACAAAAGTGTGTAAGTAAAGAAAATATTAAAATTTTAGAAAATTTTCAAAAAACGCATTTTTGGTTTTTTAAAAAATATTTAAAATTTTTTTTTTGAAAAATCAATTTTTTGAAAACGAATCAATGAAAAATTTTGACATTTTGTTTTTATGTGTAAATTAATTATTTCTTCAAAATGGCATACCAACTTTTTTTTTGAAAAATGTAAAAAAATTTTTATATATAAAAAATTATTTTTTTTAAAAAACGGCTCCTACAATTTTCGAAAATTTTTTTCTAAAAATACCTTTTTATACAAGAAATAAAATGACATATTCGTTATTTTTTTTAAGATAATTTAAAACGGAGTTTAATTAATTATAAAAACAGATTTAATTTTTTTATACTACTTATGAAATTTCTTCAAAATATCAAATTTTAAATTTCTAGAATTAAAAGCTTTAACATTATAGTTACTTTAAGCATAAGAGCAAGTTTGTGCGAGCCCAATCGTGCAATTTATTTAAACTGTCAGGCAAACTCATGAGAATAAGAAATATTTGGATAAGTGCCATTATGGTTACCATTTTTGGTTTTTTTATTCATTGTTATAAAGAAATAAATGAAAAAGTGAATCTTTTCATATCGGTAATTGGTTTAAAATAGTGATATTAAAAATGGTTTACTGACCAATTTGGAGTTCATATTCAAGTAAGTAGAGAAGAAAGGAAAACACTTTTTTAAATATAAAATAGTGATAGACATTTTAAGTTCAAAACAAAGTTAATTCTCTAATTTTTAAGAAAAAGCCAAAAGCCCAAAAAATTAAAATTTTTTTTTTCGCTTCGGAAAAATGCGGGTTGACGGCATCCGGGTGAAACCTCTAAAGTCTAAAAAAACCGAATTTTTCAGATATTTTTTTCTGCTCCAGAAAAATTGTTCTTGAGTAAATACTTATTCTCTTTCATGTTCTCAATAATGATATGGTTTGACAATCAGAATATAATATTATTAAGTCTTTATGAAATAATTTTTTAAAAGATTAGAAAAAAAAAACAGAAAATAACCAAAAATAATAACTTTGAAAAAAAAACACAAATGGTCACCATATTCTTTAAGATAGTGCAACTCATCAGGAAGTTAAGTCGAAGCCCTTAGGAAGCTCTGGTTTCAACTAGTCCAAATTTGAAACTCTTTTATTATATACCTGAGTAGCTCGATGGGTAAGGTACCGAGGTCCGTCAAGCTGGGTACGCCACAACCGAAAATCCAAAATCTGAGTATGCAGGAATTTGTTGCTAATTTGTTGCTAATTTGTTACCCCAATCCCGAATTTGTTGCTCCTGCCCTTACCCCTTAAAACTGTGGCTTGCCCAGCTTGACGTCAAACTGGGTACGCCACAAATTAAAATTCAAAATTTCAAAAATGTAAGTATGCAGGAATTTGTTGCTAATTTGTTGCTAATTTGTTACCCTGATTTCGAATTTGTTGCTCCACGTTTTGCCCTTCAAATGCACATTAACAGATTATGCAAAAAAGCTAAATCGCCCAAAAATTATCGCACAGTCAAAAAAGTGGTATCAATAGAAAGAGGTCCTTGAAACCTTTTCAAAAAGGTCCATATCAAGTTTTTATTCCAATCCCTTCATGTCCAAAATGCCTTGTGAAGCTTGAATGCTTTTGTGGAACATATGTGGATGAAACGAAAAAACGCAAAAACACGTAATACTCAAAATTTCAAAAAAATAAGTATGCAGTAATTTGTTGCTAATTTGTTACCCCAATCCCGAATTTGTTGCTCCCCCCTTACCCCTTAAATCTGTGGCGTACCCAGCTTGACGTCAAGCTGGGTACGCCACAACGCAAATTTGAAAATCTGAGTATGCAGGAATTTGTTGCTAATTTGTTACCCCAATCTTGAATTTGTTGCTCCACGATTTGACCTTCAAATCGACTGCAAAAGATGCAATTTTGTGGAGACTTTTTATCTATACGCTTTTTCAAAAAACTAAAAACGCCAAATTTTTGACAGAATTTGTTGCTCTGCGAAAAGCTATTTTTAAATTTTCTATCATTAATTTATCCCATCTTACAGGAGGAAAAATAATTTTTCGATGACGTCATCCAACAACGCAAAAAATCGTAATACTCAAAATTTCAAAAAAATAAGTATGCAGTAATTTGTTGCTAGTTTGTTGCTAATTTGTTACCCCAATCCCGAATTTGTTGCTCCCCCCCTTACCCCTTAAATCTGTGGCGTACCCAGCTTGACGTCAAGCTGGGTACGCCACAACGCAAATTTGAAAATCTGAGTATGCAGGAATTTGTTGCTAATTTGTTGCTAATTTGTTACCCCAATCTTGAATTTGTTGCTCCACGATTTGACCTTCAAATCGACTGCAAAAGATGCAATTTTGTGGAGACTTTTTATCTATACGCTTTTTCAAAAAACTAAAAACGCCAAATTTTTGACAGAATTTGTTGCTCTGCGAAAAGCTATTTTTAAATTTTCTATCATTAATTTATCCCATCTTACAGGAGGAAAAATAATTTTTCGATGACGTCATCCAACAACGCAAAAAATCGTAATACTCAAAATTTCAAAAAAATAAGTATGCAGTAATTTGTTGCTAGTTTGTTGCTAATTTGTTACCCCAATCCCGAATTTGTTGCTCCCCCCCCTTACCCCTTAAATCTGTGGCGTACCCAGCTTGACGTCAAGCTGGGTACGCCACAACGCAAATTTGAAAATCTGAGTATGCAGGAATTTGTTGCTAATTTGTTGCTCCACGATTTGACCTTCAAATCGACTGCAACAGATGCAATTTTGTGGAGACTTTTTATCTATACGCTTTTTCAAAAAACTAAAAATGCCAAATTATAGACAGAATTTGTTGCTCTGCAAAAAGTTATTTTTAAATTTTCTATCACCACCCAATCCCATCTTACAGGAGATAAACTAATTTTTTCGATGACGTCATTCATCAAGCTGGGTACGATAAAACACAAATTTTAAAATCTAAGTACGCAGGAATCTTAAGCTATTTTGTTGCTAATTTGTTACCCTTTAAATTGGCTGAAACAGATGCATGATTTTGAAACTTTATGATACAAAGTTAACAATGCATAGATTTAATACTCTTTGCAGATTAATGCTCAAATCTTTAATTTGATGTAAAAACTACCTTAAAATACTGTTAAAAACTTCCAAAAACAGAACATAACGCACTTAAAGCAACTAGCTGCAGGTAATTCAATGCTCTTTAAAGGCTACGTCATTTCCAATATTTGGATATACATACATACCTACCCTTACCCTTTCATATTTAAAAACCTTTAAAGGCTGGACCTACCTTCAACCTACTTCACTCCCTTCAATAAAACGCAAAGTAAAATTCAACACTCCAACTTGATTTTTATGGATGCTCCTCAATTCTTAGTTTAATAAGTGTTAGGTACTGCTACCCATTCAATTCCTATATTGTCAACAGCTTTTTTGTTCTATTTTTCCCAGAAGTTAGGTTCCTCAATTTCAAAAATAAATTGAATTTAACGTATTTTTGCATCTTCCTATTTTAAACATATTTACTATATAGGTAACTTCTTCAATATCCTAGAAAAAACCTTAGACATCTTTTGAAAATACCCCCAATTTTTTTCCATCTTTAAATTTATCTCTATAGCCCTAGTTTTGGAGAGATGCATTTCATTTACTACCACACTAACGACCTAAGATCTCAACTCAATTTATGTACCTACTATTCATCCAATCAGATTATTGCGATTTGCGACTTATTTTTATATTATAAAAACAAACCAAATACCTACATAAAAATGTGTACCTACATTATACTAAATACAAAAAAAACACACATTGATTTTCTCTTTTCATAGAAATAATCGAGTGTGTATGCGTTGACTTTAAATTTGACTCCGCCCCCAACGGTCTGCTTTGATGAAAATAATACATATACTATTACAATTAGTTAGTATCTATATCTACGCACTACGCCTTGAAATGTTTTTTCTTTAGTCGGCCTCAGACCTCTAGTAAGGTAAGTACCATGTACGTTCTTTAGAGGCAAAAATGTTATGAAATAGGAACCTACATTTATAATGTTATAAACACACATAGTTTCGTAGGGTTTTCAGTTGAACTGAATTTAAAATTTTTAATTCTGGAAATATGTATGTGCAAGTTTTTTTTATGTTTTGGGTCTGCTATTGATGTGATGAACAACGCTGCATATTTTTAGGGAAAAACTTTAAATTCTAATAAACTGAAGACCCTCTTATTGTAGGTATTCTAAATAAAATTAAAACTCTTAGGAAGGTTATAACGGTATTTAAGTGAAGGTTGACACGTCTATTTTTTTAACTTAAACTTTTTGCTTTATAGGTATTTTGTAAAGAAATGAAGAAATATTTTTGTTCATATGTTAAAATGTGCAGAAGCAATTATTATTGGTTTTTGTTTAGGATAGATAGATTTTTTCTGACTTCGGATTCGAGATCAGCACACAAAAAACCATTAAAAAAATATACTTTGATTTCTATAAAAAAATCTTTTTGACTGGCGAAATCGAACGGGCAGAAATAATCGAATGCCTTGTTCGAGTTCACTAGTCAAACAGTTTTTTTATAGAAATCAAAGTTTATTTTTTTAATGTTTTTTGTGCGCTGAGCTCGAATCCGAAGTCAAAAAAAATCTATCCCTTCACATTTTTGACATATTACCATGCCAAAACATCTATTTAATATGTTTTTTGAGCAAAAAGTTAATTTTTGGATTTTTAACGAATTTAATTTGAAAAAATAGCCTATTTTTCAATCAAAAAAGTTGCCGAAAAAAATTTTCATTTTTGAAAAGCTTGGAATGTAATTATTTAGATTAAAAACGTGTCAACCTTCACTTAAATACCGTTATAACCTTCCTAAGAGTTTTAATTTTATTTAGAATACCTACAATAAGAGGGTCTTCAGTTTATTAGAATTTAAAGTTTTTCCCTAAAAATATGCAGCGTTGTTCATCACATCAATAGCAGACCCAAAACATAAAAAAAACTTGCACATACATATTTCCAGAATTAAAAATTTTAAATTCAGTTCAACTGAAAACCCTACGAAACTATGTGTGTTTATAACATTATAAATGTAGGTTCCTATTTCATAACATTTTTGCCTCTAAAGAACGTACATGGTACTTACCTTACTAGAGGTCTGAGGCCGACTAAAGAAAAAACATTTCAAGGCGTAGTGCGTAGATATAGATACTAACTAATTGTAATAGTATATGTATTATTTTCATCAAAGCAGACCGTTGGGGGCGGAGTCAAATTTAAAGTCAACGCATACACACTCGATTATTTCTATGAAAAGAGAAAATCAATGTGTGTTTTTTTTGTATTTAGTATAATGTAGGTACACATTTTTATGTAGGTATTTGGTTTGTTTTTATAATATAAAAATAAGTCGCAAATCGCAATAATCTGATTGGATGAATAGTAGGTACATAAATTGAGTTGAGATCTTAGGTCGTTAGTGTGGTAGTAAATGAAATGCATCTCTCCAAAACTAGGGCTATAGAGATAAATTTAAAGATGGAAAAAAATTGGGGGTATTTTCAAAAGATGTCTAAGGTTTTTTCTAGGATATTGAAGAAGTTACCTATATAGTAAATATGTTTAAAATAGGAAGATGCAAAAATACGTTAAATTCAATTTATTTTTGAAATTGAGGAACCTAACTTCTGGGAAAAATAGAACAAAAAAGCTGTTGACAATATAGGAATTGAATGGGTAGCAGTACCTAACACTTATTAAACTAAGAATTGAGGAGCATCCATAAAAATCAAGTTGGAGTGTTGAATTTTACTTTGCGTTTTATTGAAGGGAGTGAAGTAGGTTGAAGGTAGGTCCAGCCTTTAAAGGTTTTTAAATATGAAAGGGTAAGGGTAGGTATGTATGTATATCCAAATATTGGAAATGACGTAGCCTTTAAAGAGCATTGAATTACCTGCAGCTAGTTGCTTTAAGTGCGTTATGTTCTGTTTTTGGAAGTTTTTAACAGTATTTTAAGGTAGTTTTTACATCAAATTAAAGATTTGAGCATTAATCTGCAAAGAGTATTAAATCTATGCATTGTTAACTTTGTATCATAAAGTTTCAAAATCATGCATCTGTTTCAGCCAATTTAAAGGGTAACAAATTAGCAACAAAATAGCTTAAGATTCCTGCGTACTTAGATTTTAAAATTTGTGTTTTATCGTACCCAGCTTGATGAATGACGTCATCGAAAAATTAGTTTATCTCCTGTAAGATGGGATTGGGTGGTGATAGAAAATTTAAAAATAACTTTTTGCAGAGCAACAAATTCTGTCTATAATTTGGCATTTTTAGTTTTTTGAAAAAGCGTATAGATAAAAAGTCTCCACAAAATTGCATCTGTTGCAGTCGATTTGAAGGTCAAATCGTGGAGCAACAAATTAGCAACAAATTCCTGCATACTCAGATTTTCAAATTTGCGTTGTGGCGTACCCAGCTTGACGTCAAGCTGGGTACGCCACAGATTTAAGGGGTAAGGGGGGGAGCAACAAATTCGGGATTGGGGTAACAAATTAGCAACAAACTAGCAACAAATTACTGCATACTTATTTTTTTGAAATTTTGAGTATTACGATTTTTTGCGTTGTTGGATGACGTCATCGAAAAATTATTTTTCCTCCTGTAAGATGGGATAAATTAATGATAGAAAATTTAAAAATAGCTTTTCGCAGAGCAACAAATTCTGTCAAAAATTTGGCGTTTTTAGTTTTTTGAAAAAGCGTATAGATAAAAAGTCTCCACAAAATTGCATCTTTTGCAGTCGATTTGAAGGTCAAATCGTGGAGCAACAAATTCAAGATTGGGGTAACAAATTAGCAACAAATTAGCAACAAATTCCTGCATACTCAGATTTTCAAATTTGCGTTGTGGCGTACCCAGCTTGACGTCAAGCTGGGTACGCCACAGATTTAAGGGGTAAGGGGGGAAGCAACAAATTCGGGATTGGGGTAACAAATTAGCAACAAATTACTGCATACTTATTTTTTTGAAATTTTGAGTATTACGTGTTTTTGCGTTTTTTCGTTTCATCCACATATGTTCCACAAATGCATTCAAGCTCCACAAGGCATTTTGGACATGAAGGGATTGGAATAAAAACTTGATATGGACCTTTTTGAAAAGGTTTCAAGGACCTCTTTCTATTGATACCACTTTTTTGACTGTGCGATAATTTTTGGGCGATTTAGCTTTTTTGCATAATCTGTTAATGTGCATTTGAAGGGCAAAACGTGGAGCAACAAATTCGAAATTAGGGTAACAAATTAGCAACAAATTAGCAACAAATTCCTGCGTACTTACATTTTTGAAATTTTGAATTTTAATTTGTGGCGTACCCAGCTTGACGTCAAGCTGGGCACGCCACAGTTTTAAGGGGTAAGGGCAGAGGCAACAAATTCGGGATTGGGGTAACAAATTAGCAACAAATTAGCAACAAATTCCTGCATACTCAGATTTTGGATTTTCGGTTGTGGCGTACCCAGCTTGACGGACCTAAGGTACCGGACTATCAATTAGGATGTACGAGGTTCAAATCCAGCAAGTGCGTCAAGTAAGTAAGAAGTTTTTTTCTCAATATAATTGTGTTTGGAAATTTAATTTCAGAAGCAAAACTTGTCTGGATGGAAAACAAAGAAGAAAATGAAAAAATAAAATGTAATAGGTACACACAAAAAAAAATAAAAATGAAAAAAAAAATATTTTTTTTTCTTTATTCTATTTGGGATATACCTCGTTTAGACTTTCACAAGCCTTCGACAAGTCTGCTCAGAGCTTCTAAATAAAAATAAAAGCCTGCAACAATAATACACGTTTTCAAATTTCAAATGTTGGTTGTTTCTATAAGGCATTAAAGACATGTTATGAGTCTCTCCAATCAACTTGCATATGACTCTTCTAAGGCCTATCAAGCTTCTCGGGTGGGCCAGATGGGCTTCTCTATGGTCGTATACAAGCAATATTTCTAAAATCGAAACAGCTTCGTTAGACCCTTGTGGAAGTAAAATTGTTACTTGGGCGTGAAGGTAGTCAACACGTAGTACCGGATACTCTTTCTCGGGTACATGTAGATTCCCTGGCTCTTGATGATGTTGCCCCGTTGATCGACTTGGATTCTGTAGAATTCCAGTCCGAAGAATATTTAGATCTCATAGAAGAGATATATAATCGCCCAGATGAACTTCCCGACTTAAAAATTGAAGATAAGTATGTTTATAAGAAAGCTTTCAAAAAGTTAGGTGAAGAAGAGATGCTAGAGCATTCTTGGCTTCTTTGGGTTCCGTCAGGTCTGACAGAAGAAATTATAAGTAGGGCTCATGATCCCCCTAGGGCTGCTAATGGTGGAATAGCCAAAACTTTAGACCGGATCCGACAATATTTTGACTGGCCTAATATGACTGTGCATGTTCGCGTATATGATTCTAATTGTAGTGTGTGTAAGCAATGTAAGGCGTCAAATCAAGTAACCCGTCCCCCAATTGTAACGTCCTATTGTAGTAATCGTCCTTTCGAAAAATATAAATTGACTTTTTAGGGCCTTATCCTAGGTCAAAATTAGGAAATGTGTATGTTTTCGTTGTATTAGATCATTTGTCCAAATTTGTATTATTAAAAGCCTTAAGAAATGCAACTTCTTCGAAAGTAATACAATTTTTGAAAGACGACGTTTTTAATATGTTTGGAGTTCCGAACATAATCCATTCTGACAATGGAAAACAATTTGTCGGAAAAGAGTTCCAAAATCTTATTACCAAATATGGAATAAGACATTTTAAAACCGCTTTTTATATACCGCAATCGAACGCCCCGGAAAGGGTTAACCGCTCGTTGTTGGCTGCCATCCGATCATACCTTAAAAATGATCAAAGAGAATGGGATACGCACCTTGGCGATATTGCGTGTGGGTTAAGGAGTGCAGTTCATAGTGCTACTGGTGTATCCCCATATTATGCTTTATTTGGCACTAATATGATGATGCACGGTAGTAGTTATGAACTTGCGAAAAAGTTGAACGCGATGGACGACAACGAGTTGTTAATTCTTCCCCGACAAAGCCGATTACAATGCATCCGAAATCAAATTCGTGAAAATATTTCAAAAGCAAATGAGAAATCGGCGAAAATATACAATGTCCGAACGAAAAATACAAGATATGTGCCTGGACAAGAAGTTTATCGACGGAACTTCATACTGAGTGATTCCTCAAAATATTTGTCATCGAAACTTTCGCCGAAATACGTTAAATGCCGAATAATTAAACAAATTGGAAACAATATGTACGAATTAGAAAATCTAAATGGCAAAAGAATTGGAGTATTTCATGCAAAGGATTTAAAACAATGAGCAAAATTAACTTCAAGTTTCGAAAACGCGATTAAAAACTATTTTCAAAATTGTTGTTGCATTCCTTATTACCGTCCTTATGTATTATTTATTTATTTAATTGTTGCCCTTTGTATTGTGTGAATTTATTATTTATTTTATCGTTTTATTTATTGGTTTATATTGTGTTCTAATTGTTATTGACTAAATGTAAACGTATTTGTTAATAAACCGAACTAAAATGATTTTTTTATCTGAAGTTCGAAAACCGATTTCAAAAAAATTGGTCGATTCCAAAAAATTTTCAAACGAAATGAAACCCTATTTAAAGAAAAAGCTAAGACAAAAGCCGAAATCTAAAAAGTACCTGAAAATGTTTGATAAAAACAAAGACATTTTATGTTTTATTATAAATTTTATTAACTGCATGCTTAAAATTAGTTTTACTTATGTTACTTAATGTTATTTATTGATATTTTGTTATATGTATTGATTCGAATTTAAATTATATACTTATGCACTGTGATAAAAACTATTAAGCATCTGTGATTTTATAAATTTGATAAGTTTTAAAGACTGATAACTTAGTTAATTTTTTATAATCTATGATATTTACTTAATTTTAGTTTAATTGTAGTTTAGATAATTATATTTTACTTAATTTGTGATATTTACTTAATTTTAGTTTAATTGTAGTTTAGATAATTATATTTTTCTTGATCTGTGATATTTACCAATTATTTTTACCTTTTTTTTATTTTCTTGACTTTTCTAATAACTGTGATACTAAGTTTAAGTTTTATTTTTACCACATTTATTTATTTGTATATTGATAGTTATTTATTTATTTAATAGTTTTTTTTTGCATGATAATTTTATATATGTGTCTAACAAATACTTGTCAATACTAAATTAAATTAACTTAAATAATAATAATCAAACCACTCACCGGGCGTAATAAGTACATCGAAATTATGAGTTTGATGAAGAAATATATATCACAACAAAAAACATTACTGTTAAAAAAAGAGCCAAGTTCTCCTATGTTGAAGTTATGCTGGCTCAAAAAGTACTGAAATGTAAAAGTGTACCAAGTTCTAAGGCTTGGCTTTAAATTTGTATAAATAAAATGTTTATTGTTTGCTTGGCAATTTTTCAATTAGCTTTAAAAATCGGTAATATTAAGAAAAATTGTCAAGAGAACAATCAACATTTTATTTATACAAATTTAAAGCCAAGCTTTAGAACTTGGTACACTTTTACATTTCAGTACTTTTTGTGCCAGCATAACTTCAATATAGGAGAACTTGGCTCTTTTTTTAACAGTAATGTTTTTTGTTGTGATTTCACTCCTTTTTGCAAGGTATTGCTGTAGAACTTAAAATCTCTATAATTGATGAACACTCAGAGAAAATGGGCGGTTACCACGCCCCTTGTCTAAAATTCTCAAATTTTAAATTTTTTCTTTTGTTTTAACTACCAGGTCTACCATTCTACCAAATTTTAAGGTTCTACGACAGTTAGAAATGCTCTATAATATTTGATGAAAATTCAGCAGAAATGGGCGGTTGCCACACCCCCTTATCTAAAATTCTCAAATTTTAAATTTTTTATTTGGTATAACTTACTTGCTTTACCATTCTACCAAGTTTCAAGATTCTACGATAATCAGAAGTGCTCTAAAAAATTTGATAAAATTTAGTGAAAATGGGCGGTTACCACGTCCCTGGCTAAAATTCTAAAACATAAAATTTTTTCCTTTATATAAACCACCAGCTCTACCATTCTACCAAATTTCAAGATTCTACGATAATCAGAAGTGCTCTATAATAATTGATGAAAATTCGGCGAAAATGGGCGGTTACGACGCCCCCTGGCTGAAATTATCAGATTTTAAATTTTGTTTTTTGTATAACCTACCAGCTCTACCATTGTACCAAATTTCAAGATTCTACGATAGTCAGAAGTGCTCTATAATAATTGATGAAAATTCGGCGAAAATGGGCGGTTACCACGCCCCCTGAACTGAAAATCTCAAATTTTCGATTTTTTCCTTTGTATATACCACAAGTCCTATCACCATGTAAAATGACCATGGGCATTTTGGGCCCACTTACAACATTGCTCAACAGTGATGAAACGCATATCAAATGAAAGGTCTTGAAGAGTACTTTAATTTATTATATGGGAATAAAGTCGAAAACGAGCGCAAAAGTGGTGTTTTTGACCATTTTATAAAATAGTACTTAAAATGAAAAAAAAATATATTAAAAAAAAGTGGCAACACTAACTATAAAGTGTTTCATCTTTTTCAAAAGCTAGACATCCCACCTTTAATCTAGTATTAAAATAAAGTTATTTCTATTATTAGTTTTCGAAAAAAATGATTTATTAATAAAAAATTGTAAAAAATAAGGTAAAATCAAAATATTTAGTACTACTTTTTTTTCACTTTTTGTGAAATTAAGCTCTAAAATGACTTTTTTAATTCACTGCAATATCAATTAATCAAACACTGAAAACCAAATAGTTTTATCTCTTCTAGTTTTTGAGAAAATCGAAAATTACTAAAACTTCATATTTTTCCATATGATTTTTTATGCTGAGTATTTACGCTTACTTATCTGGAAGTTAACGAAAGAAGAATATATTAAGTTTGAATAAGTGACACCGAAGTCTTCTAATTTGTTCAATTATTCAATCTGTGAAAATAGACCCAATCCTAATACACTCCGTTTCAACTGAATAAGCACACAAATTTTCAAAGTTATTTTGTCCATTTTTTCCTAAGATTAAGGTTTCATGTAACATTTGATGATGTTTACCGTTAGCTTGTGATGTTGAGAAACCAAATCAGAAAGAATAATTCTCAAAGTGCCGCTATTTTTTTTCGTGTTCTCTTACAAAGCGTTCCATATGGAAAAATGCAGTTTTTTTTGCTTCAACTGAATAGACACACGGTCTTTAAAGGTCAATATCTTCGTTGTTTGTGAGAGTTTTGAAATGATTGGCATACCAAATGAAAGGTTGAAATGTTCTTATTGAGATTTTGTCATTCAACTAAAATTTAAAAAAAAAAAGTAGTAGATTAAAAGCTTTGAATACTGTCGACAGAGCTAAAATTAATTTGTTAACGGAACAAGTACTGACCGGATCTGCTATAGCTACCAAAATTGATCGGAGTTTTAGTGTGTTGCCTATTCGTACCTCAAAAATAAGGTAAAAAAACGGCAAAAATAAAAGTTAATCGACGAGAAATTTTGAGATCTGCCTCCAATTCATTTGACTCCGGGGCAAAAATCAAACAAAAAGCTGGTGTTTCTGCAAGTGTTTCAACAGTGTGACGCAAGTGACGCAAAGTGGTTTTTTTTTCGTTTGAAAAAGGTCCATTTTGATGGATTCATAATTGAAGTCATCGGGGCCATCAAAATTGACCTTTTTCAAATGAAAAAAACCACTTTGCGTCACTCATTTTTAAAGCTCATATGGAGTCTAGAAAATTCTAAACGAATACCTTTTTGTTGCTTGTTTAAAGTTGGTTTCTTTTGGACTTTTAATGGGTTAAAATGATCGGTGGTGTTAATTACTCTGCGGAGTGTTGAAACACTTGCAGAAACACCAGCTTTTTGTTTGTTTTTTGCCCCGGAGTCAAATGAATTGGAGGCAGATCTCAAAATTTCTCGTCGATTAACTTTTATTTTTGCCGTTTTTTTACCTTAATTCATATTTTTTCTGTACGAACTTTTATTTTTGAGGTACGAATAGGCAACACACTAAAACTCCGATCAATTTTGGTAGCTATAGCAGACCCGGTCAGTACTTGTTCCGTTAACAAATTAATTTTAGCTCTGTCGACAGTATTCAAAGCTTTTAATCTACTACTTTTTTTTTAAATTTTAGTTAAATGACAAAATCTCAATAAGAACATTTCAACCTTTCATTTGGTATGCCAATCACCTCAAAACTCTCACAAACAACGAAGATATTGACCTTTAAAGACCGTGTGTCTAAGTGAATATCCGCATCTTAGTAACGAATACATACAATTTGTTACAGCTCTAGTCTGGATAACTGTAATTTTATTTGCTATAAACAAAACGTTGATATCGGTTACGAGTTGGTCCATGATCTTTCAATTGTGTTCTTTTTTTAAATTCTTTTAATTGTAATTAAAGTAAGACGAATTAGTAGGTGTACTTAATATAAAAAATAATTAGTATATATGAGAAAAATATTAGAAAAAATCAGCAATGGCAGAAAATCGTTGCATTATGTGTTTGCGTTCACGAGCTTTGCGGAGTATGCGCCATGTTTTAGCAAATGATCTTCCTGCAAGTTAACCAGAGTTTGTTCAATATGTTAATGAGAATGCGTTAACCGAGGTACGTACTTTCATTTGTTTATTATTGGCATTTATATGTCTGAATAATAGAAAAGAAGTAAAAACAAAAGAGTTTTAAAAGAAATATTAAGCATAGCTTTATTAATAAAATAATGGTTAGTTATGCTACGATTCGATAGGTGGTGCTTTAGTCAAGGAAACTAACAGATTTTTAGCAACGATTAAACAATAAATATATAAATATTTGTATAGTTATGAGCTATACATATCTAGATGCTGTTATGTTTAAATAAAAAGACTCATTTCATAGGTGTACATAACTGATTGTTTTCAAATTGATAAATCTTGTTTTATTTGCTGCACTTGATTTGAACTTGCCATAAAATGCAACAAGAGATTTTATCACCGTAAGTATTAGGATTGGGTCTATTTTCACAGATTGAATAATTGAACAAAATAGAAGACTTCGATGTCACTTATTCAAACTTAATATATTCTTCTTTCGTTAACTTCCAGATAAGTAAGCGTAAATACTCAGCATAAAAAATCGTATGAAAAATATGAAGTTTTAGTAATTTTCGATTTTCTCAAAAACTAGAAGAGATTAAACTATTTGGTTTTCAGTGTTTGATTAATTGATGTTGCAGTGAATTAAAAAAGTCATTTTAGAGCTTTATTTCACAAAAAGTGAAAAAAAGTAGTACTAAATATTTTGATTTTACCTTATTTTTTACAATTTTTTATTAATAAATCATTTTTTTCGAAAACTAATAATAGAAATAACTTTATTTTAATACTAGATTAAAGGTGGGATGTCTAGCTTTTGAAAAAGGTGAAACACTTTATAGTTAGTGTTGCCACTTTTTTTTAATATGTTTTTTTCATTTTAAGTACTATTTTATAAAATGGTCAAAAACACCACTTTTGCGCTCGTTTTCGACTTTATTCCCATATAATAAATTAAAGTACTCTTCAAGACCTTTCATTTGATATGCGTTTCATCACTGTTGAGCAATGTTGAAAATGGGCCCAAAGTCCATACAAAAGTGCCCATGGTCCTTTCAAGTTTCTACGACAGCGGAAAGTTCTCCATAATTTTGATGATCTGTCAGTGAGTTAGTTATAGTTTTCGCGATTTTTGAAGTCCTATATTTTAGAAACTACTCATCGTAAAAAGCTGAAATTTTGTGAGGAATTTAGGATCGGCCAGCGAGTTTGAATATTCTGGCATCTTTGGTGTGGAAGTTAGAGGGGGGTCGAAAATGGCCTGAGTTGTTTCCTGTAAATAAGGGTGTAGTGCCAAAGTTGCTAGAGAACTTGGCTGGGCACTACCGTGCCCCTTGATACTCGTTGAAAAAAAAGATATACTTGTTGCCACTCGTAAGCAAATATTACTAGTTGTCTTTATACGATTCAATGTATCCTGTGGTCACATGCATCCTGAAATTTAGAAAAATGAATGAAAAGAATAATATATAAATATAAGCGATTTACCTTCACTGTTAAACATAGTAAAGAAAGATTAGTTTAGAAAGTTAAAGAAAAAAAACAACAATAGGTGTGTTTTTTACTACCACCGGTCTTAACTGGGCAAAAAAAACGCCTCGGGGCTCAACCTGAAATCTTGCTGTTCCGAAAACAGCAGACACAACAAAAATTTAGAATTGTCATATTTTTCGCTTTCGTCATTTTTTTGTATTTTTCATGTATGTTTTACAAAGAGATACAAAAATGTATGCTAGCAAAACTATTTTAATACATTTTGTCCTTCCAAACGTGAGTTTTCACGTTTTTAAACAAATTCTAAACAATTTATGAAAATATTAGTTTGGAAGCACAGATTTAAAACTCTTCAAAAAGTTAAGCCCAGAGAAATCTCCGGGCTAAACAACTAAGCCCAAGGGGCTAAGGTGTTGTTGTATTTAACATGTAAATTGCTTAGCCCAGACTGCGTTTTTTTTGTCTACCTAAGACCGGTTGTAATAAAAAACACATCAAATGTAAACATTTCCTAAGAAGGAAATGAAAAACAAACTTACCCACTTGTGACGATATCCATCGATGAAAACTCCAGCTGGAAGCATTAGTTAGATCCTGAAAAAGAAAAAATAAGTATTATTTGGTTTATAAATAATAAGATAAAACATAAAAATAAATAAAACAAGAATTATTTACTTACCTACAATGTTGAATTTCCAAATTGGTGTGACATAAATCCCTTCAAGCAAGAAAACTGAGTTCAACAAAGACACTCCGACCTCAGAACGCGAAAATCGGGGTTGCACTCACACACTTGCAACTTTTTGTGTATGAACACAAAGTCGAACGAGAATCGTGGTGAAAAGTGAGAAAAGAAAAAAAATAAAGACAGACATAGCCAACAAGAGCAAAAGCGTCATTTTGTTATTTTTTGTTGAAGTGTATAGTCGCGTCGTGTCGTTGTTAGCATAATACATATTAGTATAATTATAAATAATTACATTTATCAAATTATAAACAATATGGAAACAAAAAAAGGTATGTTGTATATATCGCTCAAAATGTTTGGATTAAAGTGATGTGTTTCTGCTTGTGTTGTAGATGTAATCTCTAATGATGAAGGAAAAGGCAGAAGGTGAAACATGCGATTGGGCATCTAAAGAAACACCAACAACAGCAGCAGCAACAACAAATAAAATAAAATGAAAAAAATGTATTGTATCTTATATTGTATTTATTGTGAAAATTTCGTTTGCCAAAATAAAATAAAAAATAAAACAGTTTCAGTGAAAAAAAAATAAATCTTGTTTTTTTTTTGGTCGCAAATGCGAAACGTCATCCCTTTTTTATTCCTCTTTCTGGTAGGTTTTCGCTGCTCCACCTCGGGTCCGACTTCGGCTCCATTTTCTCGGAATGGAGATTTTCACCACACCAATACATAAGCAATCGACTTCGCGGTGATTATAATTTCCATACTAATTTGAGCCGCCTTCGGACCTGTTTCTGAGCCGAAGTCGGACTCAGATCCGCCTGAGGCGGAGCGGATTCGGACCGAGGTCGGACTTGTTTGCTTGAAGGGATTATAGTCTACCCAACAAGTTAATTTTAGATTTAAACAAATACTTCAAAAATTTTCTATCTTGGAGCAATTTCATCATTTTCGTGTGGTCATAAAGTTAATTTTCAATTTTTCAAAAATTTTCTATTTTGGGAGCGATTACATAAATGTAAATAAATTGTTCCGAGATGTTTAACATTGAAAGATTGTAGTTGCGAAGATTTATGAAATGAAAAAAGAAGACATTGACATGAACTTGAAGATTTTTATATTAATGAGTAAAAATATTTTATAAGAAAAATACAAAAAACAAAACAAAAAGAAACACTTCAAAAAATTAAATAAAAATTAAATCTAAGTGAAAACAAAAACAAGTAGTATGTAATTAAAATTATTCATTAAAATTTTGTAGAATCCTGAGGATTTCTTTATTTTGGGCAACGATTTTGTCGAGTTTTTCCACCAACTCTTTGTGCATTGTGCCTGCTTGTTGGAGTGCACTTTCGTAAGTGTTTTGGGTAGTTTTTTTCTTCTTTGTTCTTGGTTCGGATTCGTCCACGTCGCCATCCAAAGGAACGGAAACCGCTTCGTTATTCTTAAAATAAAAAGAATAACGGAGTTATTTTTGAATGCCTTGCAAATGGAACCATCTTAACTTACTTCATTTAATACTTCCAACCGTCCAAGTTCAGGGGTGGAGGCATCACCATCGACAGCATCATTAGTGATGATGGAGAGCACTTTCTCCTCAAAATCATTCAGCTGGCGAGGTCCATCGGTGATGCTACCACCACCTGTTTGATTCAGGAACGATTTATAAGCACTGGCCTGTTTCTTAACGCCAGACTTGATGTCAGTCCAACACTGCAACACGAATAAAATATATATTTGATGAATTAAAAGCATAAATTAACTTTCATGCTCAATATACCTTCTTCCACTGGTCGACGGTCTTCACAATTGCACCTTGTGAATTTAACCTGTTGCATAGGGACTCCCAGGTACTGTTGATATTTTGCCGGCAATTAATGTCATTGAATTGCCCTCGAGCAAATGCCTTATTTTCGTACATAAATTCCACCAGAATTTGTTTTTGGGTTTTGGAAACCCTTGCACCTCTCTGAAAATAATAATTTTGTTAAAAAAACTCACGAAATTTTTAATTTTTACTTACTTTTTTTGCTTCAGCCATGATCCCGTTAATTTATCGCTTGCTTGGTAGGTGGTGATTTATTTTGGCATTTGAAATGAAAAAGTTATCGCTTTTCGGTCTTACAGAACCGCAATTTATCGCACTTTCCAGGATTTTTTTCCAGTCGATAAAATTATCGATTGTCAAAGATACAGAAACCCGATGAAGCGATAAAATGAAATCTACTACAATTTTCATATTTTATCGACGAATTTTATCGTATCGATAGTTACAGAACATGGGCACAGAATAGGTCGAATGACAGCTTTGGATTTATTTTTGACAGTTTTTTTAATGTACTTTTTATTCTTAGCGAACTATACAAAGACTGGAAACTGAGCTATCAAGTCACTTTTGCCTACAAGCTGCTAAGAATAAGAAGTACAGGAATGGGTGTATATCACATTTATAGTGTAGGATAGTGCGGTATCAAACTGTGAAAATTAAAACCAAAAATGTCATTCGAGCCATTCTGACGTGTGATAGAATTAAAACCAAAGTTCAATTCAAATTCAAAAACCCTTTAAAATAATTCTTTAAGGGCCAGTTGTACACATATTTAATCCGTAGATCAGCAACTTTTATCTTCTGAAATCGGTGGCAAAGCTGAGGTTTAGCACTGGTTTAGGGTTCATAAATGCAAAAAATAGCATGAACCAAAGTTGACCCACAGCTAATCCGCCGAAATCAATGAGTTAAATTTTGTACAACTGGTATGAACCCTGAACCAGTGCTAAACCTCAGCTTTACCACCGATTTCAGGAAATAAAAGTTTCTGATCAACGGATTAAATATACGATAATTATCGTAGAATAATTTAGAATTGGTTGCTGGCAGAATTAAGTCATAAAAATAATAAAATTTGTTAAAATGAAAGTGCCCTTTTTTCCAACTAATTTTCTTGGATTTTTTAAAACAAGAACTGTCAAATTGAAAATTTCATAGACAGGGGTTTATTTACATTTGGTTGGTAATATTAAGGCGCTACAACTGCCGGGTGCATTTATGTGAAATTAGTATTCTTTCCATTTGTTTAAAATGACTTTTAAGTTTGTATACGAACAGCATTAAATAAAATAGTTCATTTAAAAAGGAAAGAAAGTTAAAACCCTCATAACTTCAATGATTCTCTGATAAAAATAATCTAAATAAAAGATTGAAGCATTAAGAAAAAAATTCAATTAAAATTTAGTTTAAAACATGAATATGGTTTCTATTTTTATGTTTTAGATTCCGATCAGGTGAGAAGTTTTAATGATAAGAATGAAGCTTTGCAAAATTACAACAGTGAAAATATTTTTTTTCTCGCTAGCCCAATTTTTTTGTAAAAAAGAGTATATAAATTATTGTTTTAGGCCAAAAAATTAAACAAAAAAATAAGCTTCGACGATCGACAAACTATACCAAGACTGGAAATTTTCGTACGTTTCACCCCGCAAAACCCTATTGTCAACAGTGTTGTTTTTGTAATTTTGACATTAAATCCGTGAATAAGTGTGCAAAGTAACCACACATTTAACTGAAAAACTTAGCCACCACTGTGGTGAATCACCCACCAAGTGTCTATTATTGCGTAAATACGTAGCATACAGAAACTTGGTAGGTCATTTAACACACCACGTAGCCCTTCAAGCAAGAAAACGGAGTTCAGAAAAGACAAAGTCGAAGGAGAAATCGTTTTGAAAAAACCAATACATATAAAATCGGCTCCGCGGTAATTATAATTTCCATACTAATTTGAGCCGCCTTCGGACCCGTTTCTGAGCCGAAGTCGGACTCAGCTCCGCCTGAGGCGGATCGGGTTCGGTCCGAGGTCGGACTCGTTTGCTTGAAGGGAGCTTGTAGGCAAACGTCATTTGACCGCTCAGTTTCCACTCTTGGTATAGTTGGTCGATGGTTCAATGCATATGTCGTGGGCACAACGGCAAAACCACGAATCTGCAAAATTGTAGTTTTGAGAAAAACGGCTTCAAAGTTCAAAGTTTTGGAAATTCATGCAATCTTATGGGAACTCGTGCTACGGAAATTGATATTTTAGGCTTTTAGGCAACAGATGGATGATTGTGGTCGAAGCAGTGGATAGAGGGACCGATAACAAGTTAATTGACGCATTAAAGTGAAAATGTCCAGAAATGCAGATTCGCGGTTTTGGCTTAGTGCTGACGATGTGTTTGTGTAACTAACACTACTTTGTAAAAATGAAAAAAAATGCCGCTGGTTTCTTCAAACACCCATTCCTGTACTTATTAGTCTGCTTCTACACGAAGAGGTAAATGCACAAGATGCACATAAGAGCAAAGGAGAAATCGGTATTTCTCTCTCCCTTGTTCTTATGTGCATCTTGTGCATCTACTTCTTCATGAAGAAGCAGACTTATTCTTAGACAAGCTGCGAGATGTAGTGAATGACCTACAAAGTTTCTGTGTGTTGCGTGTTTACGCACTCATAGACACTTTGGTGGATGATTCACTACAGTGGTGGCTAAATTTTTCAGTTAAATTTGTTGTTGCTTTGCACACTTATCCACGGACTAACTGCTGCACAGTGGTTCCGTAGTGGGCCATAAGCCGAAATATCGATGTCAATATAATGATGTCATTTTTCGTTTTATTTGTTATAAAAAGCCTATTCTTTAAGGGGGGGTTTCCATAGCATTTTAATGGAAGACGGTTGACTAATTGTTGTATAACTTTTGCAGTTTATAAGATAATCGTATGAAACGTACTTTTTTGAAAAGGTAATAAACGTACAAATATTTTTGCATCATTTAAATCTTAGAAACATTTCTTGTGCGATTTTTATAAGGGTCGAAAATGCAAATTTTTGCAAATTTAGATTGAATCAGAATTTTGGTTGGGGCACCGTTGTTTATAAACTTTTTATTTTTTTGTTTTATAATGTTTAAATGTGTTTTCATGCAGTACGTGAAACACATTTTTTTTTTTTTATTAGAAAAAAAGCTTCGTTAATTTGTTGTAATTTCATGTTTTTTTACTCACTCTTCTTAGAATAACTTTACCGTTTATTAGTGTTTTTAGATGAAACAAAAGAAAACAATAGAGTGAAATTAGGAGAATCCAATAAAATTTCTAAAATTTAATTTGAAGTTAGTTTGAACGGTTAATTTGAAGGAAAGGTGTCAAAATGCACTTTTTTAGCATTTTAGTCGTGGGGCAAAGCGTGATTAATTTTTAAAATGTTTTTGTATTTTTTAATGAGAAGTTAATAAAGTTGTTCATGCAACCCGTTTGCCAAAAAAAAATATTTTTTTTATTTACACACTAAAAATTTGATTTTAATAAACCAATATTTGCATTCTGTTTTTGAGGAAGGGGCAGTCAAAGCATCCACAATTTATTTTTATTATTTTTTTTCATTAAATTTCAAATCAGTTTCAAAAAAAATATATATATATTTTTGGTCACAGTATTTTTAATATATATTGTTGAAAAAGTATCTATTTTAGCTTTTTTTACTTTGAAAATTCCATTGATCACGCACACATGCAAATTTAGTTCAAAAGAATGCCACGCATAAGCTGGCGCTGATGAACTCTTTTTTTCTGTTCTTTTCTATTTATTGAAAAAAAACTTGTTCTTGCGCTCTCATTTCTCATTATATTTTGTTTTTTTTTTTGTGTTTACATAATACTTTTTTTTTTGTTTCCTATTTCCTCACTCAGGCAGGCAGAAATCATTCATGAAATTATGAAGACGATGCAGAGAGTAGGTAGATAGTAGATATTTTTTGCAAGATCATTATCTTTGGTTTTCAAAAAGGGTTGTTTTGTTCTTGTTGACTCTTGGGTTTTTCCTAACAATTCATTTCGTGTTTATAATATCGCACCCGCGCTTGCGAGTTGACACTTTTGGGTTTTTTTTTTGTGTCAGCGAAATTCTTTGCATTGTGTAATATTCACATTGCTCGTGCGGGGATATAGGTAAAGGATTAGATATGTGGTATGCATTTGTTTGTGTTTTAAAAATGTGTATTGACATTTGACATGTGCTTGTGCACAATGATTGATTTCCATATTTAGGCTGATTTCTGGGTTGTATTGTTTATTATACTACACTCGCGCTTGCGAGCGGGGTTATATAATATAAATATGTCACTTTGTTTTTCATTGTCTTTGTTTATAGGTTGCGGATTCGGTTTTTTTTTGTAGGTTTGTAGGTATAATAGTTATATTTTCGCGGGGGAATGGGTAAAGGGTTATATAAGTGTATTTGTGGTTAGAATGCACTTGATGGTATTTATAGAAATAGTTTTGAATAGGTGAAGATGCTCATTATGTTTCCTTAGCAAAAAAAAAGTTTTTAAAATTACACCTATTGAGGAGACAGAAACAAAAAAGTAGCTAATGCCTATCTGAATTTATAAATAAAATATCAGTTTGAAAAAATAGATCATTTTTTTTTCAAAGTGTTGAGCTTGAAAATTATTTTTGAAAACTTCCCTAAACTTTGATTACATAATTGAAAAATTAATTTCAAGGTTTAAAAAAAAGTAACTTATAAGTTATTAATGCTGCCTTATTTTTGTTTCCTAATAATGTAGGTATAAGTAAATAAAAAACAAAATCGATTCAGTTACGAACTGAGTTCATTACATTGGTGACTTTAAAAAAAATCTTTATTAAAAAGGTTTTGAAAGTAAATTGGATTGATATCGAGTCCATCCTCAAACAACATACACATAAGAACCTAAACATTCTATATGTTGTAAGTAAATACATTTCCATGTCAGCCGGCACGCGCGTGTGCGAGACAAAAAATTTCTCAACGAAGAACAACTCAAAAGTGAGCAAGAACCTGAAAATCAATCCTTCTGCGCATCTACTCATATTTTTATACAAACTACACAAAGGATACTGTCAAGTATATTATATCAATGCACCCATATAACACATCCTCTACCTGCTTCTCCGCTGAACAACTATAATTATTATTATAATGCAAAAAATTTCTCTGATACACAAAAAACTCAAATGCCATCCACAACAGCAACATGGAAACAAGTTTCTTTTTCATTTCAAAAATAAATAGGTATACACTCCAGAAATCTTTCATAAAAATATTGAATTTCAAACCAGTTTTCGTCCACAAACACCATATCCATATAAAGATCTATGTAGTATACCTACATCCATTTGCATGTCACCCCGCACGCGTGAGTGCGATGGCGATCTCACAAAGAGACAATGAATGAAAACCATAACCAACATCCTGAGAGTAAAAAACCAGATAATTCGATGGCGAGAGAGCGAAACACATTCACTAATACACACAAATGCTTTTACATGAGATTTGACTTTGCTGAAAAAGGGAACCCAGTCTTAAGATAGCATAACAGACATTTTGAGAAAATAACGGAACTTTTCATATTGACCATGAAAAGTTGTCGAAAAAAGTCTGATTTCAATGCTTTATTTTTGGTCCCGAATCAACTTAAACTTTTAAGTGTATTTTTCGGTTAAAATTATTTTTAATTTTTTTTTTGTTATGGAACTTAAAGTTGAAGGTATGTACTTTATTTAAAGAGTTTACAATTCTGTTTTATTTAAAATTTTCAATAAAAAACAGACTAGAAAAGGACAGGTTCAAATTCCATACTTTTGTTTTTCTTCTCACTTTACCGAAACTTTTAACTATGTTGTCATCAATATAAATACATGATTCATATACATAAATTTTCTCTATCACGTGTAGTTTCTTAAACAATTGAATCTGTCTGCGAATAAGTGCGACGGGCTACGACTGACTCTTTTACACTCATTGTTTCAATTTTACCCATATTTCTCATATTTAAAACTTTTTCAAAAATTTTTTTTTTTTTTTGAGTTTTTATGTTTTCCTTAAGTTTTTGCACATATTTTTATAAAAATATATGATATTAAGCAAGCTTTAAATCTGAAATGTAACATAAAAATTATGACTGAAATTGAAAAAAAAAAACCAAATAAATAATTTAAAAAAATAACTTATCATTTGTTTGTACATTTTGTTATTAAATATATACAAGATTTCTTTATAAAACAATTGTTTTTAAATTAATTCATTTTTTATTGCTAAAAAAATATATTCTCACACATATTCAAGTATATTTTGTTGCTATCCTAACTATAATCCCCTATGGCCGCCCTTCTTAGAAACCGGTACCACTGTGCAGCGTTTGAATTCAAACGAATGCCACTTGGACTCAAAGGGCCCCGGCGACTTTCCAACGACGCATGAACTATATACTAACTGGACTACAAGGTTTAGAATGTTTTGTATACCTGGACGACATAGTCGTTTATGGCAAAAATATAGAAGATCACAATACAAAATTGAGACTAATTTTTGACAGGGTTGCGGGAACACAATTTAAAACTTAATGTAGAAAAATGTCAATTCCTCCGTCGAGAAGTTGTATATTTGGGACATAAGTGTTCCGCAGAAGGGGCACAGCCCGATCCCAGCAAAACAAGTTGTGTACAAAATTTCCGGTACCCCGAACCGTTAAACAAACACAATCTTTCAATGGTTTAGCCAACGACTACAGAAAATTCATTCCAGGTTTTTCAAAAATAGCCCGACCACTTTCTAACTTAAAACGACATTAATGTGAAATTTAAGTGGACAGACAAATGTCAGGAAGCCTTCCAAAAACTTAAAGACTTATTAGTATCACCCCCTCTGCTAATTTATCCCGACTTTGAAAAAGATTTTATTCTAACTACTGATGCTAGGGACTTTCACAAGGAGAAGTTTTTTTTTTATTATTTATTTATTTAATCCGTTAATTGCCTAACGTTAGAACTTAAAACTATTTATGTACATACAATTTTAATAATGAAATTTTACCTAAAAAATAAATAATAACTATAATATGTTAAATGTTTTGCTTTTGACATTGTCGTTTACAGATGAGAGGCGTGTTTTTTCTATTACTCAGTAGCTACTCATTTTTTATTTTATTTGCAAAACAATAATAATAAATATTATTGAACCATTGATTCCCATCCATGGGGGTAAGCCTTGTCGTGGCGGATGGGCTTACGGTGACTACTACTATGAAGCTAAGAGCTATGCGACCGCGAAACTTGTTTTCGCAGAAGGGCCTCCCATGGTCGACAGGTCGAAGCGGAGTAGGCTGTTGCTACTAATTACCCCCCCAACGAAGGAGTGTTCCCACCAAGGCACTCCCAACAATTGACGGTAGCGGAAGAATTCATTTATAGAATCAACGGTAGCGTCAGCAGTTCCAGTTAGGCCGAACTAATTGGTGAACCCCCTTATATGAGCTACTCCGACATATTCAGAGCACAGGTCTATAAGGTGCAAATCACATCTAGGCAAAATAACATCAAGGTGAGCCTAGCGACACACTCCAACATTTAAGAGCTTTCCATTAAGCGTGCATGCAATTCCTTGGGTTACGCGACTGGAGATCACCGGCGTAGTAAAAGACGATCAAATTACACAAATAGGAGCATGCCAGTGTCGACAAAAATGCGATAACGTTTCGCGAAATTTTCGGAAAATTTCGAGCATTATGGACAATCTTGCTAATACGAGCAGCACTACCCCGCCAGGCAGTACAGATGCTTCGCACAATACTGATCCTGGACCGATTAGTAATAATCGGGTCAGAGCTATACGGATTCCGGGGGCTAGCAAAGTAATGCACGAGGTGAGAAGGAAGTTAAGAGTCGCGAGTTGGAACGTGGGCAGTATGAACGGCCGAAGCTGTGAATTAGAAGAGATGATGAAGAGGAGGCGAGTGGACATCTTGTGCGTCCAAGAAACCAAGTGGCGAAACACTGGAAACAGAGCCCGTTTCTTAGACGTCAAGACAAAACAATACAAGATGTTCTACTACGGAACAGAGCAAGGTAGAAACGGAATCGGTGTCATCCTTGCGGAAAAGCTTCTTGGAAGCGTTTTGGCCATTTCGAAGTCCAGTGACCGATTGATGTCTCTTAAACTGGTGATGGAAGGAGAGGTGTGGAATATAGTCAGTGCATATGCTCCCCAAATTGGATGTGAGCAGGTGGAAAAAGATGCATTCTGGCTAGACTTCCACAACCTCATTAAAGACATCCCAAAGGAAGAGCTTTTGTTTGTGGGTGGAGATTTAAATGGACATGTGGGAAACGGCAACGAAGACTACGAGGACTGCCATGGTGGCCTTGGATTCGGAACTAGAAACCCTCCTGGTGAAGAAATTCTAAGCATGTGCAGGTCACATGGTCTTATAGTGTTGAATACCATGTTCATTAAACAAAGCCGACACCTTATCACTTATAGCAGCGGTGGAAATGAAACACAGATCGACTACCATCTGGTATCTAGTTTCATGAAGCCGCTAGTGAAAGACTGCAAAGTGATATTAGGAGAAGCGATCGCCCAGCAACACCGTCTCCTACTGACAGAATTTTTTATGGAGACGAAGGCAGCAAACAAACAAAGAGAGGCTACCGGAGGAATCAAGTGGTACAACCTGGACAAAGGAAAAGGCAAGGAATGCTCAGGAAATACGTTCACCAAAGTTCATTAACGATGCTCAAGGCCTACTACTTGTGAATGACGACAAAATTCTCCACAGGTGGCGACAGTATTGTGGTGAACTCCTAAATGAGCAATTTCCCAGGATATACTTTCCAACAGCCGAACCTTATTTAGACGAAGTACCCGACCTTACAGTCGAAGAAGTTAGCGTGGCGGTGAAAAACTCCAAGAAAGGAAAAGCTATTGGTCCAGACGAAATACCCTCTGAGTTCTGGAAGAAGATGGGAGACATTGGGTGTAAATGGCTCACGATTCTCATCTCCAAACTCATTAGCGGTGACCAAATGCCAAATCAGTGGAGAGAAAGTTTCCTTCTCCCAATCTACAAAGGAAAGGGGGACACACGAAACTGTGATAACTACCGATCGATTAAGCTGATGTCACACACCATGAAGATCGTTGAGCGGATTTTGGACGGCCGACTGCGAAAAATAATACGGCTGTCTGATGACCAGTGCGGGTTTGTCTCGGGTAAATCAACCACAGATGCCATACAGAGTTTAAGAATCCGAATGGAAAAACACCGTGATTCCTCAAGGGATTTGTATATTGTGGTGGTTGATTTCGAAAAGGCATTCGATAGACAACCACGAGATCTGATTTGGGTGTCCCTGAGACAGCGAGGGGTTCCGGAAATGTACGTACGGATGATCAAGGACATATACGATGAAGTAAAAACGAAGGTAAAATGCCCCGCAGGAGTCACCGAAGAGTTCCCAATCAAAGTCGGTGTGCACCAGGGAAGCGTCCTGAGTCCTTTGCTCTTTATTACAGTCCTTGACTTTCTGCTTGAAGGAAAAGTGACGGATCCGAAAGTGAATCAGTTATTCTTTGCTGATGATGGAGCCATCATAAGTGAAGATCCAACATCCTTGCAACGAGCACTTGATGTGTGGGTGGATGTTCTGGAGGGAAGTGGGTACCGGATAAGCGCGAAAAAGACAGAATATCTCTGCTGTCCATTTTCTGACCCAGACGGCCCTATTCCGGACATTTACCTGAATGGAACAACACTTCCCAAGTGCGAAAAGTTCAAATATCTTGGATCTATGATCAACAGTTTATAATTTTGAAAATTTAAATGTCATCAGCGTAAATTAAAACAGACGAGTTTTTTATAATGGATGTTATGTCATTTATGTACAAAATAAATAAAAGGGGACCTAAATTGCTACCTTGTGGAACACCAGAGTTGACATGAAATTGGTCCGATTGCTCATTTCTGAAAGTAACAGTATAACTTCTATTCTTTAAATATGACGAAATCCACAGTAAAAATTTGTCATTAAATCCTAAGGCCTTTAGTTTTTGGACTAAAGTCTTGTGACACAATTTGTTGAAGGCTTTACTAAAGTCTGTGAACACACAGTCTACTTGCTTCCGGTTTTCAAAGGAATCAAGGCAAAAAGTAGTAAAATGGAGCAGATTAGTAATAGTTGACTTATTTTGGACGAAGCCATGTTGATTGTCGCAAATAATTGACTTGCAGTTAAAGGATAACATGCTACAGATAATGGACTCAAATAGTTTAGGAATAACAGAAAGTTTGGCATCTTCTGTGACCGAAAAATGCCCCCTAAACTGAAAGGAAAGCTCTATACTGCAGTTGTTCACCCGGCACTTACATACGGTTCACAATGTTGGACAATGTACAGAACGTATGAGAGTAAACTGACAGCAGCTGAGATGAAGATGCTTCGTATGACAGCAAGAGTAACAAAGCTTGATCGAATCAGAAGCAAGAAAATCCGAGGAAGCCTTCACATCAAAAACACCATCTTCGTCCTTTGGACGAAGCCATGTTGATTGTCGCAAATAATTGACTTGCAGTTAAAGGATAACATGCTACAGATAATGGACTCAAATAGTTTAGGAATAACAGAAAGTTTGGCAATGGGTCTGTAATTCGTGATTTCGTTCTTTGACCCTTTTTTGTGACTTGGACTTATAAAAGCATTTTTCCATAGTACTGGAAAGATAGCACCTCAGAGATTCGTTGAATAAAACATAAAGAGGATAGGATAAATACGATACGCATTTTTTTAACACACATGATGGTACACCATCAGGGCTAAAATAGTCGTCAAGTTCTGAGTTAAAAAAAAAATAAATAAGGTTTGAAAAATTTTGGGCTGGAAAGAATGGAGGGGTAGTTTGAGAAATCAATTTTGAGTCATGACTTGATGTGTTGTTATATGACATAGAGTTAGGGTAGTCGTCAGAATTTCTTTTGCTTTTCACGAAGTTCCAAAAGTTTTTTGGGCTCTGTTTTAACTCTTCTTCAATTTTACAAATATAGTCTGAATAAAGGGTGTTGAAATAGTCAGCAAACATACATTTAAGTTTGGATTAAATTCTGAAATCAACATCCGCTCTGGTTGTACTAAACTTTATTTTTCAAGTTTTTCAAATTAGTGTCAAACCATGGTGGAATTTTAGAATTATAGCAAGACTTTCGTAATGGTTTAGTTTCGTAAAAACAAGTAAATAAAAAACTATAAAATTCAAAACACATATGATCAATATTTCGATTTGAGAGCATTTGATTCCAGTCAACATTACACAGCAAATTAATAAGTTCGTTAAAATTACATTTTTTAAAATTGAATTCAAGTTATTCGTTTAAACTGATGGGAATATTGCATATGTTTATATTCAGTAATATATTTAAGGCTGGATGGTGACAGTCTTCTTCTAATAGTATAACATCGGCTGGAGTTACAGCTACGTCAGCATTTATTGTGTCCGAGAAAAATATTAGGTCTAGTAATTCGTTAAAGCGGTTAGCAACCCCATTAAATTGAATAAGACCACAAGAAGCTAGACCATCAATGATTAAGAACTCGTTAGTACAAGTTGGGTTAAAGGCGAAAAGCTATTGAAATCTGTTGATCTTGTCCAGTTCAGGTTCGGAAGATTGAAATCGCCTACGATTAGGAGCTCGTCATTTGGTTCCATTTGGTCATGAATGTTTTCAATTAAATTTACGCAGTTCTCTTAGATAAAGCTTGTAGATCGTGGAGGTATGTACCTTTACAGAGATAATATGTGCCCTTGATTATGAAAGTGGACTAAGTCAAGTTTTTAAAAAAATTGACTTAAACTCATAATCGGCATCGCATCACTCTAATTAACAGTTATATGAGTCAATTTTTGTGAAACTGCAGAAATTGTAACGTTAGGCTTTGTTGTTTTTTTTTTGTCGATAAACAAAAATAAGTTTTTGTTTATTCTGAAAGTGGACTAAGTCAGTTGATTTTATTTAAACTTGTGGAATAATAAAACAAAATAATTTTTTCTATTATGGCATCAGATAGCGATTCAGGTCAGTCTATTTTAAACATAAATAAAAACGATAAAATATTAAAATTTAGAGTTATTGTCCAAGGGTCTTACTTAAAATCAAATTTGCTATCGTAATATATGTAGAATTTAGTTAAATATTAAAGTGAGTTTTAAATTTGATTATTGGTAGGGCCCGTAGAGTGAACAAATATTGACCTCAGGTGATTTACAGATAATACAACCACAAAATATAAACATAACCAAAAAACGATGGAAACGAATAAGGGAATTATCATCTTCAGATGAATCAAACCTTGCTGATAACATTGTTATGCCGGGATCCCCTACACATTGAAAATCTTACTACGCAAAAACATCTGATAGCATACAGCGATGCTTGTTCTGGCCAAAATCGCAATTTTAAAATTGCTCTGACTTGGTTAAAGATTGTCGAGTCTTCCGAAAATAACCTTGAAATTATTGACCACAAGTTTATGGTATCCGGTCATTCATTTTTGCCCAACGATCGAGATTTTGGATTGATAGAAATGCGAATAAAAAAGACAAACTTTTTATACATCCCTGAACATTATTATAACTTGATGGAGCTGTGTCGCAAAAAGAATCCATTTTCAGTGGAAAGAATGGCACGAGAAGATTTTTTTTCAATTAAAGAGTTAGAAAACTCAACCACAAGGAGATCGAAGAGTACAGAAGGAGAATGTGTTAGTTGGTTAAAAATACAATGGATGAGGTTCTTAAAAAGTGATCCTTATAAAATGTTCTACAAAACCTCTTTGGATGACGGTTCCATATTCTATGTTTTGGACCTTCAACCTAAGAGAGGAAGGCCAAAATTATTTCAGAATATTCCATTAACTCCATTATATTCCACTATAAAACCCATAACGAAAGAGAAACACAAGAATATGATGGATTTACTGCCATATATACCAGCGCATTATCAAAATTATTTTAAAGAGCTCCTTGTTGAAAATTCCAATGAATAATTTTTGAATATTTTGAAAACTTTTGTTATAATATTATTTTTACGAATAAAGTTAATTATTTTTCATAATAACGATCTACTTTTTCATTATTTTTCGTTGTTGCAAGTCACTTCGACGATATTTTGTTTATTTTGAAAGTGGACTAAGTCATTTAGTGTCTCTAAAAACATATATTTTCAGTCGCTACAAGTAAAGTTTAAATGTAGTAAATATGTTTAACATTATCCAACACAATATCCATTCAAAAATTTTAACGCTTGGAACAAAAATATTTTTTAATTTATTCAAACGCAAACCCTTAAATATCTCAAAATGAAAAATATATGACTTAGTCCACTTTCATAATCAAGGGCACATATAAAGGACGTCAGAGAGATCAAAAGCATCAACTAAAGTACATATTAGACAGTTTTTGACTGCAACTAGAATTCCACCACCAACTGTCAGTGAGTCATTTAAGTGGTGTCTATCTCGTCTAAAGACTTGGTAGGATGAGTCGAAGAGTTCAGTATCCAAGAAAGAGTTATTTAGCAAAGTTTCTGTTAATATAATTATGTCATGTTGGAGATTGTTTATATTTTTGTAGACCGTTTTGATCCTTGTCCTTAGCCCATTGACATTTTGATAGTAAATCAGAACTTGTTGGAGCTGCTTCTTCGATGATATTGCATTGTCCGGTTCATTGGAAAAGGGTTATGGGATGAGATTTTCGTATTATGTTGTTTGTTTTCAAATTCATGTATTATTATCCCTGTTGGCCAAAGCGATGTTGAATTGAGAAGATGAAAAATTGAATCTGGGGCTCTTTTCTTAAAGGATGCATATTTCGAGTAATTTCGATGAATCATCTTCTCCACTTTGAATAGCGAAGATGTACCTGACTTGTTTGAAATAAAATTTTTTATATCGAGGGCATTTGTAGTTCTGTCAAGTTTACTTAGGCTTACTTACTTAGGGTGACCAGCGCCGTAAGGCGGCTACAATCCGCTGTGGATTTGGGCCTCAACCAACAAGATTCGCCAGCCAGCTCTATCCTTAGCTCGCTGCTTCCAGTTGCGCACGCCAAGTTGATTGAGGTCCCCTTCCACTTGGTTGCGCCACCTCAGACGAGGTCTTCCTCTACTGCGTCGTCCCTCTGGGTTGGAGTCGAAAACTTTCCGGGCCGAAGCATTGTTGTCCATGCGCTCCACGTGTCCTAGCCATCTCAGGCGCTGCACCTTCACTCTCTTGGCTAGGTTAGCGTCCTTGTACAACCCGTAAAGCTCGTTGTTGTATCTTCTTCTCCAATCACCATCAATACACACGGGACCAAAAATCGCCAAGTTTAGATATAAATAATGTGCGATGGCCTTTTACTACTTTCAATCCAATAGTAATGGGTGAAATTAAATGATTGACAAGACTTGGTTTTCGCGTAATATGAGATGAAGAAGGTTTTATATTAGGTAAAGATGATGATAATGGTGTTTGTATGGGATCTGTTTTTGATGCTGAGGTTCCAGATACTATAGTTGATTCTATTAATGTTGCTAAGGTAGATGGAGGTAATGGCGTCGTAATCGATTGAGTAGGTGGTGGTAAGGTAGCGGAGTTAGAACTCGAAGTAGCAGGCTTTTTCGGCGAGGGATTAATTTCACATGATTCGGTATCAGTTTTGTCAATTTTTCGCTTTAAAGTTGATGTGCCATTTAAAGAATTGCAACCAGTCATTTCGATTTCATCATTTTGACTATTCCTTCGTTCATTACCTGCATTCGTCTATCCTGAAAATGAATCTTTTGGTTTTTTTTAATTTAAAGTGACTTGGATCAGAGATATCTTGCTCACCGCCAGACACCTTTTTTTCGGAGGTTGTCTAGGAGATCTACTACAAAAATAACGGAACCCAATATTTTTTTAAATACACAGCGAATTATTTTAATACATTAAATTTGCTATATGGATATGTATTCTTTATGTTTATATATATTCAATATATATTCAATATATATTCAATGCCTCTTCACAAAAAATCCACAAAAAAGAAGGTTTTTTTGCACTTACAACTAGATAAATAACCCCTTAATAGGCGAAAAGCTATTTAAATCTGTTGATCTTGTCCATTTCAGGTTCGGAAGATTGAAATCGCCTACGATTAGGAGCTCATCATTTGGTTCCATTTGGTCATGAATGTTTTCAATTAAATTTACGCAGTTCTCGTAGATACAGCTTGTAGATCGTGGAGGTATGTATACAGAGATAATATAAAGGACGTCAGAGAGATCAAAAGCATCAACTAAAGTAGGGGGAAACCGGGAGACTTGACCATATGGGAGACATGAGCCACTCTAAATAGGTTAGGTTAGGTTATGTGGGCTGACAGTTGATATTGTTACCGTCACACTTAGATCAATGTAGATCCCTTGTGATACCCTGAAGTATTGTAACTTCATGAAAAAAGTGTTAACCTATGAATGCTATGGTTGTTCGAGCCATTTGGAGGACTTGACAAAGTTCAGTAGGCTATTGCCTGAGAGTTCCGCTAGTTCTTCTTATTCATTAAAGGAGTAGTTTCCTAAGAATTTTTTCCTAGTGCGACAGAGTGCTGGGCAGTGACAGAGGAAGTGAACAGTGTTTTCCTGTTCGTCCTCATTACCGCAGCCTCTGCATAGATCATCCGTACAAAGCCCCATTTTCTTTTTGTGGTATCCCAGTAGGTCAACTTTTTTTTTATTTTTGTTTTCAAGATAAAAAGTTTAGTTAAAGTTAGAAGTGAAAATAGTTAACATTTACTCATACAAATTTTATTCAACTTTGTCAATATTAAAAAAAATTAAACTATCTTGTGAAAAAACGTGAGCGGGAGACTTGAAACATTTTTTTAGGGGAGACTCGACCATATATTTTATATTATCAGTTTCAGTCAGTCATTCGACGCACACAGACGTGCCGCGGATAAATATTGAAGTTAAACAACCACCGACCGTAATCCCCAGAAAACCTTTTTTTTCTACCAACGGAGGATTACCTGGAAATTGGCTTACGTTTTATTACCATGTGGTAATAAAACATAATCTTAATTAACAGAGCTAATCCGTTAAGCTGCTGGTTAATGTGCGCGCGAAAGTTTTTTTAAAAATATTGTGTGTGCAGTTAAGCAGTGTCATAAACTTAAACAATAAAACATACCTAAAAGTAATTAAAACAATGGCCGATCGTTTTAATCCGGACACCGCATTTATTGCCCTGGAGAAACTCCTCCAAAAAATCATTAATGACCTGGGACCTGAATATAGTTCCAGATTAAATATGACATTGGGAAGTTTTATCCAATTAAACAAAGAAGGACAACTAGACAAGGGAAACAAGGAAGATGACAACATGGAGACGGAGTGCGAGCAAAGCGACGAAAGTGATAAAAAGCCAGCCAACGAAGAACAGCCTGCCAGTGAGGAAGTTATTGTCAGTGATGAAGAGGACATCAGTGACTCTGCTTCTAGTTCTGAGGACGGCAGCTTATCCCCCCAGCCAGGTCAGAAGAGACCACGAAAACCAGCCAAAGATGCCAAGGGAGAAAAAAAACCAACTAAAATTATAGACAGCAAGGCATCATCACCAACGGAGTCACCAATAACTGCTCCACCACAAGCAGGAAGCCAGCTAGCACCAAAAACTGCAACCCAAACGAGTGGGCAACAACCAACGGCTATCATCACCAACTCAACCCAGCCAACGAAACCAACATCAAGCAACAAGACAACAGGAATGCCACCAATCTTCTGCTTTTCCGGCAACATTGCAGAAATCAGGCGATTCTGCAACGGAAAAAAGATCAACGTGACCTTCAAAAACCGAAACACTAAGACGACAATCATCTCTACAGGAAACCGCCAATCATTTGAAGATGTTAAGAACTTCTTAAAAGCTAGGAAGATTCAGTTTAACACCTTTACTCCCCGTGAGGACCGGAAGAACCTACTGCTCTTGAAGGGACTTCATTTCACACTGGCAGCCATAGAAGTGGAGGATGAACTGAGGATTGAGGGTTTTCCAGTAATAAAAGTCACGGAGTTTAAATCCAAGAAGGCGCAAGCAAAGCCGTGCAATAACTTTGTCGTCGAACTCAACAAAAACTGTGACATCGCAGAAGTTTTCTCCAAGACCTTGATAATGAACCACAAGGTTTATTGGGAGCGGTTAAGGTCGAACGACATCGTGCAGTGCCGCAACTGCCAACGCTTTGGTCACACTCCCACCAACTGCGGGCGCCAGTACGTGTGCGTCAAATGCAAGGAGGAACACGAACCAGGCCAGTGCAAAAGGAAAGAGAACACCGGATTGGACGTTTGGTGCGCCAATTGCCAAAAGGAAGGACATCCAGCGAGCTTTAAGGGATGCCCAACACTAAAGGCTAAGCTCACAGAGAGAAACACCATGAAGGCGGAGAAAAAGGCTCAGCAAGAGTTTACTGCAAAATCAGCCTGTGCGCTGACCCGCCCAGCAATCAGTAATGCAGCAATGGCCCAAAAAGCACGAGGAGTTAAACCGTCGACAGCAACAACAACACCAAAACCAACAAGCACCAAGAGCCAGACGCAGCAGCAGCCACAACAACAGCAGCCACAACAACAGCAAACAAGGACCCCAGCTAAAACCATCCCTGTCAAGACAGGACCAACGAAGCCATCAAGACCAGGCCCAACACCAACACCTTCATCGATGAACCTCAACAACGAGGTTGAGCGCCTCTTTGGGGATAATCTTATCACAGTGATGCAGAAAGCCCGAAGTGCCGTTCCCACAAATTATCGGCAACTGAGTGAGGGAGATAAGTCCGCGGCCTTAGCCACCTTCATCTTTACAATATGCAATTAAAGAAGCTCCGCATACTGACGTACAATGTCAATTCATTGTACAGCCTGCAAAAGACTACATCATTTCACTTGTTCATGAAGAACCACAATCCAGACATTGCCCTTATTAGCGAAACCAACGTGACAAGGAAGAACAATATCGATATCCGTGGATTTAACACCTATCGTCGGGATAAAACGGAGAACCGCAGAGGAACCGCAATATTTGTCAAGAAGATACTGAGCACCAGCGAAACCATCATCACCGGACTCCTCACCAGTGAAGCCACTGCCATCATCTTAAACGTAGGGAGAGATGAAACTTTGACGATTATCAGCGTATACTTCAAGTGCAGCTCCACCGTCAGAAACATCCAAAAAGATCTGCAAACCCTCAACGGCATCCTGTCAAGAAGCACTTATGGACTCACCGTCGCACAGTGTGGCCAATGGTATCAAAAGCTGGCAAAAATAGGTATTTTCAAATTGTACCGAACTGCCAAATACAAATTTACTTTAATAAAGGGATTAATAAGCTACACAAAACCGGTTTTTATTCCACGGTTTAAGTCTAACGCGGTGAGTAACTACACTTTAAAATGTCGCCATTGAAAAAAATTATTCGTTATTTACCTCTCTCTAGCTCCCGTCTGTGTTTCAAGTTTTAAGTGCTGTTTCGTTAAATCAAAAGATAAAAATTTGAAATAAATATGGAATTACAAGCAAAAGGGAAGCTTTCGATTCTCATTCCTCTTTTGAATTATGAGTGTCTAGTTTGTTTGAAAAAATTATTCGAATTCGGTGTCTTTAAAATCATTCGTTTTTTGTGTGCGTCATACAAACTCGTTAAGAAAAAGTTCACAAAGGTGTGAAGTGGCGCTTTGTTTTTGGTGTCCCTTTATTGTTGAGAGTGTCGTCTTTCGTGTCAATTAAAAAAGTGGTGCCCATGTTTGCCCCTTTTTGAGTAAACACTTTGTGAAGTTATCTAAAAATAACGATTTTTTTGTATATATTTCTCAGATTCCGGAAGTACTGACAATACAGTTCAACAGAATTTTACTTTTCTGAAGGTGTTAGAAATTCAGAACTCGTATCCATTGTCAGAATTATTCTATTAGCCAAAACTGAAAGTGTGTACGGTTAGCATTGTGGCTAAAAATTTAAGGAAATAGTGTTGATCTACACAATGGAGACGCAGGCGCAGCTTGAGATATCTCATACATGAAAAAAGATCGGAAAATTTGAAACGGTTCTCTAAGGAAGATGACCGCGTCAAACTATGCTTAAAGAAATTACCACACTTAGTTACCATAACCTCATAAACATTCAAAATAACGTGTTTTTTTGCATTTATAACGGTAATTTATAACGGTAATATTTCAAAAAACGGAAGCTAATAGAATATTTCTTTCGTGGATTCAAGTTCAGCATCCCTAAATCTTTCAGAAAAGTATGTTTTGGTTCTTCGGACAAAAAAAGTTGAATTTTGTTGACCAGTGTATTTTTTCATTAAGAAGATTTTGTTATGACTAAACCGTTGAGTCAGGTCTAAAATCTATTTTTAAGAATAATCTTATTTAAAAAAAAAAAACAGTAAAATCTAAGTATTGAAAAAATAAATAACAATTTTCTTTCTCAAACAACTTCAAAGTTAAAGGTAACAGATAGCTATGTACTTATAATGTGCGTTTTTGATAATTTTTCGTAGAATCACAAAAGTTGTCTCAGTTTTGTGCTTTAATATAGTATCTTTACCCATAACAAACTTAGAAACGAAGAAAAATAATTTTTGCCAACTTTTCCTACCATCGGCCACACTGTGCGGCGGTGATTTTAATGCGAGACATCACCTTTGGATGGATACAACTATTAGCATCGGAGGCAAGGCGATAGCTGACTGGCTGGATGTCAACAGTTCTCTACACTCCCTATTAACAGTCTCCCAACCAAAACCAACCTACCCGAGAACGCCATCAACGCTGGACTTCTTTCTCGCAACATCAAACCTCATCCACATCGAACCAACCTACAGCAACTTCAACTGTTCAACAGTACCCAGCGACTCGGACCATGAAGCTGTTCAGCTTATTATCCAGCTTCACCAACCCATTTCCCTAGCAGCACAACCATCGGCGTGCTTCATCAACTACAGAAGTTTTGACGTAGACCGGCTGCAGAGAGACGTCGAACAAACCGTCACGCTCCCTCCACACAATAAGAACCTTGAGAATACTGAAATTGATGCTGCTATTGACTCCCTAGAAATGGCAATTACAAGCGCAGTGGAAAATCAAAAACAGCCGAAGACATCAAAGGACCGCTACCAACATCTCCCAGAACAGGTGCAAAACCTATACGCCCACAGACAACGGTTAAGGAAACGCCTCCAAAGGATTCACCAACGGGACCTGAATACATCAAACCCCAACTACCGGACAGTGTGGAGTGAGCTACAGTGCACTAACATCATGCTCCGTAACTCCATTCAGCACTATAACAACACACAGTTCCAGAAGAGACTGCAGTCAATAAAGCCAGGGCCTGATGCCTTCAAGAACATCAACCGAATTGTTGGACAGAAGTCACCAATGCCGGAAGTCGTTAACACCAACAATGAAGAAGCAACAACATCTCTGGAAAAAGCAGAAGCATTTGCAGCCCACTTTGAAGGTAACTTCTCACCGAACCCTTCCGCAGACACAGACTTTATAGAGGAAGTCGAGGCATCCATCCAAAGGACTCTGTTACCTAACCCGGATAAAGTGACATTCAGCGGCACAAATCCTGCAAGTGATCCTACTGACAGCCCAAACCTGACTACCCCAAAAGAGATTGCCGAAATAATTAACCTATCCAAACCGAAAAAATCAGCTGGACCGGATGGCATCTCCAACTTCATCATAAAGAGGCTCCCACAAACAGTGATAATCTTCTTGGCTATCATCCTCAACAACTGTATAAAAAACTGCTACTTCCCACAGAAATGGAAAACTGCAAGAATTGTGGCGATTCCTAAGAAAGGTGCTAGGAACATCATCTCCAATTACAGACCAATCTCTCTTCTCAACAATCTTAGTAAGCTCTTGGAAGAGCTGACACTCAGGAAGCTGAAGAAGTTTTGCAGCGATAACAACATCATCCCAGACATGCAGTTCGGTTTTCGGGAGAAGCACTCCACACTGCATCCGCTCATTAAGTTCCACAAAGACATCACCTCAGCTTTAAACAACAATCAAGTTACCGTCGCATGCTTTCTGGATGTCGAGAAAGCATTTGACAGCGTATGGATCGATGCCCTTATCCATAAACTTCATTTACTAAGCTTTCCTTTGGCACTAATTAAAATTATTTTTTCTTTTCTCTCTTCCAGAAACTTTTTTGTGCAAGTGGAGGATCGGAAATCACCAATGAAAGTTATTCGAGCTGGAGTTGCTCAAGGATCCAAACTTGGCCCCTTTCTATACAGCATCCTGACATCAGACCAACCGCCTGCAAGTGAGTGCGAGAACCTGCTTACGGCGGACAATTCACTCACAGACTGCAAGTCCATCTCGCCAAACATAGCTGCCAGGAAAGTCGAAGCTCACATTCGGAAACTGTATGAGTTCTACAGTAAATGGGGTATCCGGATCAACTCATCCAAGTCGGAACTATTGTGCCTTAGACGATCAGGAGGAAGAGGCAGTCGATCGGCTGGAAGCTGCAGAAGCATCACATTGACACTTCCGGATGGAACTAGATTGCCAGCCAAACGCTTCGCCAAGTACTTAGGAATCAACTTTAACGAGCTCCTCAGATTCAACAATCACTCCCGTTTGGTCCTCAAAAAAGCCAACTTTGCCTTCCATCGCCTTCACCCTCTGATGAAAAAAAGAACAGGATTAAGTCAACCAACGAAACTCTTGATCTACAAGCAGCTTCTGCGACCTGTCATTGCCTACAGCTTTCCGGTATGGTATACCATCTCCAAAACAGCCATGAAGGAACTACAAATGTTCGAGAGAAAAATACTGAGGATGTGCACCGGACTTTACTTCGATCGACAGCGACAAAAATACTACAGCAACAAGCGACTCTACGAGGAAGCAAAAATCATACCACTGGACAAGTATCTACTGCGATCGGCGAAGATACTTGTAGGAAATATCGCCAACCACCCCAATCAGCTGATGAGAAGAATGATAGCCCAACAACGACATACGGAACCTAGGTACCTTTGCGCTTTGGATATACTGGATGAGCACATAATTTCAATGGACAACGAAGAAGCAGTTAACTTTTACGCCGACACCCAGTCGGCATACTATCGTGGCTAAACGCCAATCAAACCAACCCAACTCAACCAACCCCACAACTGGACATCCGGGTATGAACACCCCGAGGACAAGCTAGTCAGCAGACTTTTCAAATTAAGTTTATCCATATATAATATTTATTTATATTTTATAACTTAGTCATTGTTTAAGGTTAGGCCCCTTCTGTGCCAACAAAATTTTATATCAACCAATGTATCTTAGAAATAAGTTAATTTTAAGTCAATTGTAAATAACAAGTTCAATAAACTAAATTGAATTGAATTGAGGTTTTATATTAGGTAAAGATGATGATAATGGTGTTTGTAAGGGATCTGTTTTTGATGCTGAGGTTCCAGATACTATAGTTGATTCTATTAATGTTGCTAAGGTAGATGGAGGTAGTGGCGTCGTAATCGATTGAGTAGGTGGTGGTAAGGTAGCGGAGTTAGAACTCGAAGTAGCAGGCTTTTTCGGCGAGGAATTAATTTCACATGATTCGGTATCAGTTTGGTCAATTTTTCGCTTTAAAGTTGATGTGTCATTTAAAGAATTGCAACCAGTCATTTCGACTTCATCATTATGTGATTCCGTAGTATGTATTATAGAGGAAGTAGTTAATTTGTCGATTTTTTCGTTAAGATGGAGTTATTGTGGATGGATCTTTTCAAGGTTATATTTATTTTGTAAAACGTCTCGAGTGTGTACAAAAGGATCACACTCGTCACAAAAATAATAAAATGATTTTCTTTTGTTGAAAAGCTTAATACTGCCATACGGAGCATCAATACATTTTATAGGAAATGATCTTCGACAGTTTCCATGACAAATTATTGAATCAATCAAATAGTCCGCAATTTTTTCGCATATAGACATTTTTATTTTTATTGTATTTGAGTTTTGTCCTTTAATATTTTTTGAGCAGTATAAAATGTCAGTTACGTAATTTAAATAGCGTAACGTAACATGCGATGAGAAAGGTTGGTATATTAGCTAGATGTTGGTTGTGGAGATTATGTAGTTTTTGACAGTTCGATGTTTGTTACTCGATGTGTAGTTGTTGTTGTTTATATTACCAATAGAAAAAGGCAAATATATTTGTTTATGTAGAATCCTTGTATATAGAAACTATAGTAGTATCATGAACGTGAATTTTGTAGGTCCGCTTCCTTGGACTAGGGTGCGCTGCGGTAGCAAAAAGTCTTTAAGGAAAGAGTAAGGGAGAATACCGAAAAGATGTGTTTCTATTTTGACAGCCAGAAAATAGAGGAGAAATGTAAACAAACATTTCCAATAATTTTGTATATTCTTGTTTCCTAGGTGATTTAATTTTTTTCAATTTGAATATTTTTTAAAAGACTTTGATGAACTTTTGTTTTGGAACTTTTGTTTGAATTGTTCTAACGCGATGTTGCAACATTTACTTGAACTCTTACACTTCAGAAATTTCCGATGTAGTGAGCTTAGAGCAAGCTGCAATCTACAATCAGAAGCTCATCATAAGTGCATGTGTTAGTGGTTAGTAAATAACACATGCACAAAAATATATACTACGATACAAAACTAACAATTAACATATATTACATTATAAAATTAATACAGACATTGAAAAACAATTACGATAGTGGTGCACTGGTCCGAAAACTTGTTTTCAATCCCACCTTACTTATATTAAAGTCGATATAAGATGTGTTTAAGTTAAAAAGTTTACACATACGATTAAGAGGTTCATGTATGCCATAGTTTGTTCTATGAAAGTCAACGTGTAAAAGTTCAAATCTTCGAAGGTGGTGAGACCCTCCGCGATAATTAATCCCGATACAGGCTAACAAGGTTGGAGCATCAATGTATCCATTAAGAAGTTGATGGAGAAATATTAGGTCATTATTAACTCGTCTTTGATATAGAGTTTGAATCTGAAGAAGTTGGATCCTTTGTTCATATGGAGGCAGGTTATAAGGATCAGACCAAGGAAGTCCCTTTAGAGCAAATCTTATGAAATTATGTTGAATTGATTCAATACGGCTTTTGTGAATTTCATAAAATGGAGTCCAAACTTGCGAAGCATATTCAAGATGGGGTCGAACGTAACAATTATATAAGGAAAGTGTAACATAGGGGTCATTAAATTCCTTTGCCCAACGTTTAATAAAACCGAGCATAGAGTTAGCTTTATTTATAATGTAATTGATGTGTTCAGTGAATTCTAAATTTGAGCTAAAGTGAACACCCAAGTCCCTGAAACGGTCAACTCGACAAAGTTGCTGTTGCAAAATGCAATAATCAAAAACGCTCGGAAATCGTTTCCTAGAAAAAGTAATTGTCTGGGTTAAGTGTTAGACCATTTTTTTCACACCAAACACTAAAACTATTAATATCGTTCTGTAAAAGAACGTGATCATCGTTAGATTTAATTATTTTGAATATCTTCATGTCGTCAGCAAATATTAAAATTTCACTCGAAAGCATGCATGATGTTACATCATTTATAGCGAGAATGAATAAAAAAGGGCCCAGGTGGCTTCCTTGAGGAACACCTGAGTGAGCAATGAAAGAATCTGAAAGACAGTTCCTAAATTTTACCTGATAGGACCTATTAATAAGGTATGATTCTACCCATGCTATGAAAAATGGCGGAAACCCAAAAGCTTTAAGTTTAAAAATGATGACTTTATGACTAAGCTGATCAAATGCCTTTGAAAAGTCTGTGTATACGCAGTCTACTTCCCTCCCCTGCTCTAATGCATTTGAACATTTATGAAGAAAGGTGAGCAGGTTTGTTACAGTTGATCTTTTTCTTACAAACCCGTGCTGCTGCTCACATATAAGATTTTTACTGAAAAAAGCGATACTCTCACAAACAACTTGTTCAAAGACCTTCGTAATGCAAGATAGTTTGGAAATAGGTCTATAGTTGGTAATTAATATCTTATCACCTTTTTTAAAAATTGGAGTAAGAAATGATTTCTTCCATAGACACGGAAATTTCCCTGATTTGAGGGACAGCTCGAACAAAAAGAGAAGGGGCTGAACTAATGTGTTCCTACACTTTTTTAAAAGAATTGGGGGAATGGCATCTGGACCAGATGAATAATCATCTTTTAGCGATGAAAGAAGATCTAAAACTGTGTCATGCTGCACAGGAATATTGTTACAACTAGTTTGGGCATAGGTATGTAGACATTTAAAATAATCTTCATCAACATCAAAAGGTGCATCAACAAAAGAGTTGCGAAAGTTATTAGCGAAGGCATTGCAAATGTCAGATGGTGTTTGCAACAACAAGTTTTCATGGATAAAATTAACAGGATAGCCATCAGAGTTTTTCTTCGTGTTCACAAATTTCCAAAACGATTTAGGATCTCCTTTCAAAGAAGAAGCCATTTCGTTTATATAATTGGTATATAGAGTATTAGAGAGAATCTTAAAATCTTCGAAAATTGCAATATAATTGTTGTGATCAGTTAAAGAAAGATATTTTAAATAGGTTTTCCATGCTCTGTTTCTTCTATTCCTAAGTGTTCGCAGTTCGTTAGTGTACCATGCATGGTTGAAATTACTTTGTTTAGAAATTTTGAGAGGGATAGTGTTAGTTGTTAAGGATGCTATAAAAACTGATAACTGCTTCATCAATATTAGTATACGTTGATATAGTATTAATACCAGAATTATTTAAATCTTCACATAGCAACTGAAAATTAGCTTTTCTGAAGTCAGGAGTATACGAGCAATCGAACGCATTACTATTTTCAATAACATGATTGCTTAAGTCAAGGAAAATATCCAAAGGGGGATGGTAATGATCTATATTAGTGATTCCTGAACTAGACTCTAGGACAAGAGTACTAATAGCGTCAGAAGAAAAGACCAAATCGAGAATTCGATTTTTTGAGTTCTTAATACAGCTTATTTGCTGTAAGTCCGCAGTAATAATTTTATCTAGAAAAGCAAGTTCAGTTTGTGAAGAAGTCAAAGAAGCTTCTTGACAGGACTCATCTTCAGAAAGAATCCAATCAATGTGTGGTAAGTTAAAATCTCCTACAAGTAAAATGTTGCTATTGGAGCAAGACAAGTCCATTATATAATCTATTGCCATAGAAAGTTCAGTATAAACAACGTTCGAGCTTTTTGGGGGAATATATACATTGATAATGTATACGAATCTAGTTTCAAAGGAAAGCTTCACACAAATCAATTCAAGTGAAAGTTTGAAAGGGAAAGAAACGGGTGAAGAAACAATTTTATTTCGTACAGCAACGAGAACACCCCCTCCTAGTTCTTTTGCAACTCCAATATGACGATCTTTTCTATAAACTAAGAATTCTTGAGAAAAAAGTTCTGTGTCCAAGAAACTTGAATTAAGCAAAGTTTCAGTCAAAATAAATATATCATGAGGGAATGCTTGAGAGTTCCTAAAAATATCTGCTGTTTTACTACGGAGCCCTCTTACGTTTTGGTAAAAGAGGGTGAGCCGTTTGAGTTTTTTGCCGATGGAATTTTGGCTGAATGGGATTGTTTTTTATTGTTATTATTAAATTCTTTTACTAATGTTTCTGATGGCCAGATGTTAACATCACAGATAGAATCAAAGTATTTCGGATTCGTTATAATTTTGAAAGACGATATAAAACTACCAGGCTTACTTATTTTTGAACATTTAATTGCGGAATGGGAAGGAATACTGTTTTTAGCTACTAAGTAAGAAATAATATCTTCTGGAAGTGTTTCTGGGTCTAAGCGACTAATAAAAATGGATCTTGGTTTAGAAACTGCTTTGATAGGCTTTGTATCGGAAATACTATTATTGATGACGGGAGTTTCTACGTCCTTGACAGATACCGGCGGAAGAGTAGTTATGTGAACAGGTTGATCGGAAATAATATTACTAATATTAGTTCGTTTAGGAGGTGGCCCAGAATTTTTAACATTTAGAGAAGTGTCTCGAGATCTTTTATTTTGGTTATTTCTTTTAGGTACATGTTCAAAAGTTCTACCTGATCCAGATTGAGCAAGGAGATCTTCTTCAATAGTTGAAATATTAATAGGTTGAGGTACGGGGACTAGATCTTCAGTAGAAGTCGAGCTGTCTATCATTTCATTGGTGAGAGAAAACGAACTTAGATTAGATACTGCAATGTTGAAAGCATTGAGCAGTTCTTGGAATCCTTTAGAGAGTTTTGTAATGTCAGTTTTAAAGGAAGACATTTTAAATGCCAGTTGGGAAAGAGAAAGTTTACGACAATCTGTACAGTACCAATAAGCGAACTTAGAATTTACAATCTTTTCAATAAATGCATTAGTTGAGCCAATGCACTTTGCATGGTACAGATTACCACATGGTCCAAAACATGCAAAAAGGGACGAAGAAGGACCCTCAGGGCAATTTTTAGCTGAACAAACCATTATAAAGCTACTAAAGCAGACAAAAATTACAATAAATAAATTAAATTGAAAATTAGAATTTAAAATTAAAAACAAAAAAATTAAAAATTAAATTAAAAACAAAACAAAAAAAATTAAAAATTAAATTAAAAACAAGAAACAAAAATTTAAATTTAAATTAGAAAAAAAAAAAATATTAAGGCTTTCGTTGGGATTCGAACCGACGAGAAAAAAAAATGAGAAAATAAAAAAAAAATATTTTTGGTTTTGGTAGTCAATTGGAATCGAACCCACGTCCTCGAAGACTTGAAACTTTTTAATACAGCGCGTTTACCACTTGCGCTATTATGCTTATAAAACAAGAGCAGAAAAATGAAATCATTAAGACTTTAAAGTAAATAAAGTGCAATTTAAAACACTAAATAAGCTAACATACAAAGGAAAATAGCATTATTATGAGAAAATACTGGTTAAAATAAAAAAAAAAAATAAAAAAGTAAGAAACAGTACAGATACTAATACAAGGGTGTATCCCAACTAACAATTTGATTTCCAATAGTGTCAATACAGGCTAGTTTTTGATTTGTAAAGTAACAACAGCAAATCTTATACAAACCATTTTGGCGTAAATTATCGAGGTTATTTAGTTGCCTTAAGACTTTCTTTCACAAGTGCTATGAAATTAATAAGCTTTTTTAACAAAATTTTAACAAGGTCTTTCAAAAGTTAGCAAAGACACATTTAGTATGTTTATTATTTATAGGTAACTTTTTATTATTATTTATAACTTTTTTTTATTCAGATTTTCCACTGTTATTGTTCATATACATATGTATGTAATTCATTAAATATCCGACTTTCTCCTTAAGTTGAGTTTGGTGATGGAGCTATCCGACTGCAAATATCAGCGAAAGCGATTAATATTTTGCTAATTACAATTTTATCATTTCATGATAGCCACAAAACCAATCAAAAGTGCTAAAAAGAAATTTAATTCACTAACAAAAAATATTAAACTAAAATTCAATTGGACACCATTTATGTTTACTCACAAATTGGAAATGTCACAAATTAAACAAGCAAACATTTCTATTAAACGTTTACTTACAACAGCAAATAGCTTTATTAACAAGGCGTTGATAAAATGGGTTGTGTATTTGGTGAACCTCTTTAAACAGGTCTTAATGATGCTTAAACAAACAGGTCTTTTTGTAAGTATCTTTAAGCTGTTCTTAAGAAGACCTTTTGTAATTTAAATATACAAGTGTTGTGCAGAACTCTATGAAAAGGCTTTAAAGAGGTCTTTTTTTACTTCCAAATGGTTGAACTGCATAATTAAACTTTAAATAAACTTTTTATTAGCTATACCTTGCCGAATTGAAAAAATCGAACCTAATGAAAGCTAAATTGTTAGTTGGGATGAATGTAGGTTGCAGGTGGACAAAAGAAAAAAAACACTCAATTTAGAGGAATAGAACATGAAAAAAAAAATTATCTTACCAACTATGTAATTTATTTTTACAAAATTGCACAGAATAAACACAAATTTACCATCAAATACTAATTAGGTACATAGATATTCACTTATTCAGCGAATCTAATAGTTTAGATAAATTAAAATTCACAAAACAAAAATAAAAATTAATAAAAAATTGGAGATCGTAAACACAAACTAGTTAAATGGGACCAGTGTTGCCACTCTTAAGCGTTTTGTCACAATTATTTAATTTACGAATTGGCTTTAACTTCTTACGAAGTTTTTTGTATGTTCTGAATACAGGGTGCCCCAAAGTTTAATTTCGAATAGTTTTACGATTTTATTTTAAATTTTTTTTGCATAATTGCTCGTTAAAGCCTGGTACGCTTTTCGCGCTAAACTTTAGCCGAGATAAAATTTTATCTCAGCTTAAATTTAGCGCGAGCAGCGTACCAGGCTTAAGGCTAGGGCAAATTGGATAATTTACTATGGTGTTTTCGTATGGTAAAAAATCAGTTTATTTTTTGATCCAAATCTGTCAAAAAAAAACTATTTTTGATCTGTTCGCAACAACAGTTTTTTGACAGATTTAGATTAAAAAATAAATAGATTTTTTTACCAAACGAAAACACCATAAAACAATAATAAAACAAGGTACGAAAATAGCCAAAAAGTAGTCATTTAATATATAAAAGCCCGTATTCGTTTCCTCATCACCCGGTGGGGTAGAATACTAGATGCGTTTTTTTTTTTCGAGGTTTCCCCAGTAGGCCTATTCCTCGTTTTAATACTACTACTACATTACAAGCTAAAATAAAAATATTGCACATGCATTATCAACTAAAAAGCATATAGAGTAAATAAGCATATATATTGTTGAATATAATAATTATAGGAATTTATTACCGTGCCTTTTTGGCTTAAGCTCCTTATTTTTTTTTCTCGCTGTAAAAATGATGAGCCCTCTCAGTAAAAACCTTCCAATAATTTTCCTGTGTTCACTTCCACAGCCTATTGGTAAATATGTGCCTTCTTCTTCCATAATCTGATCCAACCATGTTTCCACTATATGTTCCGAAATCTGTTTCTCACTTATATTGGCGTTAAACATTGATTGGAGATTTTGAACAACATTTTCAAACACTACAGATGGAACTGTAAGTTTGCCGAACTGGGAAGGTGTTGTTATGCTGCTGTAAGCTCGCAGTTCTGTTAACAAAGTTTGCTCTCTTATTTCGTCTTTATTAATCATATTCTGAGAGCAAGCTTCGCATTTTAATGTTTTATTGAGCTTTGCTGCTGCAAATCCAGCATAATAGACTGCTGCTGCTTTCTGCAGTTTTTTTGCTACCATATCCTTATTTGCTTTGTCTGTGTCTATTTGTTCGTTTCTATCATCCAAACTAGACTTCAATGGCGTTTCCAATAGGTGGTCTTCAATTGGCACTTTCATTCTATATTGTTTTTTTTCGGCTGCTAGTTTGATGTCCATAGGATCTTCATAGTTCCCTATACTGAGCAAAGGCTCGGCTCCCGCATCTGCGTATCCAGAACGTTCCGCTGATAAGAGATGTTGAAACATTATTTGCTTGAGATTCCGAATGAATCTCCAAGCAGAAGGGTTTCTTTCGTAGCTTCCTCTATTACTCCTAACCATAGAAAAAACATTTTCAGCGACGTCAGTATTTAAATGGGCAAGAAGCAAATAATTCTGCTCATTGCTCTTTAAATATTCCCACATCAACTGCACTCCCAAAAGTGTTTGCTGAAAACCCTTGAAGCAATACGGTGTTTTATGAGAACCACTTGAGCACCATGTTGCTATCCAATGGTTTGCATCCATTAATGACCTTAGAGTGTCAGTAGTTTCCGACACAACTTGTTGGTTGGGATTGCGCTAGTAGAGTTGACCAGTGTTGAAGTTGTCGAATAGGTCATTCATTTTCTTTATGAATTTAGCTGTTCCAAGAGCAAGTTTTTTGTCTTCATCCGTTTGGAAACAATTTGTTTTCAATGCATACATAAGCCCAGAGTATACATTTTCACTAAAAACTTGCGTGACCAACTTTACTCTTAATTTATCAAAAGGACTTGGTTTAAGATGTGCACTGGATAGCTTGTATAGGACTTGAAAGGTGTTGGACTTAGAGTCCTCTTCAAACAGCTTCACTATGATGTTCCAGGACACGACATCATCCCCTATTGAAATGGTATTCTCAAGCAAAATATTCCTTACACTCTTGAAGAGATGGACATAGTCATATAACAAAAATACTCTATGATTGTCTATATCTATATAAGGTGTTGTCTGCAAGGCTGGTTGGACCTTTCTATAAGCTGATATATTCGAAGCTCCTTGGTCACAGCTTGTTGCAACCGGAGTCAGTCCACAATTTATAACTCCTTTAATAATAAAAATTAACATCTTGGACAACATTTCCGCTTTTGGTGATCCTATATAATAAACAATCGTCTGTTTCCAATTCCTATTTAACCCTCTTAATGTGAACACCATAGCTTTATTGGCTTCAGTGTTCTCTCTACCGTACTCCCCGAAGTCCGAAAATCCATATATAATGTCATCCTTGACATTATACTCCAGTTCCTTCCTTATGGCCATTTCATCGAAAAGAATAACACATTTTTTATCCATGTCTGACATTTTTTTGGCTTTTTCTGTAAGCATTTTTACCATCGGCTGGCTGTTGGTAAGCGAATTTCCGAGTGCCAGCGGTAGATGGTACTTACCGATGGCAGTTTGAATCCCGCAGTCAACATGAATGTGTAACACGACGGGGATTTTAAGAAAAATTTTAAAAATAAATCCTTCTCTTCATCTTTCCATGGACTCTTTCGCTTATGAAACAGTTGAGAGTGTATGAATGTTTTAAGGTCTTTTGAAAACGTTTTCATTTGAACGCCGAGGCTATTCTCTAAATGATACTCCCGGTCTCTTTGTAGTTTTCTTGGGGTGCGAAAGATATTTCGGGGAACCATACGCTTTGGTGTTGTCTTTCGCATTGCTTTGTAAGAATATAACCCAGGGGAAGGAAATTGAGATGGAGAAATATGGGATGAAGGAGCAACAGCTGGCAGAGAATAATCTCTGACATATGTTTTTGGGGTACATTCAGTAATGTTTATGTCAAGTGAAGTTGGGCTGGAGGGGCAAGGTGGTGACGGTGCACGAACAGGGGTATCAACTAATACAGGCGTTTTTGCACGAACAGGTGTTTCTGGTGAAACATCTGTAGATGCAAAAAAAGACCTAGATTTACGAACAGGCGTAGTAGTAAAAACAGATGTAGGTTCACGATCAAGTGTAGATGCACGAACGGGCGATGTAGGTTCACAGACGAATGTAGGTGGAGTAACAAATGTATGGTCAGGAACGAGTTTGAGCGATCGACTAGTAGCCGATGTAGCTGGACGAACGAGTGTAGATGCACTAACAGCCGCTGTGGGTGCACAAATAAGGGAAGATGCACGAAGGGTTGTAGGTATTAAAATGGATGTAGCTGCATGAGATGTAGATGCACGAACAGATGAAGATGCAATGTTCTGGGATGCAGACGTGACTGTAGAAGAGGTTTGCTTCTTGTTCTTTATCAAAGCATTCATTATACTCTGACATGAAGCATCATAACTACTTTCAGAACAAGAACAGATCGATGCAGAAGAGATTGGCAAAGCATCAGGGGTTAATTTATTAAAAATGGACTTACGGAGTATGTTCTTTGTATGGAAGTGCTTTTCACACATATAGGATACGTAAGGTGGATTTCTCATATGTGAAACTCTTCCATGCTTAATCCAAATAGGCCGCCTGTGGTCTGTTGGCACCTTAAAAAATGACAAAGTGGAGACTGACCTTTTCTGGGCACCACAATTACCATAGCAACATCCCACCATGTTAGCAAAGAATGATTTAATTTATATATTAAAATAAGTGTATTCAAAAAAAAAAATTATTTTTTGTTAAAAAATTGGGTTTTTGATAAAAACAAAACAATTTTTTTGTACCAAGATAAATATCGAAATATCAAGAAAAATATAATATTATTTTTATATAAAATACTACTTTTTTTGTATTTAATACAAAAAAAAAATTATTAAATTTTAACTGAAAAATATTTATTTGTTTTTATTAATTTAAAAAATAGTGAAAATATGTTATTTTTATTTAAAAATAAAGCTATTTAAGAAAAAAATAAAAGCAATTGAAAATTTTATAAGAAAACTTAAAAGCGATAGAAAATATAAAAGCAAATAGATTAAATAGAAGCAAATAAATAAAATAAAATATGAAGCAAATACCTAAATAATTTAACTCTGCGGACAGTAAGTATAAATCAAGTGAAGTATGAAAAAATGTTTAAAAAGATTAAAAAAAATTAAACTGAATAAATTAAAATCAACAAGAACACCCTATGCAAACAAATAAAATATAATAAAAAAAAGAAATGCGAGCGAAAAAGTAAAACTAAAAAGTATCAAATTTAAATAAAAAAAAAATAAACTCAGTTAATTAAAATGAACTGAAACACCCTATGCAACAAAAAGAAAAAATAATAAAAAAAAAATGAAATGAGAGCAAAAAAAGAAAATAATATTAGGATGAAATTATATATGAAAACTTATTTGGTGAAGGATTCAAAATAAATTAAAACAAATAAATAAAAAGCTATAAATATGAGTATTGGGAAATAAATTATTGTTAAAGTAAATACAAAAATTATAAAAGATTGCGCCGGGGCACTCAATGAATCGCAGGTTCAGTCTTGAGAAAAACTTTTTAAAACCTTACTCACTCAGTGATGTTTCTATTTTATGATACTCGTTTTTTTTTGATGATGATGAAAATAAATCACTTTTAATCACAACAAAATCAAAGAAACACAAAACTCAATCAGTTTGTATCAATAACAATTATTATTATTAAAGCCACAACACTAATCACAAGCACTCAGTTAGAAATTCAACGGTTTTTTTGATTTAAAATACAACGAATTCGAAACAAGTGATTGCTATTCCCATCTCTTTAATAATAAATAAACCGTAAACTTCGCAACAAGGAAATAATATCAGCCTAACACATATCGTGCTTGCCACATTGGTAAAATTGTAAACAGATTTTTTAAACATTTTGCAGATGTGTGTTGAATAACAAAAATAAATTTCTAATAAAATTATTTTAAGATTAACAACATTAATTATATAATAATTTTCTTTAAAAAGCTCAATATATTACGGTCATTCCATAGTAATTAAATGCCTACAAGTGCATAATGTTTTTTTTTTTTCAATATCCAAATATTTATTTTTCAACGTTTTCAGTGCCTAGATTCTCTATGACTCTCATATAGACATGAGTTGTCTAGAAACATTTTGAATTTGAATGAAATTAATTTATAAATAAATTTTGTACCAAATTCAGAATGTTTCTGGACAATATTATGCCTATGCGAGAATTGAAAAAAAAAACAATAGGTACTTTTTTTATAATATTATAATAATAATATTATTCTAAAACTTATTAAACAAAACATAAACAAAATATATGTGCTTAGCAATCTCATTTGTTTATTTTTTGAATGAAAAAAAGAATAATTAAAAATTACGAAACAAAATACTAATTTTACCTTGTAGGCAACCGTGCCTACATACGTGTATGTATGTATTATGATATCTAGTTTTACTTGCACTTTGTTTTTGGTTAGATTTTTCTATTTTACTGCAAATATATTTAAAAGAAAAATTGTGTTTTCGATTCTATTTCAATTCGATTCCTCGATCTGGTACTTCCATATACCTGGATCGAATTTTCGATTCAGTTTCAATTCGATCTTTAAATCAGTCATACAAACGGGGTATTTATGTCCCTAACAACATTTACCCACAGCGCAAAAAATCTAACTTCCATTTGTGCTTACCCATCTCCCTCTATCTACAGAGCTAAATGGCCATATTCCAATCAATACGATTTTGTTATTTCTACTTCCAGTTTTACACATTCCTCCATTACATTAATATTCTTATTCCCCCACCTCTCCACAAAATCTCTCCAATTTAGGTCCGCTCTCTTGAACCAGACGGCGACACAGTCGTTTCAGCTGATGATACTACTATAGATTCTATATACAATGGTAGAATCAAAAAAAAAAAACTACCGGCAGAACATCTACTAAAAGTGTACTCACCGAGAAAAGACAAGTTTATGGTATCCAGCATTGTATATATATTTCTATAGTACTATCATGAAGTCGAATTTAGTATTAGTTCATGTCGCCACTTTTTTGAGGTGGCGCTCAGTGTGTTTTTTTCATACAAATTCATACAAATTAAGTCACCACTAGAGTTCCTAAGATCGTTTTACTTCATGATAGTACTAATGGAAATATATATACAATGGTATCCAGCATTGTATATATATTTCTATAGTACTATCATGAAGTCGAATTTAGTATTAGTTGATGTCGCCACTTTTTTGAGGTGGCGCTCAGTGTGTTTTTTTCATACAAATTCTGCTTTTTCAAGTCACCACTAGAGTTCCTAAGATCGTTTTACTTCATGATAGTACTATGGAAATATATATACAATGGTATCCAGAACAGACGGGAAATTGCTGATATATGCTTATTTCATGCACGAACCATGAATTTGAGGTTGTAATGTTGTTTATGGTATGAGATGATAGGTGGCAGTTGAAACAGATGGCAGATATTGTGACTTGGGAAATAGCTTTCCTCGCCATCTACCACTTGGAGCGGCAACCTGAAAATGTTATAGATTTTTTTTCGATTTGCAGTTCAATGTAGTTTCCATAAGAAAAAAACAAAAAAGACCTCGAAAGACATTTATTTTTCGAATTAATTTTTTATGAACGAGTATCAATTTTATGATTGTAAAATGATAATAATATGTGTTTATATACCATAGATTAAAAACAAACACGTTTCACGTCCCCCTCGTGCCAAAAAATATGTATTTTATTTTGCATTTTTTTTGCCTTTTCTTTCGTTATTGCCTTTTTTTGCCTTTTCTCTTGTTATTGTCTTTTTTTGCCTTTTTCTATGTTTTTTATCTTTTTAGCGTCTTTAAAGTAATGCCTACACACAAAACACTCAAATACAAACAAAAAGCTAACTTACTCAACATAGGTATTACTTACTCAATATATCTACAATGTAGATTCTACATATATAAAGGATTCACTAATTACCCCACACAAACAAAATTGAAAAGATCTACCTATGCAACTTGTTTGTCTGCTATTGCTACCATTTATTGCCTTCTATGTTCTATTGCGCGGCCTGCAACCGACAAATATCAGGGTTCAAAAGCTAACTTACTCAATTTACAAAACTCGATTGGAGAAGTTCTCCAGATTTTGACAATCAAGAGATATTTGGAAGCCGCGAAAGGGGCAGTCGCAAAAGATGTTGCTGAGAAGTACAAATCAGATTTTTGGGCAATAAGGGACTCGAGAGAGTTGAACAAGAAAATTGAGTGATTAATGGGGACACAAATCAAGAGCTCCCGGCAAATGTTGAAGTGGGTGATGTCGAGTGCTTTAATTATTTAATTTAATCTTTAGCTCCTTTAAAGCACTCTTATGCCGACTTTTCACGAGTCAATTTTAGCCGCGAGATATATCGCCCGACTTGCAGCTTACGTTCACACCAGTTTGACTCGTCGTTGGCGCTTTTTCCCTTAAATTAAAAAAAACTCATGATTGTTGAAAATTACTACAGTTAATTTTTATATTACATGCTTTCTCTCAATAAATGCCTTTTTTTGCCTTTTTGGGATTTTTATTTTGCCTTTTTTTAAGTTTTTAGGTCCACAAGATCCTATCCCTGGTAATAACGGATACTTGTCAAGTACCATTCGATAAGGTTTAGTTAGACATAATAGGACCCCTAAAAGATTCACATTTAGGAAATAAGTATATATTAACTTTTCAAGAGAATCTTACTAAATATGCACTACCAAATCAAGAGGCAGAAACAATTGCCCATATTTTTTATGAACAAATTATAACTAGGTATAGAATACCAAAGAAATTGGTAACAGATCAGGGAACTAATTTTTTAAGTAAATTATTTAAACAAGTATGTAAGCTTTTAAAAATAGAAAAATTACAAACAACAGCTTACCACCCTCAATCAAACGGTGCACTTGAAAGAGCTCATAGACCTCTAGTAGAATATTTATGAACAACTTGTGATGAAAATCCAAGATCTTGGGACCAGTACCTAAGAACAGCAGCTTTTGTGTATAATAATATTGTTCGCGAAGGAACGAAATTTACTCCTATGGACAGTCTTTTTGGTTTCACAGCTGACATACCATCTAATCTAAAGCGAGACCCAGAACCATTTTATGACAATGAAAGTTATTTCTTCGTCCTAAGACACAAACTCCAAAAAACAAATGCTATTGCCCGAAGAAACTTGATGTTGGATTTAATTTGCAAAAATTTTAATTTTTTTATTAAAGAAAAACACTTTGATTTTTATAACCACCAGCTTGGCGCATCTAGAATGTTCTTTATTAAACAAACGAATAAATTGAATTGAAAGAATGCAAGATACATAAAAAGAAAAGACAGGGATGTATCATAAACTGCGTTGCCAATAAGTATTTTATTAATACTAACTTCTTCTTGGATACCAAAACCTTTGATGCATTTGCGATGTGATGGTCTAAATAAGCTCTTGGTAAGGACGTCAGCGATCATTTCAGTAGTTGGTATATATTCGACTTCTATTTCGCCTCGCTGGAAAACTTCTCTGATGAAATGGTGTCGAATGTCTATGTGTTTTGTTCTAGAATGGAATATCGGATTTTTCGGCAGCTTTTCAGCACACTGGCTGCCGCAATAGATGGTTGCAGGTTTGGAATCTTCACACAGAAAACCAAGATCAGTTAGGAGGCCTCGAAGATAAACGGCTTCCTTTGCTGAATCAGTAAGCGCCACATATTCTGCCTCAGTACTCGATAAGGCGACAGATTTTTGTTTTCTGGACTCCAGGTTACAGCCGCATTGCCCAGTTTGAAAACATATCCGGTATATGACTTGCGGTCGTCGATGTTACCACCCCAATCTGAATCTTATTAATTGTGATGGTCCATCGAATTTTCGATATACAAGAGTATAATTTTGGGTTCCTTTAAGATATCTAACCACTCGCTTAGTAGCTTTCCAGTGCTCTTGACCCGGATTGGAATTGTATTGGCTGAGTACACTGACAGTATGTGTGATATCTGGGCGTGTGGAAACACCTTCTTACATGAGTGAGGCAATTAATGAGGAATATGGTTTATTTTCCATTTCAGACTTTTCTTGGTCAATCTTTGGTCCCATCTCTTTACTTAGCTCCACGTTTCTATCTAGTGGATTGGTTCATAGTCACAGTATTTTTTGCTAAATCTTGATTAAATTCAATGCCAAGACAATAATACAACTTACCAAGATGCTTCATCTTGAAATCAGACGACATATGATTTTTAAGTTCTTCATAGGCCGCACGGTTGTCCAAAATGACTTATCTCGTTGCAAAAAATCATAACTTTTGAACGGATTGAGGTAGCGGTACAGTTTTTTTTTTAATTTGAAGGAAATTTCCAGGGTTGTTACATCAATGAATATCAAGAAAATTGTTTCACAGGGTGTTTAGGAATCATCGGCCGAAAACAGATTTTCTTAAAAAAAATGTTTAAATTAAAATTGGTATGCCACTTTGTAGAAATCACTAATCCACATCTAAAAACAAAATTTAAAAAAAAAAAAATGTCCCGTTTTCGAAAATTTTATTTTTCAAAAAAAAATTTTCAAAATTTTTTTTTTGAAATTTTATTTTTGGCTTATATTTGAGTTATATAAGTGCTTCTTCACAAAAAGTTTCGTTGAAATCGAATAAGCCGTTTCGGAGTATATCGGTTTAAAAAAAAAAAAAGGTTCTATGGCAGGAACCGTTAATAATCCATTCGAGTTCATGTAGTAAGCCGAATAGGGTATGTGTACCAACCAATTGTTGAGCCAAAATAAAAATATTTAGCTGCGCATGCTTGCGCACTGCCGAGATTTTGTACCTTAAAAAAAAAAAATAGAGGCTTGAAAAACCCCTTACTTTGGCATACCTTGACCCACGTAAGCGCTTATTTCTATGTTAATAGTAATGCTAGCAACGATTTTTAGGTTTTAATTTTTAGGAGAAATATTATCCATTGTAACTGCGTTTACAATTTTTTTTATCTTTTTTTATTAGTCAGATATTATTTTTTGAAGGATTTTCTGTTGTTCTCGTCCGTGATAATTTTTGACAAATTTGACGACAAAATGAAGATATCATCAGATCCACTTGTTTCATCTTTAAAACATGTTCCCAAAAAGAGCTACTGGACACAGCTGACTAGTCTATTAAATACACTGTGCAAGTCGAAATTCTTGACAGGAGCGCGAATAACTGTTTCGCCCTATTTCGGACTCGAGAAATCGAATGGCATCATTTGTTTTTCGATTTATCGGTACGACTTTGAACAAAATTTTTTTTGAAAGTTTTTTCAATTATTTTGAGAGTTTTCCACTGTTTTAAGTCATTTTTACACCAAATCAATATTTATATTGCTAATAATTCTACTCAAACGTTATTTGTAGAAAGTTATTATAAACAATTTTGTTTAGTGATTTTTTTTTAGTTTAGTGATTTTTTTTTGAAAAAATTTAAAAAAAATCAAATTTTTTTACATTATTTATCGTTTTTTCGCTGTTTTTGTTCTCTTTTGAACAAATACATTGCATGTTTTCCATTAAAAATTAATTTAACTGATAATTTTGGTTAAACTTCGACAGTCTATCGATAGCATCGATAACAAAAAAATATCGAGTATATCGATACTTCACAAAACTATCGATAGTTTCAATACTTCCAAATTATTTTACCACAAGGCTACCGATATTATCGATAGTTTTTTCTTAAAACTATCGATACAATCGATAATGGAAACTATTGATAAAATCGATAATGGAAACTATCGATACAATCGATAATTGAAACTATCGATACAATGGAAAACATGCAATGTATTTGTGCAAAAGAGAACAAAAACAGCGAAAAAACACGATACAATGTAAAAAATTTCGATTTACAAAAAAAAAAATTTCAAAAGAAATCACAAAACTTTCAAATAAATTGTTCAAAATTGTCTTTCTACTGGTAGCAAATAACATTTGAGCAGAATAATTAGCAACATAAATATTGTTTTTGGTTGAAAAATGTCTTAAAACAGTGGAAAATTCTCAAAATAATTGAAAAAACTTTCAAAAAAAACTTTCGAGTCGTATTGATAAATCGAAAAACTAATGACGCCAATCGATTTCTCGGATCCGAAATAGGGCGAAACAGTTATCGGCGCACCTGTCTCAAAATTTGTTTTCAAAAAACTTGCACAGTGATATTAAAAGTGATGATAATGGCAGTGAACTCTTTAATAAAAATTTATCACATTGAGCCTGAACAAGTAAGGTTGACCTAAAATGACGACAAAAACTAAAGATGAGGCTTTGTTCCTGAAGGCCTCAGCAATAATAATCCGATTTTACCAAAATCGGATTAGCTTCCTTTTTCGAGATACCCCCCGTAAACGTGTTTTTTCGAGAAAAATTCATATCAACGCAAGGCTCGAGTACGATAACTTAGGCGCCGAGAATTGAAAACGGTTTTTAGTAGAAGTATTCAATACAATCATTTTTGGTTCTGGGAGGGCGGGTCTATGCCCCCCCCTTAAGGCGGGAGGGGCAGTTTTCTAAAAAATCAAACAAAAAATTATTAAAAAACAATGGCAACACTTACAGTTATGAATGATGCCTTTATCAAAAGCTAGAATTGTACACTTAATTATAGTTTTTAAACCAAGTTATTTTAAACAGTTGTTTTCGAAATAATCAATTTCAAAGTCAACAATTGTGAAAAAGAAGTTTACAAAAATACATTGAATACTATTTTTGTCAAGACTTTGGGTTTCATTACGGGATAAATTGATAAAGTAAACTACCTCAATAAATTCCTTATCAAATACTGAAAACCATATGTTTCTATGCCTTCTAGTTTTTGAGAAAATTGGAAAATAGGAAAACTACTTTCTTTATCTTATTTTTATTTTCTTGGCTATTTTTCTTTGCCATTATCAAAAATCAAAAATTAAAAAGTACTGTGCTTAATCTACTTCTATTCCATGAATTTGTTTTATTTCCAAAATTATTTCGAAAACAACTGTTTAAAATAACTTGGTTTAAAAACTATAATTAAGTGTACAATTCTAACTTTTGAAAAAGGTATCATTCATAACTGTAAGTGTTGCCATTGTTTTTTTAATATTTTTTTTGTTTGATTTTTTAGAAAACTGCTTCTCCCGCCTAAAGGGGGGGGACATAGACCCTCCCTCCCAAAACCAAAAATGATTGTATTGAATACTTCTACTAAAAACCGTTTTCAATTATCGGCGCCTAAGTTATCGTACTCGAGCCTTGCGTTGATATGAGTTTTTCTCGAAAAAACACGTTTACGGGGGGTATCTCGAAAAAGGAAGCTAATCCGATTTTGGTAAAAACGGATTATTATTGCTGAGGCCTTCAGAAGCAAAGCCTCATCTTTAGTTTTAGTAATCATTATAGGTCAACCTTAAACTTGTTCAGGTTCACTGTGTTATAAATTATAATTATTTTTTAAGATATTTTATGTATATTTTTACATAGGTACTATACATATATCAAGTTATGCATTCCTACAAACAAAAAAGTTGAGATAACATTTTTCCATGATATTACGATAGTAGAGAATGCCAAAAAAAAGTTGGTCCCGGAAGTCCGTCTGACTGTCTGTCTGTATAAGGGTCTACAGCCTAAACGGATGGACCGATTGATTTCAAATTTGGTATGTAGCATTTTTTGGAGACTCTCCAGGGGGTTTTTGGAATTAATTTTTTTGGATGAAAAATAACGGTACTTGTCATACACCAATTTCAGCAAAGTTGTAATTGCTCAAAAACGATTTAGTTTAAAAAATTCAAATGTAAGTTTTAAGACAAGGTCTATCTTTAAATGAAAAAAAAAATTTTTTGCAAATCATTATTAACGGTACCTGCCATAGAACGGTGTTTTTTAAAATCCTATATTCTCCGAAACGGCTTATTCGATTTCAACGAATCTTTTTGTGAAGAAGCACTTATATAACTCAAATATAAACCAAAAATAAAATTTCCAAAAAAAATTATTTTTGGATTTAAAAAAAAAATTTTAATTTTCGATAACGGGACACTGTATTTTTTGAAATTTTGTTTTTAGATGTGGATTAGTGATTTCTACAAAATGGCATACCAATTTTAATTTAAACATTTTTTTTTAAGAAAATCTGTTTTCGGCCGATGATTCCTAAACACCCTGTGAAACAATTTTCTTGAAATTCATTGGTGTAACAGCCCTGGAAATTTCCTTCAAATTAAAAAAAATTGTACCGCTACCTCAATCCGTTCAAAAGTTATGATTTTTTGCAACGAGATAAGTCATTTTGGACAACCGTGGGCCGTTAAGTTGTTTGTTGCAATGATGAGGTAATCCACACAGTTAACCACGACCATATAAGTTTCTTCAGTCTCAAGTAGGAATATACATTTTTCGGTGTTCATCGGTTTCAGCCCAAGATCTAGAAGTTTTTGCTCGACTTGATGTACCACCTTCTGCCAGATTGCTTTAACCCATACAAAGCTTTCTTTAGGAAGCAAACAAGATGTTCTTCGCCTGGCTTCACAAATCCCTCAGCTTGTTCCATGAATATTTCTACTTCGATGTCACCGTTGATGTAGGCCCTCTCAACATCTAGTTTAAAAAGTTGAAGATCGAAGTCAGCTGTGAGTACCATTATGATACGAATTGAGCTTTGTCTAGTTACCGGTGCGAAAGTTTCTTGGAAGTCAACCCCAGGCTGTTGGGAACAACCTTTAGCAACTAATCGCGCTTTGTGTCTCTCAACACTACCATCGCAATTAAATTTAGTTCTCAACACCCACCTGCACCCAATGACCTTTTTGTTCTTCGGACGTTCAACGAGTTTCCAAGCCCCAATGTCTCGAAGGGCATTGAACTCTAACTCCAGTGCAGCTCTCCATTCGATGGCGCTTGAACTATCCATGGCTTCTTTTACTGTTGGGTTGATTTAGATGTTAACTATATTTGCTTCTTCTGCGACTTCAGCTTCATTTTTAAATTTTCTTTGCAGCATGCTGAATAACTTTCGCGGTCTGCCTCTTCTGCCAGTTCTTTCAATTGTTGGTCTTCCAGGCCCCCTCTAAAGAGGAGTGCCTTGAGGATCATTACTTAAATTTTCACACTCAGCTTCTTCTGTGTTGATTTTCAGATTCTTTATTTGTTCATCGACTTTGCTGTCAATCTCGATTTCGTCAGTTTGCTTTTTTGAAATTTTTGTCTTTAGTATCTACCGGATTTGTTGTAATTTCAAAATCAAAAAATTCTTGTTGAGGTTTCACGGTTTCAATACACTTCGACTGTTCGATGAATCTGACGTCTCTGCTCACAATTATTTTTCTTGAAGCTAAATCCCAAAGAAGGCAAGCTTTTGATGTTGTTGAATAACCGACGAACATGCATTCAATTGACCTGGGTTCAAATTTGCCTTTACCTATTTTCTTGTTAAGTGCAAATGCCTTACAGCCAAATGTCGTCATGTTGTTAAGTGACTTTGTTGGACATCGATTTCTTATGTACGCAGCAGTTACAATGGCTTCGCCCCAGAAGCTAGGAGGGACGTTCGATTCAAGCATCATACATCTGGCTATGTCCACCAGCGTCCAATCATCCTCTCGGCGCAGCCGTTTTGCTGAAGTGTATACGCTACTGTATGCTCTCTCCTGATACCTGCTTGCACAATTAACTTGGTGAAATCTTATCCACAATACTCCAGGCCGTTGTCAGTTCGTAATGTTTTTATTTTAAAGTCTGTTTGGTTTTCGATTAAATTTTTGTAATTTATATATATATCTGGATTTGTCATCAATAAATGTTGCGAAGAAAGAAGCACCGCCAATTGTTTTTGATCTCATTGGGCCACACACGTCGCACAGTGGTGCCATTGGTCGTTTTTGACGTCAATATTCATTTGCACGGCCATTTCTGGACGAAAAGTTATGAAATTTGGTACACTGAATGATAATAGTATGTAGAATAAGAAAAAGCTGCCAACTTTTTTTTATTCAAAATGGCGGCTCCAAAATGGCGGAAAGAATGGGCGTTAAAATAGAATTTTCATTTTCAAAACAGTATATAACCTAGAAATTGGGCCAAATTCATAACAAAAAGGTGTCAGATCTTAGATTTAGGATTCATAGATTCATATTTGTTGTAATCGCAACCTTAAGGGGTTATATCTAGTTGTAAGTGCAAAAAAAACCTTCTTTTTTGTGGATTTTTTGTGAAGAGGCAATTCATTATACAAACATAAAGAATACATGTACATATAGCAAATTTAATGTATAAAAATAATTCGCTGTGTATTTAGAAAAATATTGGGTTCCGTTATTTTTGTAGTAGATCTCCTAGACGACCTCCAAAAAAAATGTGTCTGGCGGTGAGCACGATTACTCCGGAACGCCTGGGCCGATCGGCTTGAAATTTTTACTGAATTTTCTTTGATACTTTTGTCAGGTAATGAACGAAAAAGGTTTTTGACAATAATTGGATTTTTTATGCCATTTAAAAGTGTAAATTTTCGTGAAAAAAACGATTTTTGTCTTAGAGAAGCCGCCATTTTGTCAAAAATCAAAATTTTGACTATTCCTTCGTTCAGTACCTGCATTTGTCTATCCTGAAAATGAATCTTTTGGATTTTTCAATTTTAGGTGATTTGTATCAGAGATATCTTGCTCACCGATAGACAGCTTTTTTTGGAGGTCGTCTAGGAGATCTACTACAAAAACAACGGGACCCAATATTTTTTTAAAAACACAGCGAATTATTTTTATACATTAAATTTTCTATATGCACATGTATTCTTAATGTTTGTATAATGAAATGCCTCTTCACAAAAAATCCGCAAAAAAGAACGTTTTTTCGCACTTACAACTAGATATAACCACTTAATATTAAATATTGTAATCACTGTACTTGTCATTTACTAACTCTGAATTTATATGTATACCTATTTTGACATTAAAGGCCCCAACCCATAGAATCCGTTGCGTCCGTTCCGTCAATCCATCCGTAGAAGTTGAAGTTTGGGACAGAAAGGGGTGACCCATAGAATACGTCGTACGACGGATTGCTTTTTGACAGCTCACTTCAAATTCCGAGGTGTGTTCGATATTTTATCGCTGAATGTGCACTAAGGAAGTTCTGATGCAAGAAATTTTTAACTATTATTGTTGTTCTTTTTTTTAATAAAATAAAATGCGCGACTAGATTTCATGTAGGTACTTGCTCTTCAGTTAAAAAAAATTTTTAATAACAGATTATCATTTGTAGATATGACTTTGGCATAGTAAAATTGAACTCTACAACAGAATTTTAGTATTTAATTGATATAATGTATTAGATATATCATTAAATGTTACTTTTATTACAATTAATTCACTAATGAATACTGAAAGTTCACAACTCATAAAATCGGAGAAGAAAAGAGCGCAGTTCATTTAATTCTGAAATTCCCCGGTGTGCACTCTAAAACAGAAAATTGAACAGATCTATTGTTGACAACCAATGTCAAACCATACGACGGATGAAAAAGTAGAAAGTTGGGCAACTTCTTCCGTCGAAACCGTCCGTCTCCGTCCGATTCGTCACTTATGGGTCGCTTCCCATAAGAACGTGTGTATTTTATTGAGCTGTCAAGGCCCCAGCCCATAGAATCCGTTGCGTCCGTTCCGTCAATCCATCCGTTGAAGTTGAAGTTTGGGACAGAAAGGGGTGACCCATAGAATACGTCGTACGACGGATTGCTTTTTGACAGCTCACTTCAAATTCCGAGGTGTGTTCGATATTTTATCGCTGAATGTGCACTAAGGAAGTTCTGATGAAAGAAATTTTTAACTATTATTGTTGTTCTTTTTTTTAATAAAATAAAATGCGCGACTAGATTTCATGTAGGTACTTGCTCTTCAGTTAAAAAAAATTTTTAATAACAGATTATCATTTGTAGATATGACTTTGGCATAGTAAAATTGAACTCTACAACAGAATTTGAGTATTTAATTGATATAATTTATAAGATACATCATTAAATGTTACTTTTATTACAATTAATTCACTAATGAATACTGAAATTTCACAACTCATAAAATCGGAGAAGAAAAGAACGCAGTTCATTTAGTTCTGAAATTCCCCGGTGTGCACTCTCAAACAGAAAAATGAACAGATCTATTGTTGACAACCAATGTCAAACCATACGACGGATGAAAAAGTAGAAAGTTGGGCAACTTCTTCCGTCGAAACCGTCCGTCTCCGTCCGATCCGTCGCTTATGGGTCGCTTCCCATAAGAACGTGTGTATTTTATCGAGCTGTCAGTCAAAAACTTCGACGGAACGGACGCAACGGATTCTATGGGCTGGGGCCTTCAGTCAAAAACTTCGACGGAACGGACGCAACGGATTCTATGGGTTGGGCCCTTAAAACTATCATTCTGAATTTCGAAGTCTTGGTGTTCACCTCTACTTATCATTTGGCGACGAGGATTTTTTCTTAATTTCGAACCACAAATTGTGATAATTCAAGGAAATTATGAAAGGGTAAGATAAAACGATGGACAAAGCAACCTTGGAAGCTATTTTGAAATCACAAAAAGATTGGATGGCACAGATTTTGGAGGCTCAGAAATCATGGATGGAGACAAACACGCGGGGCACAACTGTTGTTAGTTCAGGTATGTCAGTTGTTCAGCCTTTTCCGGCTTACAAAAAAGATGAAAACTGGAAAACCTACTTGAAGCAGTTGGAGCAACATTTCGAGGCGTGTGGAGTTTCAGAGGATAAACAAAAGCGCGCATTTTTCCTTTCTTGGATTGGAAGTGATAACTTTGAAACTCTTCAGAAGCTCTATTGGGGAGAAGACTTATCTACAAAGTCTTTCAAAGAGCTAACGGAGAAGCTTAGTGAGCATCTCGTGTCCAAAATTCATGTTCTAGCTGCCAGATATCAATTTCATAAAACTTCGATGAAGCCAGGGCAATCATTTGCCAAATGGGTTGCTGATCTTCGAGGTGTGGCACGCAACTGTAAGTTTTCTTGTCCAAAAGAAGCGTGTTCAGAATCGTACGTAGATAACATGATTCGTAACATCATTGTTCTCTACACTCCGCATGACACTGTTCGAACGCAAGCTTTACAAAAGATTGGCCCAAAGTTAAAAGATGTGTTCGATATAGCCACTGCATACGAGTCAACGCAAAAAACATTTTCTGCGATCAAAGAGAACAATAATGAGATGGAGGTAAATGTATTAACATCAAAGGTATGTTCTCAGTCGCGCACACAATGCGATTCAGCGAGAAAATCTTGTCCCAGCTGTTTTGTTCATCATCAGAGAAGCGATTGTCGTCACAATAAAACTGTTTGCCATAAATGCAAAAAAAATTGGACATATAGCAGCTGTTTGTATGATGAGTGAAAACGATGGGAATGCTAGTACGGTAAATTCAAAACGAAACAAAAAGCATAGGGCGAACAGAAGAGATAAAATAAAATCAAGCGGTAAATATTCAGCTAATTCCATTTAACAAATTTATTTTAGTGAAGTGGTTACGTCACATGAATGTGCGATGGTAAAAGCTGAAACAAGGCGGTGGATTATGGTGGATGTGATTGTCAATGGGTGCCCAATGAGATTTCAGGTTGACACGGGGCATCTTGTTCGCTAGTTGGGTTGGAAGGATTCCAGCAATTGGGGCAGCCGAAGTGCTGTTCTACAACCAAGTCTCTCCAAGCATACGGTGGAACACCACTCAGGTTAAAAGGAGAACTGGCTGTGCAGGTGACATATGAAAATTCCACACATAATATGAATTTGCTCGTAGTTGATGGCTCTGGTGCGAACATATTGGGACTAGATTGGTTCAAATCTTTCAGCTTAAAGGTTCAACACTCTATTTTACAAATTAAATCTAATGATTTTCTTCTCAACAGCATTGAGACGTTATGCAAGAAGTTCGGCAGACTTTTTTCATCGGGTGCAGTGCCAAAGTTTGTACGTCATCGTCAAATTCCCTATGCTCTCTTAGATGAAACGAAAAAAGAACTAGATCGCTTGGTGGCCGAGGGAATTTTGTCCTGGGTTCAGCGCACTCAATGGGCCGCACCGGTGGTGATCGTCGAGAAGGCTAATGGTGGAATACGGATTTGTGGCGATTTTAAAACAACGGTGAATCCACAAATCGTATGCAATCGTCATCCACTGCCTCGACCACGAGATTTATTTCACAAGCTTCGTGGAGGAAAAGTATTCTGTAAAATCGACCTATCGGAAGCTTACCTTCAGATTGAACTTGACGAATCTTCGAGAGTTTGATCACCACGATCAATACACCTTTTGGTCTTTTACGGTTCAATCGGTTGCCGTACGGCATAAGCAGCGCACCAGGCGAGTTCCAAGGTGTAATGGAACAAATCTTTGCGGATCTACCTGTGGGTATTTATATTGATGATATAGTCATCGCTGGCACATCGGAAGAGGAGCATCTGCAAATTTTGGAAGAAGTTCTAAAGAGATTGGAAGAAAATGAATTTCGATGCAATAAGCGTAAGTGTACGTTCGCAGCAGCAGAACTTGAATACCTGGGGCATACGCTCAATTCGAATGGTATACGTCCCTCTGAAAAAACACCTGGACTCTCTTCGTTACCTACCTCGACCAACGAATGTGAAAGAATTGGAAGCAGTTATTGGTTAATTGAATTATTATAACCAATTTATTTCGAACTTTTCGCAGGTGGCAGGTCCATTAAATTCACTTCGTGCCAAAGGGGTTAAATTTGTGTGGTCTAAGCAACAACAAATAGCGTTTGAGAGTTTGAAGGACAGCATACTAAAAGCAACTCGGCTGGCGCATTTTGATGTTTCCCTCCCCATTATTTTGGCAACAGATGCCTCAAGTTATGGCATTGGCGCAGTCATTTCCCATCGGTTCCCAGATGGTTCGGAGCGGCCGATTAAATTTGCCCCCAAGACCTTGGACTGCCATCAGAAACTCTATAGTCAAATAGAGAAGGAGGCATTGTCGATTATTTTCGGCGTAAAAAAAATTCATTGTTACCTGTATGGTCGTATTTTCGAGCTGCAGACGGATCACAAGCCTCTAACGGCGATATTCAACCCGAGTAAGCAGATTCCCGAAATGACTATGCGACGTCTTCGGAACTTAGCTTATATTTTGATGGCTTGATTGATATTTGGGGTGTAAAATGTACTGCGACCTGTAAGATCTATTATACCCCCCTAAATGAGTAAGTACCTCATTTTATAGCTCCTCCTCTAACCTAATTCCTTTCATGAAATTGATTATTTGGGGTATTTTCAAAGAGTGCAATTTATCCTCTTCGACTTGGTAGCGACCCATGTGTTTAAATCTTTGGTGTATTAGTGCATTGCAACTACCCAGGATGTGGTCTGGTGTTTCTTCTTTTACGCTACAGAATCTACATGTTGCACTATTTACTAAGCCCAAAATATGTAGGTGCCTTCTTAACTTACAGTGGCCCGTAAGGAGTCCAGTGATTAACCTGAGATTGTTCCTACTTGTAGGAAACGGCATAAAGAAAATAAACTATAAATTATAAATTATAAACTATAAAACTAAAACTAAAACTAAAACTAAAACTAAAACTAAAACTAAAACTAAAACTAAAACTAAAACTAAAACTAAAACTAAAACTAAAACTAAAACTAAAACTAAAACTAAAACTAAAACTAAAACTAAAACTAAAACTAAAACTAAAACTAAAACTAAAACTAAAACTAAAACTAAAACTAAAACTAAAACTAAAACTAAAACTAAAACTAAAACTAAAACTAAAACTAAAACTAAAACTAAAACTAAAACTAAAACTAAAACTAAAACTAAAACTAAAACTAAAACTAAAACTAAAACTAAAACTAAAACTAAAACTAAAACTAAAACTAAAACTAAAACTAAAACTAAAACTAAAACTAAAACTAAAACTAAAACTAAAACTAAAACTAAAACTAAAACTAAAACTAAAACTAAAACTAAAACTAAAACTAAAACTAAAACTAAAACTAAAACTAAAACTAAAACTAAAACTAAAACTAAAACTAAAACTAAAACTAAAACTAAAACTAAAACTAAAACTAAAACTAAAACTAAAACTAAAACTAAAACTAAAACTAAAACTAAAACTAAAACTAAAACTAAAACTAAAACTAAAACTAAAACTAAAACTAAAACTAAAACTAAAACTAAAACTAAAACTAAAACTAAAACTAAAACTAAAACTAAAACTAAAACTAAAACTAAAACTAAAACTAAAACTAAAACTAAAACTAAAACTAAAACTAAAACTAAAACTAAAACTAAAACTAAAACTAAAACTAAAACTAAAACTAAAACTAAAACTAAAACTAAAACTAAAACTAAAACTAAAACTAAAACTAAAACTAAAACTAAAACTAAAACTAAAACTAAAACTAAAACTAAAACTAAAACTAAAACTAAAACTAAAACTAAAACTAAAACTAAAACTAAAACTAAAACTAAAACTAAAACTAAAACTAAAACTAAAACTAAAACTAAAACTAAAACTAAAACTAAAACTAAAACTAAAACTAAAACTAAAACTAAAACTAAAACTAAAACTAAAACTAAAACTAAAACTAAAACTAAAACTAAAACTAAAACTAAAACTAAAACTAAAACTAAAACTAAAACTAAAACTAAAACTAAAACTAAAACTAAAACTAAAACTAAAACTAAAACTAAAACTAAAACTAAAACTAAAACTAAAACTAAAACTAAAACTAAAACTAAAACTAAAACTAAAACTAAAACTAAAACTAAAACTAAAACTAAAACTAAAACTAAAACTAAAACTAAAACTAAAACTAAAACTAAAACTAAAACTAAAACTAAAACTAAAACTAAAACTAAAACTAAAACTAAAACTAAAACTAAAACTAAAACTAAAACTAAAACTAAAACTAAAACTAAAACTAAAACTAAAACTAAAACTAAAACTAAAACTAAAACTAAAACTAAAACTAAAACTAAAACTAAAACTAAAACTAAAACTAAAACTAAAACTAAAACTAAAACTAAAACTAAAACTAAAACTAAAACTAAAACTAAAACTAAAACTAAAACTAAAACTAAAACTAAAACTAAAACTAAAACTAAAACTAAAACTAAAACTAAAACTAAAACTAAAACTAAAACTAAAACTAAAACTAAAACTAAAACTAAAACTAAAACTAAAACTAAAACTAAAACTAAAACTAAAACTAAAACTAAAACTAAAACTAAAACTAAAACTAAAACTAAAACTAAAACTAAAACTAAAACTAAAACTAAAACTAAAACTAAAACTAAAACTAAAACTAAAACTAAAACTAAAACTAAAACTAAAACTAAAACTAAAACAAAATCATAAATTAAGCAACATAACAAAAATAGTTTTTTTTTTTTTTTGTCCGTGGGTAGGTGTTGAAATCTTCAAAAGATTCTATGAGGCCTGGAAAACGCGTGCTCATAGATATGTGGGACTCTTAACCACTAAAACCACCTCCTCCTCCCGATTGCAACTAAGTTCAGATGGAACTTATCTAGCAATTTATCTTTCTCGAAGTTAAGTTACGTGTTGTAGGTAACTTTCCGATGAAAGTTTCTACTGATGATATTTAAAAATAAATAAATAACATTTGTTTTAAATTAAATCATTTAAGTAATGGTTTAAATTTTGTTATCAAAAAAAATACTTTAAAGGAAGTTAAACAAATAAAATCCCTAAAACATTTAAATTTATATTAATCAATGCCGAAATAAAGGAATTAAATTGAAAAATTTCACTGTACCAAATCGGAAGGTTTAGTCCTTCGCAAACGTCGTACTAAGTTTGTCTCGTCGAGAATTTCTAGTATTGTTCTATTAGTATGTTCGCATAACCGTTTTCGATATTTTTGGGCAAACGTTTTTATTTCTTCGCGAACCGTGGGGATTCCAAGATCCCTGTGAAGATCTTCGTTTCTTATATACCACGGCGCATTTACAAATGATCTTAATAATTTATTTTCAAAGGTTTGTAATCTATTTAAATTTGTATCGCGGGTACAACCCCAGAGTTGAATACCATATGTCCAGACAGGCTTAAGTACTTGCTTGTAAACTAATAATTTGTTTTCAATACTAAGTCTAGAATGTTGTCTGAGCAACCAGTACATTTCTCTTAACTTAATATTTAACTGATCACATCTATTTTTAACATGGGGTTTCCATTTTAATTTCGCGTCGAGAGTCATCCCGAGATATTTTGCCTCGTTTGCAAATGGGACTTGAGTAGTATTAATAAAAACAGGTAGTCTATTTATTTTCTTATATGTAAAGTCCACGTGGACTGACTTAAATTCGTTAAGCGCTATTCGCCATGTTTGTGTCCATTCATTGACATTGTTAAGAGCATTTTGCAATTTACTTGTCGATTCGTTAATTGTTTTGCCTACTGCAAGTATTGCGGTGTCGTCAGCAAAAGTAGCTACAATTGTGTTTTCTGTTTGAGGTATATCGCGTGTGAGTAGAAGGTACAGAATGGGACCTAAAACACTACCTTGTGGTACCCCAGCCACTATTTCCCTAAAGTCTGAGTAATCATTTCCGTGCCTAACGCGAAAAATTCTGTTCTCTAGATATTCTCTAAGAATGATAAAGAGTCCTTCAGGTAGGACTTGTCTTAACTTGAATTTGAGACCCTCGTGCCACACTTTATCAAAAGCTTGAGACACATCTAAAAAGACCGCTGAACAAATTTTCTTTTCTTCAAGAGCTTGTAGTGGCAGACTCACTTACATGTTTCACAAACCCCACACAGATGGCAGCACCAATGAATAAGAAGAGAGAGAATTCGTTTGTATTTCATTTTCTTATGTAAAGGTTGCGCACCCTGCAACACACTATTGTGAATGATCATTTTTATAAAGAAAAAACTAATTGTAACCTGACAGCGAGTAGAACCAGTCGGCCACGCGCCATTATTATAAAATTGCATTTTCAACATTAAAAATTAATTGTAATTCAACAAAGAGTCTTGTTTCATTTACAATATTGGTGACCCCGACGCACTATGTGGCAAAATCCCGATTTCGTGCGATTAATTAAAAACGGTTGCTATACATGGTTTTTTTTTTCAAAATATAAATATGTTATTGTAAGAAATGGTTAAATTATCTGTTTATCTTAAGTATTATAGGGTATACGCTTATAAAAATCAATTTTTACTTGGACACTAAAGGTACTATAAAGCAAATATGAAAGTTCTATGAAGGTACATCTTATGAAATCGTGACGTATTTTTCGTTTCAAAATTATGATAAGGAATGATATTATAGCTCAGGGAAATTAGTCAAAATATGGGCATGAAATCGCATTTTTCGCGGGACAAAATTTTTTTCATGAAATATGTTCGGGTGGTTGTCCTTATCATAAAAGTCAATTTGTTGGCATAATTGGAGGTTGGGAACAGCCGCCATCTTGGAAAAGAGATTGGTATCGTTTTTATTGAATAGCTCCATTGTTATTCATTTTAACAAAAAATGACAAAGGTAAGACTTATTAACAATAAAATTATCTAAGAAATGATATACAAAACAATTCCGTGAGTTGATTAAATAAAATTTTATAGTTGGTCAAAGTGCGAGTTTGTATCGCAAGGTTGGGACAAAATGACATTTTTTCATATATCTGACGAACTTTTGATTTGTTTGGATAATTCTTCAAGTATGAGTTGTAGTACTTATAATTACCTATAAAATGAGCCCACAATCGTTATTGTCACCATCGTATTGTAGAAGTATTCTAACTCCGAAACTCTCCATGTACTAGTCAAAAGTATGAAAAAAGCAGTTGTTTTGCTAGTAGACCGAGAAAATTTGGGAGTAGAGGTATAACCAAAATATAAGTACGCAGTTTTGCAGCCATACGCGTGTTAATGTCGATTTCAAAGGTCTGACAACTCTAATTTTGTGCTTTATACGGTTTTTGGGGGGTTAAATAACGTAAGTTTTCCAGTTAATGTGAATGGGCTAAATTTATACTATTTGAAATTATAAATATACAAGCTGATGCTCTATTATTTTTCCTAAATTTGGACACCTCAATCTCGGCTATGGGGTTAATAGAACTCACGATATAAGCTTTTTTAACTAACCATATCAGGCTTTTCAATTCAAATAAACAAACAAAAATCTAAACAAAAAAAGCTTCTAAAACATAATCGTATAAACGGCTTATATATAGTTCTATTGGTCACATCCTCAAGATTGGGGTGTTCAGATTTAGGAAAAATAATAGAGCATCAGCTTGTACATTTATAATTTCAAATAGTATAAATTTAGCCCATTCACATTAACTGGAAAACTTACATTATTTAACCCCCCAAAAACCGTATAAAGCACAAAATTAGAGTTGTCAGACCTTTGAAATCGACATTAACACGCCTATGGCTGCAAAACTGCGTACTAATATTTTGGTTATACCTCTACTCCTAAAATTTTCTCGGCCTACTAGCAAAAAAACTGCTTTTTTCATACTTTTGACTAGTACATGGAGAGTTTCGGAGTTAGAATACTTCTACAATACGATGGTGACAAAAACGATTGTGGGCTCATTTTATAGGTAATTATAAGTACTACAATTCATTCTTGAAGAATTATCCAAACAAATCAAAAGTTCGTCAGATATATGAAAAAATGTCATTTTGTCCCAACCTTGCGATACAAACCCGCACTTTGACCAACTATAAAATTTTATTTAATCAACTCACGGAATTGTTTTGTATATCATTTCTTAGATAATTTTATTGTTAATAAGTCTTACCTTTGTCATTTTTTGTTAAAATGGATAACAATGGAGCTATTCAATAAAAACGATACCAATCTCTTTTCCAAGATGGCGGCTGTTCCCAACCTCCAATTATGCCAACAAATTGACTTTTATGATAAGGACAACCACCCGAACACATTTCATGAAAAAAATTTTGTCCCGCGAAAAATGCGATTTAAATTACTAATTTCCCTGGGCTATTACGATAGTAAAAATATATATATTGGCACCTGCCACACAACCAATATAAAGGTAACTTTTTTTTCTCGAAAACGGATCTAACGCTTTTTTCCAAACAATTCAAACAATTTCGATGGATTTTTTAAAACACATGTTCTTATATGTATATTTCATTGAAATGTATTTTAAAATAAAAACTGTAAATATTCTACTGCTATCATATCAGTCTTATAAATTTTATTGAAAAACAAAAATGTATTTTAAAATAAGAACTATATACGTATTCATTCAACGAAGCTGCTATTTAAAAACTCTTCACACTCAAACATTTCAATTACTTCCGGATAAAATTGTGATTTGTTGGAACTTGGTAGTTTACGTTTCAGGGATATATTTGGATCGGAAGATAAGAGCATCCTTTGAAATATATCAGTCATCATGTCTAATCTGGAGGTCTTTCGGCTTAAATGCTCTCGCAGGAACTTAAACTCCTTATTTTTAGCTTCTTGAGCTTCTTCGGAGAGCATACCTATAGGCAGGATAGCTTCATTTATGAGATGTCCATGAATTAATAATTTATGAACTGAAGTGCTCATGTAATACCAAGGGTAAAGTGAAACAAAAAGTTGTGCTGTTTCAAAACAATAAGTTTTGAATTTGGCAACATTAATTTTGAAAGCACTGGAAATTGCTTGTAAAATAACATGAAAACGTCTGATTACATTTTCGTCAATCCCAGTGATTTCCGCAGTTATTTGCGTATTTTGGAAAAATCGCCTTGCCGTGTTGCCATCGTTTGTATTCCCAAATCCTGGCTTAGGTTGGTCAATTATGAGCCCAGTTCGTGTTCTAAACTCACTTTGAATTTTTTGTTTTTGTTCTTTGATGGCAGTTTCAGTGCATCTCCATTGCTTCACTGGCAGCTTGTAGGAAACATGTAGCAATAGTTCATACATTCGTATCCACATGTGAAGAACAGAAGAACAAGACATTGAGAAAAATAGGAGGATTTCTCACGTGTTGTCCTACTAAAAACATTTTTGGGTGTCATTTCTACTCTCTAATCTCCACCATTGAACCGGCACTGAAATAACAAATACGGTATAAAATGAGAAAGCCAATTGCACGAGAGCGCTTTTTTGCAAGCGCAATATAGAGATGAGAAAATAATGTAATCGATTTAGTTTATTTAGTTATCGATTTACTTAAAAAAAAATCAAATTCAATTTTCTGGAAAAGTAATGCACTCATTTACATGATTCTTTAACAATAAAAACAATATTTTAAATTAAAATTTATTTTTAACCTCAGAAATAAAAATCGATTTATCTTTAAATATCGATTTATCGATATTTATCGATATATTTTTTTTTAACATCTTTAGGGCAAAGAGAACTCTTTAAGGGGTTATATCTAGTTGTAAGTGCAAAAAAAACCTTCTTTTTTGTGGATTTTTTGTGAAGAGGCATTTAATTATATAAATATAAAGAATACATATCCATATAGCAAATTTAAAGTATTAAAAGAATTCGCTGTGTATTTAAAAAAATATTGGGTTCCGTTATTTTTGTAGTAGATCTTCTAGACGACCTCCAAAAAAAGGTGTCTGGCGGTGAGCAAGATATCTCTGATCCAAGTCACTTTAAATTTAAAAAAACCAAAAGATTCATTTTCAGGATAGATGAGTGCAGGTAATGAACGAAGGAATAGTCAAAATTTTGATTTTTGACAAAATGGCGGCTTTCAAAAGAAAAAAGTCGTTGTTTTTCAAGAAAATTTACACTTTAAAGTGGCTTAAAAAATCGAATTATTATAAAAAAAAATTTTCCTTCGTTCATTACCTGACAAAAGTATCTAAGAAAATTGTGTACAAATTTCAAGCCGATTACTCCAGCCGTTTCTGAGAAATTTTGCTCACCGCCAGACATCTTTTTTTTGGAGGTCGTCTTGAAGATCTACTACAAAAATAACGGAACCCAATATTTTTTTTAAATACACAGCGAATTCTTTTAATACATTAAATTTGCTATATTGATATGTTTTCTTTATGTTTATATAATTAAATGCCTCTTCACAATAAATCCACAAAAAAGAAGTTTTTTTTTGCACTTACAACTAGATATAACCCCTTAACACTAGCTTATTAATGCACTTATTAGAAATAATGTTCTTCAATCAACCTTTATGAGAACTACAGTCACTCAAAAACATTTTTGTACAAATTTTCGAAATATGTTAAAATAAATACAATGTAATGTACTGATTTTAATAAGAGATTAATTTTAATTTTTTTTTCTCCAATATCTTTGGTATTATACTTGTATTATTATGCATTCAAATTTTTTTTTAAGCTTAAGAAAAAAAAAAAAAAATTTATTGAATTAAGAAAAAAATTATTGTAATTCGATTTACTCGAAAAGTAATCGATCAATTTGAATGATTTTTTTTTCCAAAAAATCTTTAATAGTACAGTAATAATAATTTGTATCTAATTTTTTTTTAAAGCTTAAAAAAAAGAGAAATAAAAAAAAAAACGATTTTTCTAAAATTATCGATTTATGGATTTTTACTGTTTTTTGAAATTTTAATATCTTCGGGGCAAAATGATTCAACAAAACTCTTTAGTTTCTGCTTGTGGACACTACTATTAATGACTATGCAAAAGGTCAATTTGATCATTCTGCCCCTGCTATGATTTCCGGCCACTTAATGACGATCATACCCAAATTTTGACCTAAAATCGAAAACTACCTCTAATATAAAATTAGTAACATTTTTGAGTCGGGAAAAAAGTGATAAAAATTCATAAATACGTAAGAAAAATAAAAATTAAAAGAAAAAATTACTTACCATAAAAATAGAACAAAATTAAACAAACCAAAGACAATGTTTTTTTTTTCATACAAAAAGTAATTTAAATTTTCAGCTAAAATCCGAATCTTTGAGAGCCTCTAACTTCTAAAGGGAGCTATATTATCTGATGAAATTTCAAAACTAGATTGGAACTAATGTCTAATTTATAACTATATAAGATAAAAATCGGAAATTTTCAAAACTGACTTAATCGCACGAAATCGGGATTATGCCACATAGTGCGACGTCGCTTTAAGGGCTAAGCGATTTAAAATGAAATTTTTTTTTGCTCAAATTGTGTGTCGCTGGGTGTGGCAAATCATAGCTGTTGTGCAAGCACGATTTTTTTTTTTTCATTGTGCGTCAACCAACGATATTGGGTGTTGCTAAGTGTGGCACAAAGACATAGCGGTTCGTGCAAGCACCGCTACAGTGACAAAGAGTCACATCAACAACTCACGTGATCACAAGTCACAAGTGGCAAATCATAGCTGTTCGTGCAAGCACGATTTTTTTTTTTCATTGTGCGTCAACCAACGATATTGGGTGTTGCTAAGTGTGGCACAAAGACATAGCGGTTCGTGCAAGCACCGCTACAGTGACAAAGAGTCACATCAACAACTCACGTGATCACAAGTCAATTTTTTTTCGCAATTCACCGTTCTGTGGCACAGGACAGTTGGGAACACGCCACCCCACGTCGCCACAAGTTTCAAACAAATCTTCGCTGCGCTCTTGTGGCCATCAAGATCCTTGAGCAAATTTAAAATCGCTGCGCTAACAAAGGCCACGTAACAAAAGTGTGTGGCAATTGAAATCCTGCGAAAAAAAATCGCTGCGCTACCAGGGTCTAACATCCGCCACGAAAAATTTTTTTTTTGGCCCAATAAGACACTACTACCACAGCACTCGCCAAGCCACCACCGCCAAGTCGAACAAATTTGCCAGCACCATCCAAGCCACCACCGCCAAGTCGAACAAATTTGCCAGCACCATCCAAGCCACCACCGCCAAGTCGAACAAATTTGCCAGCACCATCAAAGCCACCACCGCCACGTCGAAAATTTTTTTTTGCCAACACCATTAAGACACCACGTTCAAAAATCCGCCAACTAAATTTTCGTTCCACCCAATAAGGGACAAACCTCCACCGGAACTGATCAAGCCACAACCGCCACGTTGAAATTTGTTTTCCGCCAACATCAGAAGAAGCCACCACGATCCACCACCGCCGCTGTACAATTCTCCAACAACAAAAAGCATTCTGTTTGCAGAACAAAACCTATCCAGATCATCTACAGAGCCACCTGGCCATCGGAACAAAAACCAAGTATTTAAGTATTTAAAAAATTAGTATTTAAGATATCGTAGTTATCGTAAAAAAACAAAAAAATTTTTTTTTCTTTCAAAAATATTTAAAAACTTCTAGATTTTTTTTAACCTTAAAATCAATCTTAAATAAGAAATATTAAAGTAATTATTTTTTCACAAAAGCTGTAAACAAACGAATTTTCTGAGCTGCCATCTTAATTTTGAATTTAAACAAGGGTTTCTCAATTCGGTTTTTCAATTTTTTTTAAATATTCTAAATCGGCTTAACAAAAGCCATTAAAATGCCTGACACAATACCTCCAGCTCCAATTCCTCCAGGTCCGATTGTCCCTGAACCCACATCAGGGTTAGTAAACGCGATTTCAATCAAATTGCCCGAATTTTGGACAAAAATGCCTGCAATATGGTTTATTCAGATCGAGTCTCAATTTTCAACTCGAAATATAACCTCAGAGCAAACAAAATTTCATTACGTTGTTCAAGCCCTTCCTCAAGACGTGGCCGCAAGTGTTTATGACATACTTATCAAAGAATCAAACACGCCTTATGCCAATTTAAAAAAAACATTAATCGATAGACATTCCATGAGCGAAAGCAATCGCATAGAAGCATTATTATCAGGCGAGGAGATGGGGGACAGAAAGCCATCCGAATTTTACAGAAGACTCCAAACTTTGGCTGGACAATCTGTGATTGTTACAGAAAGTCTTATACTCGAACTTTGGCGCCGATGTCTGCCCGCCCTCGTCCAAGCCTCAATCAAATCATCCTCAGAAACAAAAATAGAAGGTTTACTCAAAATGGCCGACGAAATCTACGAGGTCTATCAGCAACAAAACTCTTCTTTAAATATTTCTCTGCAATCTGAAAGAACAATAAATGAACTCACTAGTGCAAATAATAATTTACAAAGTGAAATCAGCGAAATAAAATCAATGCTATCCAACCTCAATTTCAATCAACGTCCTTCACGGAATTTCAGAAGACCGACTTTCTAAAATAATTTTCAAAGATCCAGGTCAAACTCCAGAAAACCTCAAGCAACCATGTGCTGGTTCCATAAGAGGTACGGAAAACGCGCAGTAAAATGCACAACCCCCTGCAATTTCAATAAAAACAACTCCCCAAACTAGATTCTACTGTCATTAATGCGGCTAATGACAGTAACAGTCAAGGTGTTCAAAGCCGCATCTTCATAAAAGATCCAATTTCAAACTTAACCTTCTTAATCGATTCTGGTTCAGATGTCTCTGCAATACCACCAAGTAAAGTTACAAAAACCAGTCAGAAAAAACCTGATCAAATAATTTCTGCAGCCAATGGCTCAAAAATAGAAGTTTTCGGTACAAAATACCTCAAAACAACACTCGGTTTCCGAAAAGTATTCAACCACACGTTTATCATCGCATCTGTCACTAAACCTATCATAGGTGCAGATTTTTTAAAACAAACAGGTTTAATTGTAGACATCAAAAACTCCAGACTCATCGATCCACTCACGAAATCAAGCGTGACAGGCACACCCTGCCGACAAAACGTTGCCAGTACTAGGTTTTTCGCCATTGAAGCACAATACAATTCTATATTAAAAGAATTCGCTTCACTAATGCAACCACCCGATTTTACCCTCCCTGTAAAACACTCAGTGGTACATCACATACTCACTAAAGGCCCATTACCTAATTCGCAACCCAGACGTTTAAACAACGTTAAGTTTAAAATAGCCAAAGAGGAATTCGAATACATGGTGCAAATCGGCATTTGTCGACCATCCTCATCTCCATGCGCATCACCTCTACACATGGCAGCCAAACACGAAGCAAACGATTGGAGGCCTTGTGGTGATTATCGACGGCTGAACGCCGCCACCATTCCCGATCGAAATCCACTGCCTCACATTCATGACTGCAACGCAAACTTACACCAAAGATCATATAACTAGTAAAGATGTCGCACGTAGAACAAATTCCTGTGCTTGAAATTTTCTACCATCAGATTTTACCCATAGGTCCAAAACATGTATCCAAGAATTAAATTGTTGAGAAACATTTTAAAATTTTTCGATGACTGCGTAGAAAAGAGAGGGTTGATTTTTGTAGATGAATTTATTTAATGGGAGGAAGCGAGATAGTAGTTAAATGTTGATACGAATAAGGAAAAGAATAAAAAAAATACATTTGTCTGCGAGAATGTACTTATGAATTATTTTTTTTTCTTAAATTATTCAGGAAACTCATAACAACACATGATTCAAAATAATAATTTGAATAAGAACAATTTTAGATATATATATGACAAGAGTGTATGAGCAAAATTGTCTGAAAATGAATTTCAACCCTCAAATTGTCAATAGGTCCAAATCATAATAAAGCAGAAATCCTTCGCAACATTAAAAAAAAGTTCGTATAATGAGTGGGAAAGAGAGTGTTATTTTTAACACATTTCTTATGTAAATGCGAAGGACCGAGATGTAAGTTGAATAGAAACAAAAATGAAAACATAAAGGATCGTTTTGTCGTGTGGGTATATATTTTTTTTCACAACTGGATTGCTTCGCACAAGCAGGGCGAAGACAAGATGGCTAGTTTTAAAGATTGATGAAAAAAAGAAGAAAAACAACTTTTGCAAGTGACTGGTGTGCTGGTGGGTAGGTATACGTGTAAGCAGAAGAAGGTTGATAAGTTTTTTTTTTATTTTAAATTTTTTTTCGATGGTAGTTAGATATTTAGGTATTTTTTTAAGTGGAGGGTGGTTTTCTATTTCCATATTTTTGTTTCCTTTTTGATTAATCGCAAGGCACAGGCGCATTGCTTTTAGGTGTAGGTACACACGTAATTTATGTAGGTAAGTAGGTTTTTTTTTCCTTTGTAGTTCATTTTATTTTGGTTGGAAAAAGAAATTCAAACAAGTGGTAGGTAGGTAGGTAGTAGACCAGTGCCAATCATTTTTGAAAATAAAAAAATTATAAGCAGCATAACTATGGATGGTTGGAAAATTTAGGATAAATGGTATATGAAAGGGGAAAAATTAGGTAATTGCCCACAAACTAATTGGTGGAAAGGGGGTGGGTGTCAAAAATCATGGTTTTTTACGATTTCTGTCTAAAGTAGACCTCCTATCGAAAAAAGTCAAATACAAAAGTTGTAGATAGTATAAATGTCTACAACTTTTTCTCAAACCATTTTTTATATAACCTCAAAAATATTGAAAAAAAAAAAAGCAAAAATACGATTTTTTTATTTTTATCTTTTACAAAAATAGTATGAAACTTCGTTAAAAATTACTTTGTTATGTTTTCTATATATTTAAAATGTTTTTTGAGCAAAATGTTCATTTTTGGATTTTTGACAAATTAAATTCGAAAAAATAGCCTATTTTTCAATCAAAAAAGTTACTGAAAAAATTTTGGAATTTTGAAAAGTTTGGAATGCAATTAGTTATATTAAAACCTGTTTTTTTAAGATTGTGTGGAAAAACTATACTTTTGTTTTAATAAATATTGAGAAAAATTGAAAAAAACAAAAAAAAACGATTTTTAAGATTGATTTTTCCGTAAATGACAGTAATATTGAGGAGAAATAATTTTCCATAGAAATCTAATTATACTTTTCTAATGGCATTTGATCTTCTTAATTTGAATCTAGCATTAGAATAGCTCTAACATGCAAAGTTTTTGAGATATTGAATTTTGAACGTCGAAAACACTATTTTTGTGATGTTTTGGCATGGTAATATCTCAAAAACGTGATGTGATATAATTTTTTTGATTTCGGATTCGAGTTCAGCGCACAAAACACCATTAGAAAAATATACTTTGATCTCTATAAAGCCGACTAGTGAGCCGAACAGGACAGAAAAAATCGACTGCCTTGTTCGGTTTCACTAGTCAAACCGAACAGGACAGAAAAAATCGACTGCCTTGTTCGGTTTCACTAGTCAAAAATTTTTTTTAATATTATTATTTCTCCTCAATATTACTGTCATTTACGGAAAAATCAATCTTAAAAACCTCAATTATATAAAAAATGGTTTGAGAAAAAGTTGTAGACATTTATACTATCTACAACTTTTGTATTTGACTTTTTTCGATAGGAGGTCTACTTTAGACAGAAATCGTAAAAAACCATGATTTTTGACACCCACCCCCTTTCCACCAATTAGTTTGTGGGCAATTACCTAATTTTTCCCCTTTCATATACCATTTATCCTAAATTTTCCAACCATCCATAGCTATGCTGCTTATAATTTTTTTATTTTCAAAAATGATTGGCACTGGTCTACTACCTACCTACCTACCACTTGTTTGAATTTCTTTTTCCAACCAAAATAAAATGAACTACAAAGGAAAAAAAAACCTACTTACCTACATAAATTACGTGTGTACCTACACCTAAAAGCAATGCGCCTGTGCCTTGCGATTAATCAAAAAGGAAACAAAAATATGGAAATAGAAAACCACCCTCCACTTAAAAAAATACCTAAATATCTAACTACCATCGAAAAAAAATTTAAAATAAAAAAAAAACTTATCAACCTTCTTCTGCTTACACGTATACCTACCCACCAGCACACCAGTCACTTGCAAAAGTTGTTTTTCTTCTTTTTTTCATCAATCTTTAAAACTAGCCATCTTGTCTTCGCCCTGCTTGTGCGAAGCAATCCAGTTGTGAAAAAAAAAATATATACCCACACTACAAAACGATCCTTTATGTTTTCATTTTTGTTTCTATTCAACTTACATCTCGGTCCTTCGCATTTACATAAGAAATGTGTTAAAAATAACTCTCTCTTTCCCACTCATTATACGAACTTTTTTTTAATGTTGCGAAGGATTTCTGCTTTATTATGATTTGGACCTATTGACAATTTGAGGGTTGAAATTCATTTTCAGACAATTTTGCTCATACACTCTTGTCATATATATATCTAAAATTGTTCTTATTCAAATTATTATTTTGAATCATGTGTTGTTATGAGTTTCCTGAATAATTTAAGAAAAAAAAATAATTCATAAGTACATTCTCGCAGACAAATGTATTTTTTTATTCTTTTCCTTATTCGTATCAACATTTAACTACTATCTCGCTTCCTCCCATTAAATAAATTCATCTATAAAAATCAACCCTCTCTTTTCTACGCAGTCATCGAAAAATTTTAAAATGTTTCTCAACAATTTAATTCTTGGATACATGTTTTGGACCTATGGGTAAAATCTGATGGTAGAAAATTTCAAGCACAGGAATTTGTTCTACGTGCGACATCTTTACTAGTTATATGATCTTTGCTTACACGGTTGCACTATTTTTTCAAAAGTTGACCTTATTCGTGCTTACCACAACATTCCCGTGGCAGAAGACGACATCAACAAAACAGCTATAACAACACCCTTTGGGCTATTCGAATTTCTGCGTATGCCATTTGGCCTACGAAATGCGGCCCAAACGTTTCAACGTTTCATGTCTCAAGTAACAAAAAATCTCGATTTCGTGTGGGTTTTCGTAGGCGACATTCTAGTCGCCAGCAAATCCCCTGAAGAACACGAAAAACATTTAAGAACCCTCTTTCAGCGTTTAGAAGAATACGGTCTGCGTATCAAAGCATCAAAATGCGTTTTTGGTGTCTCAAAACTTCAATTTTTAGGTTTTGACATTTCTAAAGAAGGCATTCAGCCCTCGCAAAAAAGAGTTGAAGCCATCAATAATTTCCCTCAACCGACTTCAATTAAAAGTGCTCAGCGTTTCGTGGGTATGGTGAACTACTATCACCGATTTATACCTCACCTAGCTCGCATCTTAGCGCCAATATATCACCATCTTTCAAGCCTTGACAAAAAGAAAAAAACAAATTTCACTTGGCCTGAAAATTGTCAAGAAGCTTTCTCCAAGGCAAAATCCGAATTAGCAAAAATAACCCTACTCAACCATCCTCGTGAAAACGCAAAGCTTAGCATCACGACTGATGCGTCCAACACGGACATTGGAGCGGTTTTGCAACAGCAAAACGGTGAGTACTGGGAGCCCATAGCATTTTTCAGTAAAAAACTATCTCCAACACAAACGAGATACTCAGCTTTTGATCGAGAATTACTCGCAATATACCTTTCAATCCTTCAATTTCAAAATTTCGTCGAGGGGCAAGATTTTTGCGTTCTCACAGATCACAAACCGCTCACAACCGCACTTTTCACTAAAGCAAAACGCAGTCCGAGGCAAGAACGCCATTTGGACTTGATTTCACAATTCACCAGTGACATTAGATTCGTCAAAGGTTCGCTTAACGTCGTCGCTGACACGCTTTCTCGTCCAAACACTGTCGAAATTGAAAGCAAAATGCCAACAAACGTTGAAGATATAGCGAAGACACAAACAATCGACGACGAATTATCGTCACTTAGAAAAAATCCAAATCCGAATTCAAAAGTCAAACTCGAATCAATAAATATACCAGCCTTAAACATAAATCTTTGGTGTGAAACATCCACCCAACAAATTCGACCATACGTCCCAAAAACACTCAGAAAAATAATTTTCGAAAAAATTCATTCCATAGCACACCCCGGAATTCGAGCCACTCGAAAGAAAATCACTAAAATGTATTTTTGGCCCAAAATGAATCATGACATAAACTTCTGGGCAAAAGCCTGCAAAGATTGTCAAAAAGAAAAAATACAAAGACATACAAAATCAGAATCTCAACAAATCCCTATTCCACCTGGCCGATTCCAACATATCCACATGGATATCGTAGGACCACTCCCACCATCCAACGAAAAAAAGTATATTTTAACCATTATCGATCGATTCTCTAGGTGGCCAGAGGCCTACCCAATAACAGACATCAACACAGAAACAATTGCAAGAACTTACGTTCAAGAACATGTGTCAAGATTCGGCGTTCCGAATATCATAACAACTGACCAAGGTTCACAATTTGAATCCAAGTTGTTTAAAGAATTAACGAAGCTCTTAGGAACAAACCGAATCCGAACCTCAGCGTACCACCCTCAAGCGAATGGTATGGTCGAGAGATTTCATCGTCAACTAAAAACTTCGATTCGTGCTTCTGGTGACAAAATTCACTGGTCACAACAACTTCCAATCATTCTTCTCGGAATACGCACGACGATTAAAGATGATCTCAACTATACACCTTCCGAACTCCTATACGGAGAAAATGTCAAATTACCTTTAGACTTATCCATCTGTTCTTCTGAGAACACAAATGAACACATCTTCATTGAACAACTCAAACGATTTTTCAAAAACATTAAACCATTTGAACTTTCCACGAGAAAAACAACAAAACACGTATATATTCCTAGTAGTCTAAACACTTGCGACCAGGTCTTGATCAGAAGCGACAAAGTAAGAAAAAGTATGGAATCCCCATACGAAGGCCCCTTCAGAGTAATAAGAAACCTACGAAAACAAGTCATTGTAGACAAATTCGGTAAAAATCACTCAGTATCTATCGATCGAATCAAACCATATTTCAGCTCATAATTTTCTTTAAGATAAATCGTGAAACATATTAGTTTCACTGGGAGGGGAGTGTTGTAGTGGCAGACTCACTTACATGTTTCACAAACCCCACACAGATGGCAGCACCAATGAATAAGAAGAGAGAGAATTCGTTTGTATTTCATTTTCTTATGTAAAGGTTGCGCACCCTGCAACACACTATTGTGAATGATCATTTTTATAAAGAAAAAACTAATTGTAACCTGACAGCGAGTAGAACCAGTCGGCCACGCGCCATTATTATAAAATTGCATTTTCAACATTAAAAATTAATTGTAATTCAACAAAGAGTCTTGTTTCATTTACAATAAGCTTTCTCAATGACATCGGTGATTCTATGTACTTGATCAATCGTCGAGTGCTTGCTTCTAAAACCGAACTGGTGTTCAGAAGACCTTTTTCTTCTATTATTGGCTGGAGGCGCTGCAAAAATATTCTCTCAAAAACCTTTGATACTACAGGAAGCAGTGAAATGGGTCTGTATGATTTCTTTTCATGTGATGGTTTGCCAGGTTTCAAGACCATTATTACTTCTGCGACTTTCCATTGGTTTGGAATATATTCTAACCTAAGAGTGGCATTCATTATGTATAGGAGGTTTATTAAACCTTTCCGTGGGTCGTATCCTGGAGCTTTTTTTGACTTTAGCTTCTTAATTTCTTTGTTTAATTCGGCAAGCGTAACATTTCTTGTGATGAAGCTTTCACTTGACGTTATATTCATATTTATACTATCATTCAATGCTTGAATGTTTGAATGTTTCCTCTAGGTAATCAGCGAAAACGTTTGCTTTCTCTTTGTCGCTTCTTGCCCATTCATTTTGGTCTTTCATAATCGGAGGTGCTGGAATCTTAGGTTTTTTCGTGGCTTTTATAGCTTTCCATAGAGAGTAGTTAGATTCTATACCTGCCGTCAAATTTTCAAGGTAATTTTTAGCTTCGCGGTTCTTGAAATCTGATATCATCTTTTTAAGTAAATTACTTAAGTGATTTAAATTAGATTTGTGTTGAGGAGCACGAGTTTGTTGCCATTTTTTGCGCGCTTTTCGCTTTTCTTTAAGAACGTCTTTTATCTCTTGGGGATATTTAGCATCTTTGTACCCTGAAATTTCTCTTTGGCAAGGGGTATTGTTCCATGCGGCTTTTTGGATAATATTCACAAAATTATCTACCGCTGCTTCAAGCTCAAGAGGTGTTTGTAGTGATACCCTTAATTCAACATTATCCTCAATATCTTTCTTAAAGCCTTCCCAGTTAGTTTTACCGTTTGTTAGCCTAGGTGGTATTTCAATTTTAACAAGACTTTCGCTCATTGTGAGAACAACGGGAGAGTGGTCAGAGAAAAGATCAAAGCATTCCGTTACTTTAATTCGATTTGACAGTATTCCCCTGACTATAAAGAAATCAATCAGGTCAGGTATTTTGGAGGAATCTGCCGGCCAATAAGTTGGTTTTCCAGTAGAATGAAAGTCACAATTATTCTCCATATAGCTTCGTATAACGCTCGGCCCTTTTGAGATATGCATCTAGAGCCCCAAAACGTGTGTTTAGCGTTAAAATCGCCACCAATGATTAACGTTGGTCTAAGTGATTTTAGTAAGTTTGAAAATTCATTTCTATCGATTTTGTACCGCGGAGGGCAGTATATTGATGAAATATTCAATGCATCATGTTTAGTTTTAACCTGCACACTTATAAGTTGGATCGATTCAAGTTCAAGCTTTAAGCCAACCGAGTGTTTGATACATTCTTTTATATATAATGATGCTCCGCCCCTTGCTTTGTTCGACGGATGAATTGCGTGGTAATCTAAAAAACCGTTTATATTGAAATTTGATTCTCTTTTAACATGGGTTTCTGATATCAAGCAAATGTCAATATCTTGTTCCCGTATAACCATTTCTAGTTCTCCAAGTCTCTGCCATAATCCATTGGCATTCCACGTAATAATTTTAAGGTTTTCCATCATGTTTTCTTGTATACCGTTGGGGTCGAATAAAATCTTCAATTTTAGCTAACCTATCACATATTTTATTATTAAGTTTGACCTGATCCTCAAATTTTGACAAGATTAAAGCCAAACATTGAGAAAATGCGTCAGGTTCAGGATGATTTATTACGGGTGTAGCTGCCGCTTTGGCGTATGAGTTTGCACTACTTTTTTCTGGAGACGTCTTTGATGTTGATGGCGTTGTATTTTCTTTGCCGGTATTGGGTCTTACTGTATTTGCCCTTTTAGGTGTCTTAGAAATTGGGTTTTCTGTTTGCTTCAATGGTTTTCTTTGTGTGTGAGTTTTTTCTCGTCGTTTTTGTAGCTCTTTGGCTACTTCACAGCCTCTATAGCTTGCCGGGTGACTTCCATTGCAATTAATGCACTTCGCTGGAGTTTTGCTATTTCCGGTACAGTCTGCAGTTAAATGCTTTCCCGCGCATTTCACACACCTAGGTTCTTTTTTTGTTTGCGTGTGGTTGAAGCCTTGACAGCGTTTACACTGAGGTACTTGCTTTGTACGATTTCTTAGAGGTTCGATCTTTACAACGATGTTAAGTATTGTTTTAATTTTGTAGATTTCCTCTAGTTTTTCTGTTTTATCAAACGTGAGTATGAATAGTGGGAGGCCACGTTGTACCACGACTGTTTCTTTATCTTTTTGTTGTTTTTCCTTCTTGACGATGTTTTCAGCATTTAAAATCTTGTAATTTTGTTCTTTAAGATCACTGATGACATCATTTTTATGGCATGAGGAGTGTAAGCCCCTCGCCACGATGCGTAGAGGTCTTTCCGATTTGTTTTCGTATGTGTACCACTATACTTTTTCTTCGTTTAGTCTTCGCGAAAGGAGACGATAGTTATCGGAGTCTTTTACACAAACTTTCCACTTGTTGTTATTAAGCGAGATAACTTTAAAATTCGGCGGCGGTAACGCCTTTAAAATAGTTTGTAATTTATTGAACTCCGCAACCCCGACAACATTAATCGGTGGCGGTGGCCTTATTTTAACAGGTTTTTCTTTGTTATTTTTATCGTTTTCTTTATTTACTTCTACATTCGCTTCTTCCGTTTCGGAAGAGGATGCATCCTCTGGTGGGGACGAAGCTTTACGTTTTTTGGTACGTCTTTTTGAGGATCTTTTCGTTTCACGTTCTAGTTCTTCTTCGTCTGTTTTATATTCAACAATATCCACTTGCTGTGGAGTTTCTTTTGATTCTATTTCTGTTTTAGTTTTTTTCAACATAACATTTTCTTTGCGAAGAATATCGATTTCTTGCTGTGCTTTCTTTAAGGCCTCATTTTCATTTCTTAGAAATTTTATTTCTTCTTTCAACTCTTGATAGAGTTGCAATGTTTCGTCGAGCCTTTGACGAAGATCTTAATTGTCTTTTACATACTCTACAGTATGTACAAGATTTGCTCTAAAGGTTTGACCGCTAGCTTTAGTGACGAAAGAGGAAGAGGCAGTCGATCGGCTGGAAGCTGTAGAAGCATCACATTGACACTTCCAGATGGAACTAGATTGCCAGCCAAACGCAACGCCAAGTACTTAGGAATCAACTTTAACGAGCTCCTCAGATTCAACAATCACTCCCGTTTGGTCCTCAAAAAAGCCAACTTTGCTTTCCATCGCCTTCACCCTCTGATGAAAAGAAGAACAGGATTGAGTCAACCAACGAAACTCTTGATCTACAAGCAGCTTCTGCGACCAGTCATTGCCTACAGCTTTCCAGTATGGTACACCATCTCCAAGACAGCCATGAAGGAACTACAAATGTTCGAGAGAAAAATACTGAGGATTTGGACTGGACTCATCTTTGACCGACAGCGGCAGAAATACTATAGCAACAAGCGACTCTACGAGGAAGCAAAAATCATACCACTGGACAAGTATCTACTGCAATCGGCGAAGGTACTGGTAGGAAATATCGCCAACCATCCCAATCAACTGATGAGAAGAATGACAGCCCAACAACGACATCCGGAACCTAAGTACCTTTGCGCTTTGGATATACTGGCTGAGAACATAATTTCAATGGACAACGAAGAAGTAAACTTTTACGCCGACACCCAGTCGGCTTACTACCGTGGCTAACACCAACCAAACCAACCCAACTCAACCAACCCCACAACTGGACATCCGGGTCTGAACACCCCGAGGACAACCTAGTCAGCAGACTTTAAATTAAGTTTATCCATGTATAATATTTATTTATATTTTATAACTTAGTCATTGTATAAGGTTAGGCCCCCTCTGTGCCAACAAAATTTTGTATCTATCAATGAATCTTAGACATAAGTTCATTTTAAGTCAATTGTAAATAACAAGTTCAATAAAAACAAAATTGAATTGAATTAAATTTAGTGACGAAACGATAATCCCCAAACCTGTGAGTATGTAAAAGAATGCACAGCTAGATCATGAGGCGACATTCCAGCTAACTCATGACCATGACCTACATAGAGAGAGAATCAGATCATTCAGTGGGTATCAGGCAAAGCGTGCGGTTGCAAAAATAATTATAAAACGAAAGAACAAAAGAAAGTCTACTATTAGTGCGGAAAATAAAAGAACAAAAAAAAGAAGAAACGTACAATAAAAAAAAAAAAACAAAAACTAAGAAGTGTATTACCAATAATGGTATTTAATTACGATAAAATTTAAACATTTTATACATACTTACCGGGTTGTTCTAAAATATTATAATTAAAATTGGAATCCCTTATAAAAAAAAAGAGAAAAAAAAAGAAAAAAAACAAAATTATTTAAATACTTACCTGTGGTAAAGTTGAGTCCCTGAAAAGAAAAAAAAAAGAAAATAATTAAAATACTTTTCGGTTGTGTGAAAAATATTTATCAATACTTACCTTTGAACCCCTGAAAACAATAAAATTTATAAAAATAATTACCTGTGGGGGGCCACAATATCAATATCTCCATCTGAACCCCTAAAATTAAATACTTACCTGTGTCTTATTAAAAGTTAAAAGCCTGTGCCCCTCTCCTTCCTGCTGCCAGGATCGGCATCCTGTTCCTGTAAACATGGGGGTCGTAATGGAGATAATGGGTTGGAGAGGTAAAGGATTCTCGGACTTGGACTCTAGGAGTTCAAGGTTTGACTCCAATGAAAAGCCGTGAGATCCAAGTTTGGGAATCCAGCCGATAACACCTTCGGTTCGTTACAGGTGGCGCCCAACGTGGGGCCCGAATTCGTTCTAATATTTTACAAAGTGTGGGTAGGTTGATCGGGATGCTTCTGGGATTTTGCTGCGGACGCGTATTGTGTCCGGAACTTTGAATTTGTTTTAAAAACATGTTTTTTTTTTTAATTTGATTTTTACTTTCGGGTTTCTCGGGACGACCGCTTAATGGGTTAAACCACCCTTATTAAAGCTGTTGCGTTTCGTTAAAACTCGTTAAACCGTGATCAAAGTACAATTTTTTTTAAAGCCTAAGCTTTGAAGTTAATAGTTATTTCGGCTTCAGTCGTTTAAATTATGTTGGAACATATGTTTGATTTTAGTGTTTTTGGTTTCGTTATAAGTGTTCCGATGTTTGGCTGACAGTTTGGCTGATAAGCTAGCTCATCAAAGCAAGCACAAATTCAATCTTATAACCCTATTCAAAGTTCCCGGTTCAGTATGGCGAATGCAGCATGATTCCTGGTATCCTGATTTAACCTAAGTGATTTCCAAGGGGGTACCTGTTTTTACCCGTTCACATCTGTTGTCACTTTCCCCCAGACAATATGAATTAATTGATTAATTTTTTTTTTTGAAAAATCGTGTTTACTACACATCCTGAATTTAATTTCATTCTTTTTTTTTTTTTGCAATTTTGAGTTTTATTTTTTTTATATTATTGTTAAAATTTTTTTTTAACAAAAAAAAAATAAATAAATAAAATATATTTCGTGAAGTTTATTTTCATTCTTTGAATTTTTTGTTTTAATTATTTTCATTTTATTTTAGATAGTTTAAAATTTTTATTTATTTTTAAAATTATTTTTTTTTTATTTCTTATTACGAAATTCACTGAGTTTTTTTTTTGAAATTTTAGTATATACATAATTTATCTTTTGATTTTTTTTTTTAATTTTTTTTTGTCTGTTGGTTGCGTTGATCGCCGCAGATTATATTGATTCACCCCATCTCCATATTTAAATAAAGATTTTTATTGAAAAATGCCTATTACTACTCGCGCAGGTGCGAAAAATACAAACCCTGCTAGTGATCGGGTACTACGTTCGCAATTGCTGGCGGATTCTTTTGCAGAGCTAGCCTTACCCCCGCTACCTCAAAACCTTAACCTCAACCCACCCCAACCTCAACCCACCCCAACCTCAACCCCAACTTTCGTTGGGAGCAGAGTCTTTGTTGGCACAGTCCAATGAGGGCGATAATAGGGGAGCAACTGCTCAAGATCCGCTTGAATCGTTAGAGGGAAATGAAGAAGTACTAGCTGGCTATATCCGGGATGTGGTCACGGCTGCTATAGGAGCGAGCCGAGCTGAAGATTTATGCTATCTCACGAATGAGATGGATCGAACTCGAAATGCTCTCCGAAACGAAGTGGCGGGTATAGTTCGAGAGACTCTCATGGCACCTACTCCAGAAGTTAATCGTGCCCCCAATAGAGCTAACCAATCTGAGCACCTGTATGGCAGCGCGAAAACGCCTCGGACATCAACTATACCACCACTTAGAGCCCCTTTTCCATCGCGACCTTGATCCCCTCCTCGGCCGCCTACACCACCCCGAGCTAACGCAGCCAATGAACCACCCACCATGGATGAGTTTTTGAGACAATTGCATAACCTAACATTCCAATAAACACCACACAGGCGCAACCTCGATACTCAAGATACAGTAGGATTCATAGCTTCCACAAATGGGGGGGTGATGTTTGACAGCCGCGAGATGTCCGTGGATGACTTCATCTTTCAGCTCGAAACAGTGAAGGAAGGCTACGATGCAACTTGGGAAGAAGTCGTCATAGGCTTCCATCAGTTTTTAGACGCACCTACAAGGAGGTGGTACTGGGTGTACCTGAAGGCCCATCCAAATTCAACATGGGCGGTACTCAAGAACGCTTTGATAGAGCAGTTTAGGAGTCTGGAGACGGATCCGGAGCTTTCGAGAAAGTTGTATGACAGACATCAAGGTCAAACGGAGAGTTTCGACGATTTTTATGCCGCGATCCAGAAACTCAACGGGAAGCTGAGGACACCTAAGCCACTGGAAGTCATGGACATCCTGAAAAACAACGTCCGACGACAGATGGGAACGCTCCTGATTACGTGCGATCCTCGCAGTTTGGCCGAGATGGTGTACATCTGTCGAAAGATAGAAAAATATCTTCAAGATCATGAACCGCAGAGACCAATAATGGCACCAATTCCACCTCCACGTAGAAGTGCAATCTCTGAGCTCGAAGCCGATGAAAGAGAAGTGGACGAAATGGCTACACCCGAGATCGAGGCATTTCACCCTAAAAAGGAAAGGGACACGCGGAACTATGTTTGATACAATTGCAAGGCCAAGGGACATTCTTGGTTAGAATGTCCTGAACCCCAGAGGATCCTTTTCTGCTACGGATGTGGATTGGAAAACTATACCTCTCCAAATTGTCCTCGATGCGCGGGAAACGAGAGGAAGAGCAGTTTAAAGCCCCGGGGAAATTGCTCTCAGGAGAAGAGCCCGGAGTCCCATTAGAACCCCCACCCACTTCTCTTTCTAGCAGCTCATTGTCCGTCCCCGTCCCTACCAACGCTCCTTCATTTACACCTGTTCCAGCACCCCGTATCTTACAACGTCCAACAAATCTTCTTGAAGCTAAGGTTGAGCCTCCACGTGCAGCTTCAAGACCGATCAAAACTCTAAACGAAAGGCTACAAAACTATCTGGAGGTACGGAAAAGAATCTTCGGTTCCCAAAACACCGTGGTCTCGGACAAGATGTCTAAACTGAGGAAGAAGTTTAGTGAAAAGAAACAATCCTACAAAGCCATCGAAGCAACAACGTTGTGTAGCTCAGAAGACCCACGTCCATATGCTACAGTTCACATTTTTGGAGAAGCTCTCCTTGGATTGCTGGATAGTGGAGCTAGCATAAGCTGCCTTGGTGCGGATGGCCTTGATTTTCTGCGAAGACATGGACAAAACATCACTAAACTCTCTTCCGAAGTAAAGACAGCCGACGGGAAACATCAAGCCATAGTGGGGAAGATCTTTGTGGAAGTTACTTTTAAAGCTATGACGAAAACGATTCCCCTGTATCTGGTCCCTTCTTTACAGCAGAAACTATATCTGGGTATTGACTTCTGGAAGGAATTTCAAATCGCTCCTCAGCTGATTTCTGAACTCTCTTAAGTTCCGTGCCCGAAAGAGACAGACCCGAATGCTCATGTACTCACTGAACAACAGTCCAAGCGCTTACAAGATGCCATAAGTCTATTCCCATCCTCTGCTGTCCAAGGCTTAGGAAAAACAACACTTGAGGTACATACCATCGGCACAGGTAATGCAGAGCCCATTAAACAACGGCATTACCCGATTTCCCCAGCGGTACAGAAACTTCTTTATGAGGAATTGGAACGTTTGCTTAAGCTTGGTGTAACAGTGCGTGGAGCTCTCCTGTAGTCCTAGTGCGTAAGCCTGGCAAAAATCGCTTATGTCTAGACTACAGGAAAGTCAACGCGAAAACTAAGAACGATGCGTATTCACTTTCTCATATTGAAGGATTGCTATCGCGTATTCCAGATACACATTTCATTTCGAGTGTGGATCTGAAAGATGCTTTTTGGCAGATCCCGTTGGAGAAATCATCTCGGGAAAAGACGGCGTTTACTGTGCCCGGCATGCCCCTGTTGCAGTTTACGGTTATGCCATTTCGTCGCCCTAGTATTGGAGTGCCGTATACGCCAAATTGCATTTTTTGAACTACGTATGCAGTCGTATGTTTTCGAAGTTGCTCTTTTCAAATCTGCTATCCGTTTTTTTCTATCTTTTTTCGTTGCCGAGATATTCACTATTGGTTTGACAAAAACAAGATATTTTGGCATTTACGTCAAATTTTTCATGCAATGCAAGAAAATTTTGAGAATTGTTTTGACGTACGTTATGTTTTTTTTTGACGTATGTGTATATGAATAAAAGAAACTTCTGATTTTCATGGCATATACGGCAAACTCATTTTGGACAAAAATTTAAATATTTTGACAACTAGACGAATAGCAGATGTCCAATAACATGTATATAAAAGACACATTTTAATTATATATCATACTAAAATATAAAAAAATACATATATATATATATAAAATATTTCGCAATTATCTTCCGAACATTTAAATGCGATTTCCCAAAAATGTAAAAATGGCGTATACAGCACTTCAATACTAGGGCGACGATTTGGATTGAATAGAGCACTGTCATCTGCTCCGCTCCTGGTAAACCCCGATTTTACGAAGGAGTTTATAATTCAGTGCGATGCCTCAAATACCGGCATCGGCTGTGTACTTAGTCAGTTGGATGAAAGTGGCAATGAACGCCCAATCTTCTACCATTCGCAGAAACTCAACGCGGCTCAGCGGAATTATAATGTCACCGAGCGTGAGTGCCTGGCTGCTGTCATGGGCGTCCAGAAGTTTCGAGCGTACGTGGAAGGGCATGCGTTTAAAATCGTGACAGACCATGCGAGCTTGAAATGGTTGATGAACCAGAAAGATCTCTGTGAGATGGAGTTTAAAGCTTCAGGGGTTCGATTTCACCATCGAACATCGCAAAGGATCCCAGAATGTCGTACCTGATGCTCTGTCAAGAGTTCATGGGGTTGACGCTATGGTTTCTGAGGTTTCGATGTTGGTCGACCCTTGTGATGTACTCCATATTGACCTTGCGGATCCTAGTTTTAAATCTACGGAATACTGCAAGATCAGGGACAGCATCCAAGAATATAAAGAACAGCTACCTGACCTTCAAGTGTCGGAAAATTTCGTCTACAAGAAGGTCAAACATTGCACAGGGAATCCTGTATAGGACGACCAAGCCTGGAAGCTTTGGGTTTCTGAATCGCTGACTGACCACTTGATAGCTTTGGCTCATCAACCACCTCGAGCGTCGCATGGTGGAATCGCGAAAACTTTGTACCGACTTCAGCGACAATTCTTCTGGCCTAACAGGACAGCCCAGGTAAAAACGTTTATTGGAAGTTGTGACATCTGCAAGGCGTCGAAAGCCCCAAATGCAACCTTGAGGCCGCCAATGGGAAGAGCATTTTTGGCCGAGATACCCTTTCAGATGCTGTATATCGACTTCCTCGGTCCATACCCGCGCTCGAGAGACGGGAACACGCACATTATAATTGCATTGGACCAGTTAACCAAGTTTGTGGTGATAAAAGCTCTTCGAAAAGCAACTTCGGATACGGCCTTGAAATTTCTGCAAAAGCAGGTGTTTTGTGTCTTCGGAGTCTCGGAAACACTTCTCTCTGACAACGGCAAGCAATTCACAAGTCGAGAGTTCGAGAATCGTATGTCTTCGCTAGGGATTAACCATGTCAGAACACAAGCAAATGCTGGTGAGAGGGTAAATAGATCAATTCTCGCTGCAATAAGATCGTATATTGATCCGGATCAAAGGAACTGACACAGTAATTTGCAGTCCATAGCCAGCGCGCTTCGCACAACCGTCCATTCAGCGATCCATTTGTCACCTTACGAAGCTCTATTTGGGCAAAGATGTATCGAACATGGACTGGACTACAAATTACTCCGAAAACTGAATGGGCTTAATAATTCAAATGTGGAGTTAATTTCAAAAGCTTCGCACATGAACATAATGCACGCTTATATTAAAAATTCACTGGCTAAAACTCATACTCTTTATTAAAACACCTATAATCTACGAAGCAAAGATTTGAAGTTTAAAGTAGGAGACCTAGTCTTTAGGAGAAATTTTGTACTCATAACGCTTCGAAGAAACTTTCGGCAAAACTCAGTCCTAAATTTATAAAAATGAAGATCCGTAGAGTTCTTGGGAATAACTTGTATGAGCTGGAAGATCTCGGTGGGAAAAAAGTGGGTGTCTACCATTGCAAGGACCTAAAACTATAGTCCCTGTCATAGCCCGGCTGTCAGTCTGTGCATGAGATCTCTACATTGACAAATTAAAGAACCCGTGTCGTTTCTTCTCTTTCTAACTCAATGAATCTCTTTGGAAAGACAAGTTTTGTAGAAAACGACATAAAGAAAATAAACTATAAACTATAAACTATGAAACTAAAACTAAAACTAAAACTAAAACTAAAACTAAAACTAAAACTAAAACTAAAACTAAAACTAAAACTAAAACTAAAACTAAAACTAAAACTAAAACTAAAACTAAAACTAAAACTAAAACTAAAACTAAAACTAAAACTAAAACTAAAACTAAAACTAAAACTAAAACTAAAACTAAAACTAAAACTAAAACTAAAACTAAAACTAAAACTAAAACTAAAACTAAAACTAAAACTAAAACTAAAACTAAAACTAAAACTAAAACTAAAACTAAAACTAAAACTAAAACTAAAACTAAAACTAAAACTAAAACTAAAACTAAAACTAAAACTAAAACTAAAACTAAAACTAAAACTAAAACTAAAACTAAAACTAAAACTAAAACTAAAACTAAAACTAAAACTAAAACTAAAACTAAAACTAAAACTAAAACTAAAACTAAAACTAAAACTAAAACTAAAACTAAAACTAAAACTAAAACTAAAACTAAAACTAAAACTAAAACTAAAACTAAAACTAAAACTAAAACTAAAACTAAAACTAAAACTAAAACTAAAACTAAAACTAAAACTAAAACTAAAACTAAAACTAAAACTAAAACTAAAACTAAAACTAAAACTAAAACTAAAACTAAAACTAAAACTAAAACTAAAACTAAAACTAAAACTAAAACTAAAACTAAAACTAAAACTAAAACTAAAACTAAAACTAAAACTAAAACTAAAACTAAAACTAAAACTAAAACTAAAACTAAAACTAAAACTAAAACTAAAACTAAAACTAAAACTAAAACTAAAACTAAAACTAAAACTAAAACTAAAACTAAAACTAAAACTAAAACTAAAACTAAAACTAAAACTAAAACTAAAACTAAAACTAAAACTAAAACTAAAACTAAAACTAAAACTAAAACTAAAACTAAAACTAAAACTAAAACTAAAACTAAAACTAAAACTAAAACTAAAACTAAAACTAAAACTAAAACTAAAACTAAAACTAAAACTAAAACTAAAACTAAAACTAAAACTAAAACTAAAACTAAAACTAAAACTAAAACTAAAACTAAAACTAAAACTAAAACTAAAACTAAAACTAAAACTAAAACTAAAACTAAAACTAAAACTAAAACTAAAACTAAAACTAAAACTAAAACTAAAACTAAAACTAAAACTAAAACTAAAACTAAAACTAAAACTAAAACTAAAACTAAAACTAAAACTAAAACTAAAACTAAAACTAAAACTAAAACTAAAACTAAAACTAAAACTAAAACTAAAACTAAAACTAAAACTAAAACTAAAACTAAAACTAAAACTAAAACTAAAACTAAAACTAAAACTAAAACTAAAACTAAAACTAAAACTAAAACTAAAACTAAAACTAAAACTAAAACTAAAACTAAAACTAAAACTAAAACTAAAACTAAAACTAAAACTAAAACTAAAACTAAAACTAAAACTAAAACTAAAACTAAAACTAAAACTAAAACTAAAACTAAAACTAAAACTAAAACTAAAACTAAAACTAAAACTAAAACTAAAACTAAAACTAAAACTAAACTAAAACTAAAACTAAAACTAAAACTAAAACTAAAACTAAAACTAAAACTAAAACTAAAACTAAAACTAAAACTAAAACTAAAACTAAAACTAAAACTAAAACTAAAACTAAAACTAAAACTAAAACTAAAACTAAAACTAAAACTAAAACTAAAACTAAAACTAAAACTAAAACTAAAACTAAAACTAAAACTAAAACTAAAACTAAAACTAAAACTAAAACTAAAACTAAAACTAAAACTAAAACTAAAACTAAAACTAAAACTAAAACTAAAACTAAAACTAAAACTAAAACTAAAACTAAAACTAAAACTAAAACTAAAACTAAAACTAAAACTAAAACTAAAACTAAAACTAAAACTAAAACTAAAACTAAAACTAAAACTAAAACTAAAACTAAAACTAAAACTAAAACTAAAACTAAAACTAAAACTAAACTAAAACTAAAACTAAAACTTAAACTTAAACTTAAACTTAAACTTAAACTTAAACTTAAACTTAAACTTAAACTTAAACTTAAACTTAAACTTAAACTTAAACTTAAACTTAAACTTAAACTTAAACTTAAACTTAAACTTAAACTTAAACTTAAACTTAAACTTAAACTTAAACTTAAACTTAAACTTAAACTTAAACTTAAACTTAAACTTAAACTTAACTTAAACTTAAACTTAAACTTAAACTTAAACTTAAACTTAAACTTAAACTTAAACTTAAACTTAAACTTAAACTTAAACTTAAACTTAAACTTAAACTTAAACTTAAACTTAAACTTAAACTTAAACTTAAACTTAAACTTAAACTTAAACTTCAACTTAAACTTAAACTTAAACTTAAACTTAAACTTAAACTTAAACTTAAACTTAAACTTAAACTTAAACTTAAACTTAAACTTAAACTTAAACTTAAACTTAAACTTAAACTTAAACTTAAACTTAAACTTAAACTTAAACTTAAACTTAAACTTAAACTTAAACTTAAACTTAAACTTAAACTTAAACTTAAACTTAAACTTAAACTTAAACTTAAACTTAAACTTAAACTTAAACTTAAACTTAAACTTAAACTTAAACTTAAACTTAAACTTAAACTTAAACTTAAACTTAAACTTAAACTTAAACTTAAACTTAAACTTAAACTTAAACTTAAACTTAAACTTAAACTTAAACTTAAACTTAAACTTAAACTTAAACTTAAACTTAAACTTAAACTTAAACTTAAACTTAAACTTAAACTTAAACTTAAACTTAAACTTAAACTTAAACTTAAACTTAAACTTAAACTTAAACTTAAACTTAAACTTAAACTTAAACTTAAACTTAAACTTAAACTTAAACTTAAACTTAAACTTAAACTTAAACTTAAACTTAAACTTAAACTTAAACTTAAACTTAAACTTAAACTTAAACTTAAACTTAAACTTAAACTTAAACTTAAACTTAAACTTAAACTTAAACTTAAACTTAAACTTAAACTTAAACTTAAACTTAAACTTAAACTTAAACTTAAACTTAAACTTAAACTTAAACTTAAACTTAAACTTAAACTTAAACTTAAACTTAAACTTAAACTTAAACTTAAACTTAAACTTAAACTTAAACTTAAACTTAAACTTAAACTTAAACTTAAACTTAAACTTAAACTTAAACTTAAACTTAAACTTAAACTTAAACTTAAACTTAAACTTAAACTTAAACTTAAACTTAAACTTAAACTTAAACTTAAACTTAAACTTAAACTTAAACTTAAACTTAAACTTAAACTTAAACTTAAACTTAAACTTAAACTTAAACTTAAACTTAAACTTAAACTTAAACTTAAACTTAAACTTAAACTTAAACTTAAACTTAAACTTAAACTTAAACTTAAACTTAAACTTAAACTTAAACTTAAACTTAAACTTAAACTTAAACTTAAACTTAAACTTAAACTTAAACTTAAACTAAAACAAAATCATAAACATAACAAAAATAAATTAAATAACAAAAATAAAAACATAACAGCATGGACTATAATCAAATAAACACAATAATCTATAAATACTATCAATAATAATATCAAAACTATAATATGTAATTCAAACAAAAATGTAATAAAATTTCTATAAAAACAAAAATAAAAATTAACATCAGTCCCGGGACTATAATTAAAATTTCATAACTCATAACATAAATTAAAAACGTTAGTACATAAACAAACAACATGCAATAATTGAAAAGCAAACGGCACATACTTTTTGTTCTTTATTCACATATTGCTACATACTCTACAGTATGTACAAGATTTGCTCTAACGGTTTGACCGCTAGCTTAAGTGACGAAACGATAATCCCCAAACCTGTGAGTATGTAAAAGAATGCACAGCTAGATCATGAGGCGACATTCCAGCTAACTCATGACCATGACCTACATAGAGAGAGAATCAGATCATTCAGTGGGTATCAGGCAAAGCGTGCGGTTGCAAAAATAATTATAAAACGAAAGAACAAAAGAAAGTCTACTATTAGTGCGGAAAATAAAAGAACAAAAAAAAGAAGAAACGTACAATAAAAAAAAAAAAATAAAAACTAAGAAGTGTATTACCAATAATGGTATTTAATTACGATAAAATTTAAACATTTTATACATACTTACCGGGCTGTTCTAAAATATTATAATTAAAATTGGAATCCCTTATACAAAAAAAAAGAGAAAAAAAAAAACAAAATTATTTAAATACTTACCTGTGGTAAGGTTGAGTCCCTGAAAAGAAAAAAAAAAGAAAATAATTAAAATACTTTTCGGTTGTGTGAAAAATATTTATCAATACTTACCTTTGAACCCCTGAAAACAATAAAATTTATAAAAATAATTACCTGTGGGGGGCCACAATATCAATATCTCCATCTGAACCCCTAAAATTAAATACTTACCTGTGTCTTATTAAAACTTAAAAGCCTGTGCCCCTCTCCTTCCTGCTGCCAGGATCGGCCTCCTGTTCCTGTAAACATGGGGGTCGTAATGGTGGTAATGGGTTGGAGAGGTAAAGGATTCTCAGACTTGGACTCTAGGAGTTCAAGGTTTGACTCCAATGAAAAGCCGTGGGATCCAAGTTTGGGAATCCATCCGATAGCACCTTCGGTTCGTTACATACTTAGACTGATACATGATTTGAAACGTTCTCGGTTGTAGTTCCCGAGGAGCATTTTCGCTTGTCTCAGTCTTTATAGTTCTGCCCAGTTTTTTGCTCTCCTGGACTCCTCGTCTAGTTTTATTTTATTTTTAATGACATTTTCTCCTATTCCGCAATACGGTTCGGGTACCATTAAAGGGGAATTTGCTCCCGTTTTTGCTAAGGAGTCCGCCTCCTCGTTACCCTGGACACCAACGTGCCCAGGTACCCAATGGAGAGTGACTTTGTTTATTTTGCCAAGTTCGTTAAGTTTTCCTATACACTCCAATAATAGCTTGGAGTTGATTTCGTAGGATTTAAGTGCTTTTAGGGCAGCTTGACTATCAGACATAATGGCAATGTTTTTATTCCGCTGATTTAATTCGAGGTTTATTTCTGCACATTTTACAATGGCATTTACCTCAGCTTGAAAGATACTTGGGGATTGACCCATATGCACGGAGAGTTTGGTACTAGGCCCAAAGACGCCTGCCCCTGTACCTTCCGCTGTTCTCGACCCGTCTGTGTACCATTTGATGGTATTTTCTTTAAAAGAGTAGTTGATAGATTCACCTACCCAATCTTTTTTACAATTGGCTTACAGATACCTATCGACCTACAGCAAAACATGCCAACGCAGACGCTTTGTCACGACTTCCAATTGGGCCAGATGTGTCTTTTGACGAACAAGATTATAATTTGCATAAAGTAAACACTTTAATTCTGGAAGATTTAGACACCACTCCAATTAATGCAACAGTCATTGGAAATCTCACCAAGAATGATAAATTATTAAATAAAGTTTTTTCGTACATCAAGAAAGGGTGGCCGGTTAAACTGGCGAGCAACGAAAAGGAGCTGAAACCATTTTTCGAACCTAAGTTGGCTCTTTCTTTATTTAATAACGTGATTCTCTTGACTTCAGATTATGATCGTGTCATTATTCCGGAAGCTCTGCAGTCCAGAGCGTTGAAATATATTCATGAAGGTCATTGGGGCTGTTCACGGATGAAGCAGTTAGCAAGGCGGTATATCTGGTTTCCAGATATGGATAAGCAAATCGAAAAATTAGTAGCTAATTGCGTCATATGCCAAACATCAGCATCGAATCCGAAAAAAGAATACGTAAATTGGCAACCAGCGGAATCTCCTTGGGAAAGGATTCATTTGGATTTTGCAGGTCCATTCTTCAATAAAATGTGGCTGATTTGAGTGGATTCTTTTTCCAAGTTTCCATTTGTGGTATCACTTTCGTCGGTGACTTCTGAGTCCACCATAAGAGCCTTACAGATGATTTTCGCCATCGAAGGACTCCCAAAGACGATAGTGACGGACAATGGTACGCAATTTACCGCTCAGGTTTTTGAAGAATTTTGCAACTACCATTCCATACAACATTGGAGAACAGCACCGTTTCATCCTGCTTCTAACGGCCAGGCCGAAAGTTCGTGCGAACATTTAAAGAAGCGTTTAAGAAGATCTTTGAAGAGGAGAAGAATACTGATGTTGCAGTCAACGTGTTTCTCTCGACATGTAGAGCAACACCAAATCCTATTTCACAAAAGTCTCCAGCGGAGCTATTGCACGGACGACAACATAGGAACCTGCTTTCGTGTTTTCTACCGAGCCAACATAAAATGTCTTTTTCAAGACAAAAACCTAAATTCCAACCAAATCAAAACGTTCTAGCCAGACAGTACAGGAAGTCCAAGAAGTGGTGCAATGGAGTTATTGCTAGCGTTTTGGGTAGTAATATGTATGGTATCCAAACTGATAGAGGATACATAAGGCGTCATCAAAACCAATTACAATTGTTGAAGCATCAACCTGAAGCAGACTCTACTTTCATTGGAAGTTCAGAAACTTCACCAAGTTCTAAACAAGATTCAATGGAAGGTAAATTAATTTAAATAACCATGAATTTTCTTCATCTTTTAGACAAAACAATGATTCTCGTTCTTTTCATAAATTGGTAGTTGCTTTTAATAATATAATTCGGTATATTTTTAGTCTGCGTAGGTTTGACCATGTCTCTAAATACCATCAACTTGTCCTTGGCTGTACTTTTGAACAGTTTTTGGATACGAGATGTTGTATATTCTTACACAAAATATTTCAAAGAAAAACGCCGCTATATTTATATGAAAAGTTACAGTTTTCACAATCTGCCCGAACTCTGAATCTTATTACACCTTTATGCACTTATTTGAACTCTTCTAGACTATTTTATGTATATACCAGCAAACTCTGGAACTCCTTGCCAGTAAGTTTAAAACAAATAGTAGGAATCTTGCAGTTTAAAAAAGCAATATTTAACTATTTTAATTAATTAAACATGCAAACAGTAAATTGAAAATAAAATATTTAATCTTAGTCTAATAAAATTATTCTTACCTAAAATTAAAATCATTTTGTAAATATTATCTAACTTTTTTTTTGTTTTTGTTAAAATATTGTATGTACTATTATTGTTACTTATCTAAATAACTTAAATTGTACTTGCAAATCCTGTCTTAAAGTACTATAAAAGACTCAGTCTGATTTGTACACCATTATGAAATAAATTGAATTGAATTGAATTGAATTTAATTGAATTGAATTGAATTGAATTGAATTGAGAGTTCATCTGAAAATGTGGAAATTGAACCGAAGAATTAGCAAGTCACACAACCAACTTCAGAAGTGCACCAGCACCCTTCCAATCATACGGATATGGATTCACCAGCTGGTCCACTCGAACTTAGAAGATCCAAACGACCTAAAAATGCTCCTGTACGGTTCCCTCAAGGATGCTAAGTGCATACGTCCTTTGTAATTGTAGCGGAGGAGATGTTGTAATCGCAACCTTAATATTAAATATTAGCCGTTTTTTATTATCACTTGGTCCATATAGATCATTAATTAAAATGTATTACAACAACTATATGAGATCTTGCTTTTCATCAGGATCACGAATCGTGATCTTGCTTTTCATCAGGATCATGAATCGTGATCTTGCAAGAACTCATGTAGTTGTTGTAATACATTTTAATTAATGATCTATATGGATCAAGTGATAATAAAAAACGGCTATTGTAATCACTGTACTTGTCATTTACTAACTCTGAATTTATATGTATACCTATTTTGACATTACAACCATGGTATAAAAAGAGAAGGTATGATCATTACACAGAGTCTCCACTGAGCATACAGCTGCCCAACATCACAACCGCAATCCAATCCACAAACAGAACATTTTTTTTTGCTGGGCAAATTATGTCATGTCGTCTCATTTTATCTCAAAACGCGGTGGCAGAAAGCACAAAATTTAAACGTCACAAAACAAACGAAACAGGACAAACGAAAATACGCCGTTTTTTTTTGTGAATTTTCTGAAAATTTAAAATAAAAAAAAAGTCTCTCAACAAGTTATGTTTTTCCCTTGGAACTAAGGGAAAAACATAACTTGGAGGCGCATTTGTTGAAAGACATGCTATGGGAAGGAGGCGCTGATTACAAAAATTTTTGTAGAATGTCCATCGACAGCTTTAACACACTCCTACATTTGGTAAGCAAAAATATTTTTTCGATGTCAAAATCTATATTTTTTTTTATAGGTGAGTACAAAATAAAATAAATTGCACGACTGGGGTCGCACGTACTTGCTCTTATGCTTAAAGTAACTATCATGTTAAAGCTTTTTATTCAAGAAATTTAAAATTTGATATTTTGAAGAAATTTCATAAGTAGTATAAGAAAAAATAAAATCTGTTTTTATAATTAATTAAACTCCGTTTTAAATTATCTTAAAAAAAAAAAAAAATATGCCATTTCATTTCTTGTATAAAAAGGTATTTTTAGAAAAAAATTTTCGAAAATTGTAGGAGCCGTTTTTTAAAAAAATAATTTTTTATATATAAAAATTTTTTAACATTTTTCAAAAAAAAATTTGGTATGCCATTTTGAAGAAATAATTAATTTACACAAAAAAACTAAATTTCAAAATTTTTCATTGATCCGTTTTCAAAAAATTGATTTTTCAAAAAAAAATTTTGAAATATTTTTTAAAAAACCAAAAATGCGTTTTTTGAAAATTTTCTAAAATTTTAATATTATCTTTACTTACACACTTTTGTATAAAAATTTTCATTTAAATCGGGTTAATATTGTACGAGATATTCAGAAACGAAAAAAACCGTTCTATGACAGGTACCGTTAATAACGGTACAAAAAATATTTTTTTTATTTAAAAAGTTGGCTCTTATGTGTAGTACTACACACAAAAATTTTAATCAAAATCGTTAGAGCCGTTTTTGAAAAAAATTAACTTTTCTATTTCCGTTATATGACAGGTACCGTTAGTTTTGGTCATAAAAAAAAAATTTCAATTTCCCCTCTAGGGAATCACCAAAAACTGCTAACTACCAAGTTTGAAGAAAATCACTTCACTCGTTTAGGCTGCAGCTCCAGATAGAGACAGACACACAGACAGACAGACAGACAGACAGACAGACAGACAGACAGACAGACAGACAGAATTGCCGGACCCACTTTTTTGGCATTCCCCATCATCGTAATGTCATGTAAAATTGTTATCTCGAGTTCGATTTTTTTTACGAATCCTAAACTTGCCCTATAGTACCTATATCGCAAGTAAAAAGAAGACACGCAAATGAGGTTTGCAATAAGCCCTAGAACTCGGCTTTCCATTGCCTTAAGATTCATCGCCACAGGTGATTCATTTCGATCCCTGGAATATTTGTCAAGAATTTCGCGAAAAACCATTTGCAAATTTATACCAGAGGTATTGAATGCCATATATGAATCACTTCATATTTCCTATTTAAAGGTAAAATCTTACAAAAAAAAACAATTACTGCGAATATACCTTCAAATATATTACTTTTTTATTTTAAGACTCCTCAAACTGCTCATGAATGGCTGGAAATATCTAAGGATTTTCAAAACGTATGGGACTTTCCGCATACCCTTGGTGCAATCGACGGAAAGCACGTTAGGATAAAATCACCCCCAAAATCGGGGTCTGATTTTTACAATTACAAAGGGTTCTTCAGTATTGTGCTTTTAGCTGTTGTCGATGCTCACAGCAGGTTTATATAATGTGGACGTTGCGTTGCACACGAATCTAGCTGGACAAAATTTATAACTCGCGTTAAATCGACTTTTTTTCTAAACAGTTTTAAACAAATGAATGTGAATAGATAAAATTCTATAAAAAAGAAAGATTTTTTAAAAAGAAATCTATAACTTCTGCAAAAAGTGGGTCAAAATAGTGATGAAGAAAATGAATTTTTATAGTATTTGAATTTATGTTTCCGTAAACATATTCTATGATTGGATATACTTAATTATTAAAAAAAACGCTTGAAAAATCTCAATAAATAAAAACTCTTTTGCTATTCACGAAAAAAGAGAGGCAGAATAATTAGTTTTTATTAAAAAATAGAACTTTTACACACGTTTTTGACAGGTGACATATATGATTTATTTTCTCAATATCATGCTTTAAATTAAAATTTAAGCAATAATTTTAATTAAATATGTTTCCCAATCATAAAAAATGGCATCACCTTTAAAAATATCTGCAGATAATTCAAAAAAGTAACTCCTTTTCGTGCGATGCAAACTTGAAACTTAAGGGCCTATTAAAAGCAGCTGTGTTTATTATTACCTTCGATGTTTTTCAAGCTAATAATTCTCTAAATTTCTTGGTGTCCCTATTTCTGGCCTTTTACACTTGCTTGCTTTTTGCATTTAACTTGTTTTAGGTGTTCCGACAGAAAAGCATCATTCATCAATGATAATGCCTGATTAGTTGAAAATTCCAGTGGTTTAGTGGTTCCAGAGGATCAGAACTTAATCTTTTATACATTTTGATCCTTCACTCAAAGAAAATTTCGATAAATCCTTTACGGTTTTATTGGAATATGCTTTTTCAATTTTGCGGAGAGCGATTCTACTGATTTTAACTATTTCTAATGGATAGGTGCACTTTTAACCTTTCGTTTGTTATATTTTTCCCATTTTTTTTTTTTTTTTTTTTTTTTTTTATATAATGAGCGCGCACTAAAGGGGTTTTGGGTACCCTTAATATGTATGTGTACACAGTACGAGCTTTAGGAAAAGAGGAAGGGATGTAAAAGGAGATACCGATGCACATTGGTTTTAAAGTTCTGAACATTAAAATGGGAGGGAAAAACTGAGGCGGGTAATGCATTCCACATTCTAGTAGTGCGACTAAAGAAAGAATCTCTGTATTTGACGGTACGTCCGAAATTGGGCTCAAGTGTAAACTGATGGGCATTCCTTGAAGTACGAGTATTACGGTTGAATTGTTTAAGGGGAGGAATGCAGCTAGCTATTTCATTAGAACATTTTTTAAAAAAGTACCTATAAAATAAGGACAGGCATGATACATTCCGGCGGTGCTCAAGAGGTGGTATTGTATCAGTAATGGACCTATCACCTATCATTTTAAAAGCTCTATTTTGAATTCTATCCAAATAACTCAAGTGGGTCTTAGGAGCACCTGCCCAGATATGGGAATTATACTCGAGCTTTGGACGAATATATGCTTTATAAATTATAGCCAGATCAGAAGGGGTGAAATATTTCTTACATCTTCGGAGGAAACCTAAGCATTTCGCAGAGTTTTTGGCTACATCGAATATGTGCTCATTCCACAAAAGGTGGTTTGTAATGGACATACCTAGAATCGAAAGCTGATCAGTTTCCTCGATGCAAGTACCACTCATGGATAGTGGCAAAGGGGGAAGGTTTCGCTTTAATGATAGTAAGCAGCATTGTGTTTTAGAAGCATTAAATTCTACGCGGTTTCTTATTCCCCATTGGACAATGCATTCGAGATCAGAATTTAATGAGCTTATCATATTTTGCCGTTGGAGTTCCACATCCGAAGGACATGGGTGTGAATCTTCAAACGAATATGAAAAGCTGAGGGTACTATCATCTACGAAACAATTTAATGGATTAGAAGTTTCAGAGAGCAAATCATTAATGAAAATGAGAAAGAGAGTCGGAGACAAAACGGAGCCCTGGGGCACACCAGCGTTTATTTTGTGGGTTTCAGACTTGAAACCATCCAAAACGACTTGAATTGAACGGTTCGAAAGGTAATTTCTAATCCAACGAAGAAGAGATTCATCAATACCGAATGCAAGCATTTTCGATAAGAGAGCTTGATGCCAAACTCTATCAAATGCCTTTGAAATATCAAGCGCAACAATCTTACTTTCTCCAAAACGATGTAAAGATTTGTTCCACTGATCGGTGAGATAAACCATCAAATCACCAGTGGATCTATTGCTACGAAAGCCATACTGCCGGTCATTAAGAAGCTTCCGTTCTTCAAGATATTTCTTAAGCTGGAAATTAATCAGCGTTTCCATGACCTTGGAAAGAAGGGACGTAAGTGCAATCGGACGATAGTTAGAGGGTGAAGAAGATTCGCCTTTTTTAGGGACTGGCTGGACAAATGCTGTTCTCCATCCACTCGGAAAGAGACCTGTAGAGTAGGACAGATGGAAAAGCTTACGCAGTGGTTTTGCCAGCGTAGAAGAACACCTCTTCAGAACAATGGGAGGGATACTATCCGGGCCAGCGGATTTGTGTATGTCAAGGTCTTTAAGAACTCTTGCCACTGCACGAGTGCGAAAAAAGATAGGTCCCATAAAACTATTTAATCGCTCAAGTGAAGGGGGAGTCATGACACTTTCTGTTAACGTTGAATTGGCAGCGAATTGTCTGACGAGAAGGTTGGCTTTCTCAAGAGAACTAACAAAAGGAGTGTCATTGTAAACGAGCGTTGGAACCGAAGATGTTGTAGAGTTTCGAATATTTTTCACAAATGACCAAAAATTTTTACTACCTGTGGGACACTGTAGTATTTTTTGTCTTAATTTTTGCTCATGCAAAAATTTGATTCGTCGAATATGGGCGTTGCTGGCCTTTCTAGCTTGTTTAAATCTTATCCGATTTTCCTCAGTGGGGTTGGCTTTATAATAACGGAACATTACCTCTTTTTCCCTGATAACCTCTTTACAGCTCGAATCAAACCACGAATTCTCTTTCGGTTTGATTGTTTTAGCCCTATTCGGGATAAAATTTCTCATTCCGGAGAGAATTAAATTTGTGATCATATCTGTACTGGAATCAACGTCACTATTGAGGAAACATAGCGACCAGTTAAAGTTTTTGAAAAAAGCGTTGAGACCCTCCCAGTTGGCTTTCTCATATTGCCAAACAGTTCTCTTAGGAGTTTTTTCTTTAACTGGATTTTTTTGACAAGAGAAATTCGCAGATATGACACAATGGTCTGATGTGCCTAGAGGCGATAATACACTTACAGTGTATTTATCAGGGTCAGAGGTAAGAAACAAGTCTAGAGTATTTTCAGCCCGACCAGCAACGTCCGAAATTCGAGTCGGCTCGTTAACTAGTTGAGTTAAGTGGTTTAACTCAGCAAAAATCTCAACATACCTTCCTTCGGGTGTTGTCTGGCCCGAAAAGCGAAGCCAAGAAGAATTGTGTACATTGAAATCGCCCGTAATGACGATTTCAGTGCGGATTGAAGGGTAACAATCCTTTGAATGGAGTCGGATAGAGCATCAAATTCATTAGAAGTTGAATTACTATCCAGATTTGGACTTCGATAAATGAAACAAGTATGGATGATGCGCTTGTTAATTGAAAATTTGAACCACATGAAATTAAAATTAGTGTTAATGCACTGACCGTATTGTGGTTGAAGTTGATAGGCAACATCATTTCGAATATAAATGGCGAGACCGTGGTGAGAAAAGAATAATGGCACCAAGCAATACCCATTAAGATTGAATTCAGAACATTCTGAATTTTCACTTATCTGGGTCTCACCTAGTGCCAAAACAGCTGGCCTGTTTTGCACAGTATAAATGTACACATCGCAAAAATTCGATCTAAGCCCACGAATGTTGGCATAGTCGACCCTGAAATTACCTACCATTTAAATATACTAAAACTTAAAAAAACCTTATCCGACAATTACCTTTATTGAATGTATTACATAAATTCCAATTTGAGCTTCAACAAAACAAATTGTCACTAGTGTTATGCCTTAGTGACAATTTGTATCGATCCGCCCCTGGTTATTTATTAACACACACAATAATTTATCTGGAGTCGAACTGATAACGATTGCGGCATTATGAGAAGAAGTTCCACTCACAACAACACAATCATTAAGCTAATTTGACTGTGAGAATGATGGGGGGAAGGAAAAGAAGGAAAACTCGTTATGCACATGCACTGAAGATAATTATTTGGAGGCGCGAGACTTTTTTTTTGTGATTTGGCGATGCTAAGGTGGTTGTTGTTGTTATTGTAATTGCATTTTTTTGGTATTATATTATTTGGTTAGGGATAGAGAACTATTGTTGTTATTTTTTTTTTTTTTTTTTTTTCTTATAGCGGGAGAGGTACTGAGTTGTTGTTGTTGCTTGTTATTGCACTTTATATGATTTTATTTTATATGCACGCCGCGAGGTTATTTTTTTTTGTTTAATTTGTGGGTTTTATGTATTTATGTATGTTTTTGATTAAAATGGGCTATTGATTTTTTTTTTTTGGAATTATTATTTGTTGTAAACAAAAAATAAAAACACTAATGACAGGAACTATGTAAAACTAATTAAAACACAACGAGAACACTCTTTTCCGACGGGACGAGACTTTCACACGTGCGTTGCCGATGGGAGGCAAATCGGCAAATTAATTTTTAAAAATTCTTTTCTTCTTTGTTTCACTATCTACTGTTTTTGTTTATTTAGTTACCACATAATATTGGTCAAGCAAAATGAAATTCATGTTTAAAAAGCGGTCCAAAGTGTCTTCCACCTTTTTTGTTTTTTTTTTTTTTTGCTTAACTTGAAGCACAAAACTTTTATATATGTTTTTAATTTTTATTTATTGTCAAAAATGTTCCAAAGATGATACCTGCTCATTAAAAGATCAAAAAAACTGTCTTTTCGATCTTATTTGGCAGTTTTGACACATTTTTCGAAAATTTGTTTTTTTGAAAATCTTGACTTCATTTTGAAAAGTGAAAAAAGTTGTATGGCGGTCGAGAAAACGCGAGACATGTAAATAGCTAATCTCAATGACAACACTCCACAATACATTAATTAATTAATTTCAGACCGGAAAAATGCGGAAAAATTAACTTTACCTCTATTTGAAAAAAAGATATTTTTTTTGCACTTCCTAGCCTTCTTACAGAATTTATTTTTTTTTTAAATAGTTGCAATGGTAATTAATAAATAAAAATTATAATACTTTACCTCCAAATGTAGATTAACAATTTAAAAAAACAATTACAACAAAAAAACTACCAAAGCGTTTTTAATCGTCAACCAAACTCAAGCGAAAAATAGAATACTTTGTATTATCTCCATCCAACTGTTGGCAAGAACCAACTTTCAAGCTTAGCTTAAGCTAATCCGAGATGAAAACCAAAAAACCAAACATGAATTACAGTTACCCATTGTATTGAGAAGCTCAACTCATGATTTAAAATCATGTGGCTAAACTTTTTTTTTTCTATTTTGTCCAGTCAGATTGGCGAATTACCACATTGGTGCAAATGGCAGGGCATCGGATGTCGTTGTTTTCAAAAACTGCAGTCTCAAAAAAGCACTCGACAGTGGACACTTACACCTTCCTCCTTCAGCACCACTCCCTGGACAAAAAGAATTGACACCATATTATTTCATTGGAGATGATATTTTTGGGCTGGATAGGCATCTGATGAAGGGGTTCGGAAGGATGAGCAAGATACAAATCAAGGAGGAAATTTTTAACTATAGGCTTAGTCGAGCGCGATTAACTGTAGAGATGGCGTTTGGAAGAGTGGCATCACGCTTTCGAATTTTTCATCGTCCAATCGAGCTTTCATTGGACAAATGCGAAAGCGTTGTCAAAGCATGCACTGTGTTACAACTACTTAGCTACGAACATTGATAAATGTCCTGATCAAACAGAAGCTTCCTGCACACTTCCGGCTACTATAACCTCTGTCCCAGTTCAAGACTACAACGCATACAAGTTTTCATCAAAAATAAGAGATAATATTGTTCGGTACTGTATAACAGATGGCGATGTGCCATACCAATGGATGAAAATAAATCCAATAATTTAAAATATAACAAAAACGATTTTTACTTTTTAGTTTTATTTCTTTGTATGAAGCGATTTCACTACGCAACACTCAGACTCACTCGTTTGTATTTTTATTATTTTTCCTTTACTAAAATACCCGATGGTATTCAAAATTTTTCTTATACTATCTATCTACATCTACATCTTTAGAGTCAAGTATCTTAACTCCCAAATTGATACTCAGCCATTCTAAAAACTTTTACGACACTTAAAATTTATTGGAAACACCGAAAACATTGAACGAATTTCAGGTACGTTACGATGGAATGCCCCTCCGACGGAATCGCCCTGTGGTTAGAGTTTAAAATGAAATTGATTATCGATTCCGCTCAAAGATATATGTATCTAATGATAAATTAGAAGTTTAAAATGAGAACTCTTATAATTTTGATTGATTTTATTTTTTTTTTAATTCAATTCAGTTTTAATTTCTTTAGGAACATACAACAAAGAATAGGTTTATAAGTAAAAAATAAATTAAATATTATTTCATTATGAAAATGAAAAATTAGGAACATACAACAAAGAATAGGTTTATAAGTAAAAAATAAATTAAATATTATTTCATTACGAAAATGAAAAAGTAAAGGCTTGAACACACCGAAGGGTATATGTGGTAGAGGTACGGGCAATTGTATGAAAAAAATTCCAAACTGGAACAACAACGTTTAGGTGTGGAATATTTTTCATACAATTACCCGTACAGCTGCCGCATGTACCCTTCGGTGTGGTCAAACCTTAAAAAGTATTGCAACAAAAACAAAACTATACAATTTTAGATTCAATCATTGCATCCAATATTATATTACTGGTGGTGGAATGTGATGATGAAGAACGCCTGCTCAGTGATTCCACGACGCGTCTGGACATAGTCCGGTCAAATTAGACTAAAATAAGGGGGTGAGGTTACATTAATTCCCAGCAAGCTGAAAATTGGTAGGATTGTTGGAAACACCATCATAAATTAAATCTAAAAAGTCCTCATCGATCCGAGGTCTGGAAAAAAATTTACGGGGGGTCAAAGGTCACAAAAACTGGTTTTTCACGATTTTCAGCAAAACGGTAAGTCTCATCAAAAAATTTTCAATGCAAGAATTGTAGACCAGATTATTATATATAAAAAGTGTCATGACACACTTTTTCCTAAGACCCACCGTTTCTTAGGTATAACGATTCAAAAAGTTGAAGTTGAGTTGTAATCGTCATAATCAAGCCTATTCTGAAAAAAAAACTCCCAACTGAAAAGTTCCTGAAATTTCATTATTTTTTAAGCTTGAATTTCGTTCTTCAACGGTTAAGAATATGGGAAAGCAAAAAAAAATGGAATTTTTCGCCATTTTACCGATTGGGGCTCTTCTTCCGAAACCATACATACCAACGAAAAGTTTCTGGATCCGGTTCTCTGTTTTTGTTTAAAAATAAATATGAGCAACGAATTTTATAAAGTAAATTAGTACTTAGTAACATACAATTTTGAATTTTGAAAAAAATTAGTTTGAATTTTTTTTCAAAATTTTAATTTTGAAAAATAATTTTTTGGCGGGGGAACCAATAGAATCCTTCTCAATGAAAATGTTTGGAAACTGAGCAAAATAAAAAACATACACCTAAATGTATAACATCCAGTTTCAACAGTCACTTACCGATAAAACACCAATAATTAAATGTGAAAGCCGAGAATCCTTAGTACACCAATAGAATCCTCCTCAATGAAAATGCTAGGGAATTAAGCAAAAAAAAAAAAAAACATACACCTAAATGTATAACATCGAGTTCCAACAGTCTCTTACCGATAAAACAACAATAATTAAATGCGAAAGCTCTTTGGGAATGGATGTTTTGAATAGCTGTACGCTGTGGTCGTTGAAGAAACTCAGGAGCCTGCTTATAGCAATGAAGTAAACGGCAAGAAGCCGGGTTATAGCAATGAAGTAAACGAATCAGGAAAATTATTCCAACAGATGTTTTTATGTTGTTTTCAATCGACTTTAAACACAAAACTACGATTATCGATGATTATAAACAACTCAAAGAATTTTGTGTGCTATAAACTAAAAATAATTTAATTAAATCACAAAATGGTAGAGTAAAATAACTTCTGAAATAACTGTAAACGTGACGAATGACAAACACCAAACATTCTCGAACAAACTCATCACTCGATTTACATCTACATTCAAATAAAAACCTTACACGTACACGAAACGTCAAAATTCATGCCCATGATTGGAACCACACTCATGTCATGTTCAAAAAACAAGATTCTTCGACAAGATGTCTGTGTGGGTATGGATTTTTCTGCCTCCATTGGATTTTTTCAAGACATGTTCATGAACAGGGCATCGTTCATGCCCAGTGGAGACTCTGTGTTAGAAAAAACTCAGTATCGAGAACTGTCAAAACTTAAAAAATGGCTGCTTAAGGTTTTGACAGTTCCCATTGAAATTGTTGTTGTAAACAAATTTGTCTTGGAAATTGTTGTTGCTTTTGACTTTGCCAAATATTAAACGTCAAAACCTTATTAGCCCATTTTGTAAGATGGCGGCTCTAATGATCATACCTTGTCTTTTTATACCATGATTACAACTATCATTCTGAATTTCGAAGTCTTGGTGTTCACCTCTACTTATCAGCGTGGTAAAGTGCATTGTGCATCTCATAGAGTTAAAAGACGATATTGGTGTCAAATTACAGGTGATATTGTCGGCTATCAAAATTCAGAGGTCACGCAGCCCCTTTTAAGCATTTAAGGTTAAAAACGATGGAAGTGAGTTTTTTCCCAGTCTGGTTTTTTGATATGTTGGTCGATGAGTTAAGGAACTTTTTCAATATAAAATAAAAATGAGAGTCATTAACATTTCAATACAAAACGGTGTTGAACTTGGAGCAAACTGGATTCACAACAAGGGCTTGTTAATATTGTAACGATGAATTACTGAACTACTTTTAAGATAAAAGTCTGAACACACTACCTACTACTGCAAAGGTAGAAATGTGAACGGACCTTTAGTAATTAAGAAAAATATCTCACTGAACACATCTAAAAATATCCCACTGAACACATCTAAAAATATCTCACTGAACACATCTAAAAATATCTCACTGAATACATCTAAAAATATCCCACTAGACTGGAAGTATGAAGTGCCCCTTCCTGGAAAGGAAGTTTCGAGAGACAGGGACGAGAGCCTTCGAGGACGTTCTCGAGTCTCGAGATTCCGGTATAAAAGGCAGCGTAGACACCGACCGGAGACAGTTTAATCTTGAAAGTGAAAGAGTACAGTACAAAGTGAAATAAAGTGTTGCGAATTGTTAGTAGTAAATAAAGTGATTTAAAAGTATGTTTGTTTGAGCGAATAATAAAAGTAAATTGAGTTGAAATAAAGTGTGTTCTTATTTGAACGGAAATATAAGTGGAAATTATATAAGTTTTATTGTGAACCCGGAATAAAACATTACATTGGTGTCAGAAAAGCGGAATAAAACTTATTTATTTGTGCGAATCAGATAATTTCGCGAATAAAATAAAAAGTGCGCGTGTGTTTTAACAATAAACAAAGTGTAAAACATTTTGAAATAAGTAAAAGTGCTCGCGTTTTGAAAAGTTAAAATGGGTAAAACACTAAATCAGTTAAGTTTGACTGAGTTGAAGGCGGAATTAACTAAGCGAGGTCTTCCTACTGCTGGATCGAAAAATGACCTCATTATTCGCCTGCAGGATTATTTAACCCAGAAGAACGAAAATTTGGATACATTTCAATTCGAAATTGAAATGACAGAAGAACAAGTAAGTAATACTTCCGATATGTCGTCCATGATGGCTGTTCTCCTTGCCAAATTGGAAGAACAACGTAATGAACAGAAGGATGAACAGAAAAATCTTCTCGAAAAATTAGATGAACAGAAAAACATCATCCAAGGTAAGCTTGACGCGGTTGAGAACAAGTTCGTTGCTCTTGATGCTTCCATCAAATGCGTTGAAAAGCAATCTCAAGAAAAGTTCGAGAAAGTTGAAGAAAAACTCGAAAAAGTAGAAGGAAAGTTCGAGAAAGTGGATGACAAATTTGAAAAAATGGAAGTTAAAATGCAAAGTATTACTGAAGAACTTGACAAGGTTCGGAAAATTAAGATCCGAGAAAGTTCTGGTGAGTATCCAAAGAAAAAGGAAATGCATCCACCAACCTTTGATGGACAAAGTTCTTGGTCAATCTACAAGAAACAGTTTGAAGCAGCTGCCAAAACTAATGGCTGGGATGAAGAAGACAAATGTATAGCGCTGACTCTTGCTCTTAGAGGTCCTGCTGCTGAGTTGTTGCAAACTTTACCACCAGAAAAGAATGGTAACTTTAAAGCTCTTGTCCAGGTCATTGAAAAACGTTTTGGAGATGGGCATATGCAGGAGGTCTTCCGCGTCCAACTCAATACAAGAGTCCAGAAAAGAGGAGAAACTCTGCAACAACTCCAAGCTGATATTGAAAGGTTAGCTCATCTGGCATATCCGACAGCAGGAGACGACATTATCAATCAGTTTGCGACAGAAGCCTTTGTACGTGCTGTATCTGATATAAATCTTCAGCGAGCAATTCGAACAGCTGGAAAACGTTCCCTTCCTGAAGCATTAGCTTTTGCACTGACTATGGAAGCAGCAGAACAGGCTTCTCAAGGCGTTCATCGGGTAAGAGAAGTTGCAGTGGAAGAATGCTCTTGTCAAAAACTCGCATTCCAAAGAAACCAGAGGGACGGAGCTGCTCAATGCTGGAACTGTAACAAGACCGGACATCTCCAGCGGCAGTGCAGATTGCCACCAAGAAGAACTGCTTGCCAACACTGTGGAAACAGGAATATTGCCCAACAACAGGTAAGCGATACAACCAACGCTCATCCTCAACTTGATTCCCATTCGGGAAAACGAGTAAGAACCAACTTCGAGGGGCAGAAGCTGGTTTCTGGTATCAATGGCTCCAGAACCACAATTCAAGTCTCACAGACTAAACGAGACAACAAAAGTCTGACAGTGGAAGCGACCATAAACAACAAACAACACGTGGCTACAATTGACACCGGTGCCACCGCCTCCATTGTACGAAGAGACTTGGTGAAGATGACATGGCTACATAACACCAACAGCTACCGTCTGAAGACCGCCACAGGAGAAGCAGCAAGAGTGTACGGAGAAGTTCGTCTTACGATCCGTGTAGCTGAACTAGAGTTTTCACATGTGTTTTTGGTGGCAGATATATGTGACGAGTGCATCATTGGAATCGACTTCATGAAGGAGCATGGAATCATTTTGGATATAGGTAATCAAGTCCTGAAATACAGAAATGTAGAGATTCCAATGGTCTATGGCACTGAAAACTCGACAACAATTAGAACTGTCATCAAAGAAGACATGTGCCTGCCTCCTTCTTCAGAAGTTTTTGTGTGGACCAAGTTAAAGGGGAACTTTGGAAGCCATCGATACCTCATGGTTGAACCAGAAGTTGAGCAAAGTTCCGAAAACATCATCATCGGGAAGACTCTTGTGGCACCAAAGAACAACATGGTACCTGTACGGATACTTAACATCAAACCGTACCCAATCAAGCTTAAGAAAGGAGAAGTTGTTGGGCAATGTGAATCTGTGGCCGCAATAACTAAGATCAACGAGGTGGATACACAGATGACTATGAACTCGGAGAAACTAAAGAAACAAATTCTCAATTCAGACAACCTGAGTCAACATCAGCTTAATGTTGCGGGAAGGCTTCTTCATGAATATGCTGATATCTTCTCTTCACCCAGCGGGCAATACGGCCGAACACAACTGGTGCAGCATCGAATCGATACAGGAGATGCTAGGCCGATTCGTCAACCAGCAAGACGTCTCCCCTTGGCCAAACAAGGTGAAGTTGAAGAAATGATAACAACAATGAAGAAAGACGGGCTAATCGAAAATTCCAAAAGCCCTTGGGCATCACCGGTAGTTCTCGTCAAAAAGAAGGATGGAAGCACTCGATTTTGTGTCGACTATCGCAGGCTGAATGATGTGACGAAGAAAGACAGCTACCCACTGCCAAGAATCAGTGATACTCTAGATGCAATGGAAGGAGCACAATGGTTTTCGACTTTGGATTTGAAGAGTGGCTACTGGCAGGTGGAAATCCATCCAGAAGATCGGGAAAAGACGGCTTTCTCCACAGGAAATGGTCTGTGGCAGTTTAATGTCATGCCGTTTGGGCTATGTAATGCCCCAGCTACTTTTGAGCGTTTGATGGAGTGCGTTTTGAATGGATTAACCTGGAAATCTTGCCTAGTCTATTTGGATGATGTCATCGTTTACGGAAAAACATTTGATGACCATTGTGAAAACCTAAAGGCTGTATTCCAGAGGCTACGAGAAGCACATCTTAAGTTGAATCCAAAGAAATGTGCACTTTTCAAGACCGAGGTTAAATATTTGGGACATATCATCTCATCCCAAGGAGTGAAGACTGATCCTGAAAAAGTTGACACGGTGAAGAACTGGCCAACCCCTCAGGACAAGCATCAACTTCGGAGTTTCCTGGGTCTGGCAACGTACTATCGACGATTTGTGAAGGATTTTGCGAGAATCGCCAAAAGCTTGCACCAACTTACGGAGAAGGGTAAACCCTTTAAATGGTCAGGTGAGTGTGAGAAAAGCTTTCAGGAACTAAAGCTGCGGTTATGTGAAGCTCCTGTGCTGGCCTATCCGACTCCAGGCAAACAATTCATCATTGACGCAGATGCAAGTAATGTTGGAGTTGGTGCTGTTTTATCGCAAGTTCATGACGGAGAAGAAAAGGTCGTTGCCTATTTCAGCAAGGTACTCTCAAAACAAGAAAGAAATTATTGCGTGACCAGAAGGGAACTTCTAGCTCTAGTACTGGCAACAAAGCACTTCCATAAGTACATCTATGGACAGAAGTTCCTTCTTCGCACAGATCATGGTGCGCTAAATTGGCTTTTGAACTTCAAAAATCCAGAGGGTCAAGTAGCAAGATGGATCGAGATACTTCAGACGTATCAATGTCAGATTCAACATCGAAGAGGAAAACTGCATTCAAATGCAGACGCATTATCTCGACGCCCGTGCAAGCAAGACTGCAAACATTGCACACGACTAGAAGAAAAGGAAGTTGTCGCTGTTAGAAGAACGAGAGCTGATCCCATTTGCGGCTGGAGTAATGAAGAACTCAGAATGGCCCAACAGGAAGATTCGGACATCGAACCCATCCTTGCATGGAAGGAACATCAAGAGAAACCAGAATGGGCCGACATCTCCGACCGAAGCCCCACTCTAAAAGCATATTGGGCACAATGGGACTCACTTCATGTGCAAGAAGGGCTACTAAGGCGTAAGTGGGAATCCGCAGATGGTAAATCCTATGTAATGCAGCTAGTCGTACCTCAGTCAAAGGTAAATGATGTTCTCCGAGAGATGCACGGTGGAACTTCTGGAGGCCATTTAGGCATCAACAAGACGCTGGAAAAGCTACGACAGCAATTCTACTGGTTACGTATGAGAGAAGACGTTGAAAAGTGGTGCCGAAAATGTGATACTTGTGCCGCTAGCAAAGGACCAGCTAGAAAAATCCAAAGCAAGATGCAGCAGTACAATGTGGGTGCACCTTTTGAGAGAATTGCAATAGACGTAGCAGGTCCTTTTCCCGAAACCAACAACGGAAATCGATACATCCTTGTAGTGATGGACTACTTCAGCAAATGGCCTGAGGCATTTGCCATTCCAAACCAGGAAACCAAAACAGTTGTGGATAAGATTGTCTTTCATTGGGTGAGCAGGTTCGGAGTACCCATGGAACTTCATTCCGACCAAGGAAGGAACTTCGAATCTAAGATTTTTCAAGAGGTTTGCTCACTCCTTGGCATCAAGAAGACGCGAACAACACCGCTTCATCCACAATCTGATGGGATGGTTGAGCGATTTAACAGGACACTTAAGGAACACCTGTCAAAAGTAGTCAATGATAATCAACGAGACTGGGACCGACATATTCCATTATTCTTGATGGCCTATAGAAGTGCAACACATAGTTCTACTGGACATACACCATCGGAAGTCCTATTTGGCTCAACAATACGCCTGCCAAGTGAAATAAAATTTGGAAGTGTTCCAAACGAGCCACATGAAATGGATGAGTACGTAGAAAACCTGAAAGGAACACTGGCTGACATTCACCAACGGACAAGGACAAATATAAAAGCGTCTAGTGACAGGATGAAAACAAGATATGACGCACGAGCGACAGCAACAGGGTTTCAAGAAGGAGAACTTGTGTGGTTTTACAATCCCCACCGACAAAAGGGACTATCACCGAAGCTACAACAAAACTGGGAAGGCCCTTACACAGTAATAACCAGAATTAACGACGTGGTTTACCGTATACAAAGAGGGGTAAGAGGCAAACTAAAGGTAGTTCATTGTGACCGTTTACATCGTTATAATGGTGATAGAAGCAATGGAGTTGTTCGGGACGAACAATCCTAAGAGGGGGGCAATGTAACGATGAATTACTGAACTACTTTTAAGATAAAAGTCTGAACACACTACCTACTACTGCAAAGGTAGAAATGTGAACGGACCTTTAGTAATTAAGAAAAATATCTCACTGAACACATCTAAAAATATCCCACTGAACACATCTAAAAATATCTCACTGAACACATCTAAAAATATCTCACTGAATACATCTAAAAATATCCCACTAGACTGGAAGTATGAAGTGCCCCTTCCTGGAAAGGAAGTTTCGAGAGACAGGGACGAGAGCCTTCGAGGACGTTCTCGAGTCTCGAGATTCCGGTATAAAAGGCAGCGTAGACACCGACCGGAGACAGTTTAATCTTGAAAGTGAAAGAGTACAGTACAAAGTGAAATAAAGTGTTGCGAATTGTTAGTAGTAAATAAAGTGATTTAAAAGTATGTTTGTTTGAGCGAATAATAAAAATTAATTGAGTTGAAATAAAGTGTGTTCTTATTTGAACGGAAATATAAGTGGAAATTATATAAGTTTTATTGTGAACCCGGAATAAAACATTACAATATTGTTAACATACCCAAACCACATAAAGTAGTGGCAACCACTGAAGATGGTGCTCAAGTTCCTTTTGGTATTATTCAAGAAATCTATGAAGCCTATGTTTGTTTTCATGTTTTCAATTACACAACTGAAGTTGGTGGCAAAATTGTATTGTGTGTGAAATATTTCCAGAATGGTTTTGGTTTTGAAAACGAAAACAAGGTACATACTCAAATTTTATTCGAGAAACAGCAAATTTTTTTGGGTATCTCTGTATTTTAGGTTCAAATTAAAGCTAATAATGTCTCTTTTTAAAAACCAGAGGTCTTCCAAGTCATAAATTGGAGGTTACGTCAAGCAGCCTGTTTTTATGGTAAGGAGCGTTAAAAATTGACTCGATAAGTGCAACTTTCAATACAAAAATTCGATGAACTGACCAAATTTAACCCTTATTGAAAAAATGTCGATTGTTCAAAAACTGCGAGATATGTCAATTTTAAAAATCTAACAAACTAAAAATTCTAAACAAAAATATCCCATTTTTTCGAAATAAAATAATTAAATTTGTGTAAAGAACGAAACATACGTAATTATGACTTATCTTAATGAATTAACTTCCATTCGTTTCGTTTAATATCAATTATTATATTTTAGTTTACACAAATTTGTTGCATTAGTTGGTTAGTGCTGGTTTTCTGATATTTTCGCTATTAATCTCAGATTAAGCCTAAAAAATATTTACTCGGTCATTGCAACCACCCTTGTTTTAATTAGTTGCGTTAATAGAGAATGCACTGTATTACCTTTACTTTGACATAACTGATTCTTTAATGTCTATATTAACAACATTTGCATTGCACCTTTTGTATAATTTTCCCTTATATTTCAATAATTTTAATTCTATGCCAGGAAAGTCATTAGTTTTACCTTTGATTTGATACCAACAAAACTCCTTAACTCGTCCACGAACACCACCAAAAACAGGACTTTAGCCAAAAACTCTTATTTATCGCTTCTAACCTTAAAACGGGCTGCATGACAAAACTGCCAGACTTCAACCCGGAAGACCTCTGAATTTTGATTGCTGGCAATATCAAATTTACTTTGACAACAATATCGTCTTTTAACTCTATGAGATGCACAATGCACTTTACCACGCCAATCGTGCCAGGATGCGGACGGAAAGACCTGTGGTTTTCGTAACTAACTAATACCCCTCTTTCACTTCCCATTTGAAACATTCTTTAACTCGATGAGTTGAACGTTTCTGTAATGGCCGTCCGCTCCATTTCGGTATGCCAAGAATAAAAATCATAAATATTTTTTTTACGGAAATCCATTTAACTCTAACGAACTCTTCCATATTGCGCTTCATCTTCAAGCTTAACATGGTCAGTTTATATCACATTTCCATTTCAATAACAAATGCAACCTCTTCAAAAGTAAAAACAAATTTATTTCTAAAAGATCAATCATTCACAGTTTTAATAAAAATTCAAAATATTTTTAATACAATTTGAAATAGCTAAGGATTAAAATCGCTTGTTAAAGGAATTATTGAATTTTTTAAATCTTTACCTGCAGTCTTTCTTAATTCTATAGCCGAATGCTTTAACTGAAGTGTACATTCAGGATTAGTTGAACTTGGTAGTCCAACAACTTCTCTTTCAAATATACTTGCTAAAATCTCTATAAGCTCAATAAATCCAATAGACAGTGCCGCTCTACGTATGCGATTGAGTTCCTTATAAAAATGTTGTGTCTTTTCTGGTATTTTTTTAGCATGTCTAAGAACTTTTTGTATATCGGACTGTAAACTGGACTGTTTAATCCAAATGACAAAATTTTGTGAATAACTGCGCTTTTCGGATTTTACTGGAAATGATGAAGTCTCATTTATTAAGAAATCATCTATCATTCCAAATTGTCGAAGATCTCCTAGCCAAGGTATGGCATTATTTTCTTGTGGTAGAACGTTAAGCATTAGATTAGATTTCTTTTTACTATCAGCAAAAGTGTATATGAATCCAAACCAATTGTCCGAAAGCAGAACAAGAGCAGCCATATTTTCAATTTTTAATGCCCCGTGCAGCAAAACGCAAAGAGATTCCCTTTGATTTTCTGATTGTGACGAAGACCTTGTTAAATCTTCCTCGTTTCCATCCGCTTTTAAATAAAAAGTCCGTATTTCGCTCTCTAGTTTTTCTAATTCATTTGAAGAAAACTGGGACTCATTTCTCGTTTTTGTAAATTTGTCAGAACTTCTTCTGTTGTGTTTCTCACGATCCATTTTTGGAACAATCAAGTGCCGACTAAGTGATGCAGGTGATCCAATATCTGACAATCCTACGTAGCCACATATCTGAACGTTATTGCAAGGTAGAAATAGTTGAGCTGTTGACTGATCATTGGACAACGTCGGTGGAGGCCAAATAAGAATGGGACTCTCCATTCGGAAGTACCCACCACATTTTAAAATTGTTTCAAACGGTTTATAGCTACTTTCGCAGAAGAGCTCAATAATTTCATGCATAACCGTGCGTCCAAGTTCACTTTTGCGAATACTTACATTTCTCGAATCTTCCTGGATGGATTGATCGTTTTGTTTTGGCTGGAATAAAACTCCTTTCAGTCCACTTACATCGATAAATTTTTGATATATGGATACAGCTTTTGAAAAATAATATTCACTACTTATTCCCATGCAAATTAAGTTCAGTTTTGTTGAGGACAGGCCATGCAACCAATCAAATTGTGTTGGATTAGTTGTTAATCCGCATATTGTTGCCATTAAAGATTTTGAACCAAACCCTAAACCACAATCTGTAAACACAACAACTTGACAAAGATTTTGAACCCCCCAATTACTGGAAAGTACATCGTTTACACCTTTTAGCAAGGTTTCTAAACTAGAACTATCAAAATGGACTTGTTTTTTAATTGCATGTCTTATTTGGTCATAATCGCGGGTGAAATCAACGCGTACTTCAAATTCTCCCGAGAAGGTTACATAGGAGACGAATTCTAGTTTTGAATTATTTGCTAGGTGTTCCAAAAACTGATTTATGCCTTTTATTGCAAGTTGGTAGTAGGAAATGGCATTATCGTCAGCACGGCCGGGAATGTAGCGTTGCATTGACAGAGACACATCGAGAGCTATTATTGTTGGCATTTCGTTATTTCAATTTTAAATTTTGTATATCATTGAATACGCAAGTAAACAAACTCTAAAGTAAAATTAAAATTTTACAGCACCATTTACCCTGATTGTATGTCCGATTTAACCCCCTGAATCAATGGTGTAGCCATAAACAAAAAATACCAAGACTGTATAATTTTTATATTTCAATCGCAGTAAACAGGAAATTTGTTTTTGTTTTAATTTATAAAATGTCATTTAAAAATATTATAAATTGAAAAATAACAAATTTTCGTCGTGTTTCATCGCGGAAAATGGTAAATAATTGTTTAAAAATTAGTGGTGTGCGTGGTTTATCGGTTTTTGTGCGTTTTTCGTCGGTATTTTAAAAAATTAAGAATTGGGTAGCTGACATTAGGTCTGTTTGGGTTCTTTTTGCACAAAAATATGAAACCTGTCAAATTTTAAGGAGTGGGGATGAAATTCTCTCAGAGAAAGAAAAATTGTGTAAAAGTACCCAAACGCTTTTGGCACAAAATTTTCTGCTACTTTTTCTACAACAACAAAAATGTAAACAACAACACCAATTGAAAAAAAAAAAAATAAAGAAAGGAAAAATATCAAAACATTTGTTTTGTTTTACAAACACTTTTTTTTATTCATTTTTTCATATAAATCATTTATAAAATAAAGCACTTCTTAACCATTAAAACACAAAAAATAAAAATAAAAACACAAAACATAGCCACATCGCCATGTTTGTACTTTGTTTTGTTCATTAAAAAATGTAAACACAAATTAAAAAAAAAAAGAAATGAATAATATTAAAAACACTTTGTTTTATTTTTGAAACACTTTTTTTAGTATTTTGTTCATAAAATATTAATTTGTTTTGAGCATTACATCACTAAAACGAAATAAATAAAAAAAAAACAAGAAAAAAAATCCACGCCACCATGTTTGTAGTTTGTTTTCTTTATGTTGTGCGACAAGAACAAATAAAGAAAAACAGAGAAAGCACTACCTTTTGACAGATTTCAGATTTTTGTTCGATGAAATTTTTTGGGCAGAAATTCGCAAGAAGGGGAAATTTTTTTCTCTCTCGCGGCCATCTTTTTTGTGAAAAAATGTACAATTTCAGAGTACCCAAACAGGAATTGGGTTAAAAAAGTTGAAAAAAGTTGAAATATTTCTGTTTTAGGCAGTACCCAAACAGACCTATTGGTCGCCAAAGTGTCATGTTTTGACAATCTGGCGACCAATGTCAGTTCGGAATATATTACCTTTTTATGTGTACTGTGGTAGCGCAAGTTGAAGAATTCTCAACTTTTTGCTCAGCTGCCGCCAACTTTTGTTGTTATTTCCATAAACAAAAAATACCAAGACTGGAAACATTCGTACGTCTTTCCCCCAAAACCCTTTTGTGAACAGTGTTGTCTGTGAATATATGTGAAAGCCACCACGTTAGTAAATGACGTTAACTTGCACACATCTATAGATTCACGACATTCACCACACATCCAACACGAACACAACGATAGGTTCACGACATTCACCACACCTCAAAGCTTGTAGGCAAACGTCAGTTGACCGCCGAGTTTCCAGTCTTGGTATTTTTTGTTTATGGTTATTTCCCTCAGTAAAATTTTGACAGTACTACAAGGTACCCCTTCAAGCAAACAGGTCCGACCTAGGTCCGAATCCGCTCCGCCTGAGGCGGAGCTGAGTCCGACTTCGGATCAGAAACTGGTCCGAAGGCGGCTCAAATTAGTATGGAAATTATAATCACCGTGAAGTCGATTGCATATGTATTGGTGTGGTGAAAATCTCCATTCCGAGAAAACGGAGCCGAAGGCGGACCTGAGCCGGAGCAGCGAAAACCTACCAGAAAGAGGAATAAGAAAGGGATGACATTTCGCATTTGCGACCAAAAAAAGAACAAGATTTATTTTTTTTTTCACTGAAACTGTTTTATTTTTTATTTTATTTTGGCAAACGAAATTTTCACAATAAATACAATATAAAATACAATACATTTTTTTCATTTTATTTCATTTGATGCTGCTGCTGTTGTTGGTGTTTTTTTAGATACCCAATCGCATGTTTCACCTTCTAGATTTTTCTTCATCATTAGAGATTACATCTACAACACAAGAAGAAACAACATTTTAACCCAAACACTTTGAGCGATATATAAAACATATCTTTTTTGTTTTCCATATTGTTTATAATTCAATAAAATTGTTTATAATTAATAAACCAACATTATACAAACAACGACACGAGACACGACGCGACCAAACACTTCATACACAAAAAGTTGCAAGTGTGTGAGTGCAAGCCCGATTTTCGCGGTCTGAGGTCGGAGTTTCTTTGTTGAACTCAGTTTTCTGAGTCCGACCTCGGTCCGAATCCGCTCCGCCTGAGGAGGAGCTGAGTCCGACTTCGGATCAGAAACTGGTCCGAAGGCGGCTCAAATTAGTATGGAAATTATAATCACCGCGAAGTCGATTGCATATGTATTGGTGTGGTGAAAATCTCCATTCCGAGAAAACGGAGCCGAAGTCGGACCCGAGGCGGAGCAGCGAAAACCTACCAGAAAGAGGAATAAAAAAGGGATGACGTTTCGCATTTGCGACCAAAAAAAAAACAAGATTTATTTTTTTTCACTGAAACTGTTTTATTTTTTATTTTATTTTGGCAAACGAAACTTTCACAATAAATAAAATATAAGATACAATACATTTTTTCATTTTATTTTATTTGTTGCTGCTGCTGTTGTTGGTGTTTCTTTAGATGCTAATCGCATGTTTCACCTTCTGCCTTTTCCTTCATCATTAGAGATTACATCTACAACACAAGCAGAAACACATCACTTTAATCCAAACATTTTGAGCGATATATACAACATACCTTTTTTTGTTTCCATATTGTTTATAATTTGATATAATTAATTATAATTATACTAACATGTATTATGCTAACAACGACACGAGACACGACGCGACCAACCACTTCAACAAAAAATAACAAAATGACGCTTTTGCTCTTGTTGGCTATGTCTGTCTGTCTTTATTTTTTTTTCTTTTCTCTTTTTTCACCACGATTCTCGTTTTACTTTGTGTTCATACACAAAAAGTTGCAAGTGTGTGAGTGCAACACCGATTTTCGCGGTCTGAGGTCGGAGTTTCTTTGTTGAACTCAATTTTCTTGCTTGAAGAGACAAGCTTGAGCCACAGCTACACCATTGTATTCAGCCAGTAAATATTGAATTGAATCTGAATCGAAATTTCGATTGGGAAGTTCGAACCATCGACAAACTACACCTATAAGATTAAGATTTTTTTTTTTTTTTTTTAAGATTAAGATTCATTTATTTAACACAGTTTTGACATTTTGTTTTGTTACAATTTTTAAATGAATGAAATGACAATGGCGAAATTTGCCGTCTGTCGGAGGGACCTATATAATAGTATCTAATAGGTTCATATATGTAACTTAAATGTTCTAAATAAATTCCGTAATAATTAGTCTTCTATAATTTAGAGCTTCATTGCAGTATTTATATATTGCTTCCCAATTCGGTCCATTAAGTAGTTCCTTGAGTTCCTCTAGGGTTAAAGATGGTTTTTGGAAATACTGCATCCTCCAGTTTCTCAATATTGGACAAATACCCATGAAATGAAACGTGTCTTCTCTAGCATGTTGATTACATAGTGTGCAGTAATTGGTTTCGCTATTGTTAAAAGACGTTCCATTCAAGTTGAGGAGTTCCCCTCTCGCTCTAAACAACAACGATATTTTTCTGCAGCTATTTGAGTCTTTGAAATAATTATTTTCGTTGAGGTTATGGACTAGAGTTGGGTATATGAGTGGGTTTTCTGATTCTAGTGTAGTTTTCTCTGTGTTTTATATCTAATTCTCTTATTATAACATACATTTGATTTCTGAGTTCTAATGGTCTTTCAGTGTCTACATCCAAAGGTGAGTCAACTGATTCAGCTAGTTCTTTCCATTTTTGTATAAAGGGATGATTCCTTCTGATAGCATACAATCCTAGAACGTGTTGCAGCCTTTCTTGACTATACGTCGAGATAACTTTTATGATGTAGTCAACATGTAGTTTCAGAGTGAATATATAATGAGTGGCTAGTCCCGTTTCGAGATGAAGCATATAATTTGGAGTATTTTTAGGAAGCTGAAATACTTTTTTGATGAAGAATCTTTGTAGTTTTTCGACTTCCTCGAATTCTTGAAAGCCCCACACCTGAGCTCCATAGCACATCATTGAACGTAGAACCCCTTCATATACCTTGTATTTAGCTGAATTCGGTACCTCTTTCTTTCTCAATAGGAGATTCCAACTAATATTAATGGCATAAGTTTTGAAGAGAGATGTTGTTTCATATTGAAGGTTGGAGTTACATCGATTCCAAGGTACTTGTAGGTTTTGACTACTTCAATATTCTCTCTACCGCAATACCATTTCTCTCTTTGTGAGCATCGTCCTTTCGAACAGCCTGCTACCATAATTTTTGATTTATCAAGGTTGATGATAAGGTTCCAGGAATTACAATATTCGTTTAGCTTATTAATCATCAGCTGTAAACTTTCAGGTGATTCAGCTAGTAAAATCAGGTCATCAGCATAAAGGAGACATTTTATAACTTTGTTAGCTATGTTTATTCCGGCAGGTAAACAAGATGTTACATCGTCTATGAAAAGGACAAACAGCATGGCACTTAGTAAACATCCTTGTTTTAAACCAGTTTTGGTTTCAAACCATTCCGATGCTTTTGTTCCATCCCATACTGCTGATTTTGATCCGTTGTACAGTTCCTTTATTATCCTTAGCATTTTTGTCGACATTCCCAGTTGATTTAATTTAAAATATAGCGCTTTTCATGATATTACAAAGCTCGTTTCATTAATTTTCAGGTCTCCAGTACGTGCATTCATGTCACCAATTACCATTAAATTTTCTTTTGCAATTACTTGAATTGTTTCTGCTAGTTTGTTAAAATCACGATTCCAGTGGTTGCAGTTTAGATAGGTTGGCAATATATATAGTTCTTCTTTTTCATCTTTTAGTTGCAATACTATTTGTTCATTGTATTCAATGTATGAGCCAACAATTTTATCCAATCTGTATCCAAATAAGGATCCTCCACTTGCTCTCCCGAACTTTTTAGTTTTTACTGCTGGTACCCAATGTAGTTTATAATTTGTAAAATATTTACTAAATTTACTTATATTATCATTAGTTATAAATGTTTCAAAAAGAAAAAATATTTCGAATTTATGTATAAAATGGATGAAATCGACATTCATTAATTTATTATTAAGGCCCTGAATATTGTATGCTAGTACAGTTATATTTTCTATTTCAGTAATATTTGAAACACTGCCAATAATATTCTGTTGTTGCTGTTGTAGATGTTGTTGGTGGTGGTGTTGCTGCTGCTGTTGTTGTTGTTGTTGTTGTTGGTGTTGATGTTCTTCTTGTTGTTGTTGTTGTTGGTGTTGATGTTCTTGTTGTTCTTGTTGGTGTTGCTGGTGATGATGTTGTTGATGGTTTTGTCGGTGCTGTTGGTACTGTTGGTTTTGTTGTTGGAGTAGGTGTTGGCGTTGGTGTTGGTGATAGTAATGGTGTTGGTTTTGGTTTTCGTGTTGATGTTGTTGTGTTTGTTGTTGTTGGTGATGTTGTTGTTGTTGATGTTGATGTTGTTGTCGTTGTTGTTGTTGTTGTTGCTGCCACTGCTGCCGTAACCACTGTTGTTGTTGTTGTTGTTGTTGTTGTTGCTGTTGTTGTTGTTGTTGTTGTTGATGTTGATGTTGTTGTCGTTGTTGTTGTTGTTGTTGCTGCCACTGCTGCCGTAACCACTGTTGTTGTTGGTGTTGTTGTTGTTGGTGTTGTTGTTTTTGCTGCCACTGCTGCCGTAACCACTGTTGTTGTTGTTGTTGGTGTTGTTGGTGTTGTTGTTGTTGTTGTTGTTGTTGTTGTTGTTGTTGTTGTTGTTGTTGGTGTTGTTGTTGTTGATGTTGATGTTGATGTTGATGTTGATGTTGATGTTGATGTTGATGTTGATGTTGATGTTGATGTTGATGTTGATGTTGATGTTGATGTTGATGTTGATGTTGATGTTGATGTTGATGTTGATGTTGATGTTGATGTTGATGTTGATGTTGATGTTGATGTTGATGTTGATGTTGATGTTGATGTTGATGTTGATGTTGATGTTGATGTTGATGTTGATGTTGATGTTGATGTTGATGTTGATGTTGATGTTGATGTTGATGTTGATGTTGATGTTGATGTTGATGTTGATGTTGATGTTGATGTTGATTTTGATGTTGATGTTGCTGTTGATGTTGATGTTGTTGGTGGTGTTGATGTTGTTGTTTTTGTTGTTGTGGTTGTTGTTGTTGTTTTTGTTGGTGCTGTTGTTGGTCATGTTGTTTATGATGTTGATGCAGTATTTGTAGTTGGTGTTGTTGTTGGTGGTACTGATGTTGATGTTGTTGGTGTTGCTTTTGCTGCTGTTGCTGCTTTTGTTGTTGCTGTTGATGTTGCTGTTTGTTTTGTTGTTGAAGTTGTTGTTGTTGTTGGTGTTGCTGTTTCTGTTGTTGTTGCTGTAGAGTTTGGTGTGGCTGTTGGTGTTGTTGTTGGTGGTGTTGATGTTGTTGTTTTTGTTGTTGTGGTTGTTGTTGTTGTTTTTGTTGTTGTGGTTGTTGTTGTTGTTTTTGTTGTTGTGGTTGTTGTTGTTGCCGCTTCCGCTGCTGTAGCTGTTGCTGCTGTTGCCATATCCGCTGTTGTTGTTGTCGTTGTTGATGTTGTTGTTGTTGTTGTTGTTGGTGTTGGTGTTGTTGTTGTTGTTGTTGTTGTTGTTGTTGTTGTTGTTGTTGTTGTTGTTGTTGTTGTTGTTGTTGTTGTTGTTGGTGGTGGTGGTGTTGGTGTTGTTGGTGTTGTTGTTGCTTTTGCTGCTGCTGTTGTTGATTTTGCTGTTGGTGTATGTCTTGGTGTTGGTGTTGTTGTTTTGTGATTTGATGTTTGTTTATTTTCTTTATGATTTGCTATTCTGAGTTCGTTGGATTGCTGCAACTGGGCTCCTTACCTTCGTTGTTTTTAGGCGATAGCGTTCTGTTCAGATATTCGTTCGTACTCTGCTGTGATAGAAACTTTCTCATTGGGTTTATGGCTTGTTTTTTTGGATTCAGTTCTGTTGATCCAATTATAGTTGTTTTTGTTTTTGGTTTGCTGATGTTCGTAACTTTTGATTGTCGCGGGGGTGAATTTTCTGTAGAGCGGGTTCTTTTTCTAGAGTTTTCTGAGTCGTAGTCTGTGCTTTCTTTCCAAACTTTTCCGTCTACTACTAATTCATCCAGATTAAAGTATGCTCTTTTACCTTGTTTTTTGAACTCGATCAGTTTTGGGACCAGAGGTTTTCTAGCCTCAAGAAGCGATTTCGGGAGATCCTCTGCGATACTGTAATTAGCAAGCGATTTTTTTGTTTGGAGAATCTTTTGTTTTTGTTCGTAGCTTTTGAATGTAAGACGAATTGGTCTCGTTTTTTCTTGTGTAGTTTTTCCTAAACGGTAGCAGTTTTCAATGTCATTTATTGTTATTTGAAAGTCTTCGTTGCTATTGTTTATGATGTTAATAACAAGTACTTTGAGTTCATCTGCATTTGATTCAGTTTCTTCTACTTTAAATATTATTAAATTATTTTTTCTCAGACCTACTTCTAGCTGCGCTATTCTTTTTTCTTGTTTATAACACATAATTTCTTGTTTTTCTATTATATTTCCCTGTGTTTCTACGATTTTCTCCAGCTTATCCACTCTTTCTGAAATGATTCCTACTTTCTCATCCGTATTTTTAATCACTCTGTCGGTGGCTTCATTAATGTTTTGAAGAATTTCCTCTTTTTGTTGTTTTAAAAGGGATTTAAGATCTTCCAGAGTAATAGTTGCCATTTTTTACTTCAGCAGTACTTTTTTTTTATACTTGATGCCGGCCCTGGATTAGTTTCTATTAGCTCGTTAAGCTTATGAGTAAGAGATTTATTTCTACTGTCAGATGTCAGATAGCTCGGATGTCAAATGCTATTAAATCAGAGTTCAGTGTGGTTTTTGTTTTGATTAATTTTTTTGTTTGTTCTTTTTTTCCCTTTCCAAAACGTATTTAAATAATTGTTTAATTTATCAGTTCGAGATTTAAATAATTTGATTAATTGGATTTGTTGTGAGTTCTCTATTTAATAAATGTTATGATAGTTCTAGTTTTTGATGTTTTGTTTCTGTGTATAAGAGAGAATGTAGCGGATGTACTCACCGTAAAGGATGAGTTTCTGGAAGTGTCCCGTATAGTCTGGGAGTTTAAATATAAATTAATTGATTTGAAGATTATATATTTAATTTCTTTTTCAAAAAAATACACGTGAAATATCTTCAATTTCAACCAAACTTCACAATTTTCAAGCCAATACTTAGGCACACTTATTAAGTCCAAATTTTGATCAATCCAATCACTTTTATCTCGAAAATTTTGTTCGTATCTCTGGAGCCAAATCAAACACGTCTTTCTTGAACCACAACCACTACACCTATATATACTACCCTTCAAGCAAGAAAACGGAGTTCAGAAAAGACTCCGACCGAGAAAAACGGGGTTGCACTCACACACTTGCAACTTTTTGTGTATGAACACAAAGTCGAAGGAAAAATCGAGGTGAAGGGTATACCCTTCAAGCAAACGAGTCCGACCTCGGTCCGAATCCGCTCCGCCTCAGGCGGAGCTGAGTCCGACTTCGGCTCAGAAACGGGTCCCAAGGCGGCTCAAATTAGTATAGAAATTATAATCACCGCGGAGCCAATTTTATATGTATTGGTTTTTTCACCAAGTGGTGAATAGACATTTCTGGCTAAGTATGCGTGTTTTCACGCATACTTATCCAAAAATGTCTAAAGCAGATTGTAGGCAAACCAGAATGACGTCAGAAGTTTCTCATCTCTTTTGGGTATCTCTGTATTTTAGGTTCAAATTAAAGCTAATAATGTCTCCTTTTAAAAACCAGAGGTCTTCCAAGTCATAAATTGGAGGTTACGTCAAGCAGCCTGTTTTTATGGTAAGGAGCGTTAAAAATTGACTCGATAAGTGCAACTTTCAATACAAAAATTCGATGAACTGACCAAATTTAACCCTTATTGAAAAAATGTCGATTGTTCAAAAACTGCAAGATATGTCAATTTTAAAAATCTAACAAACTAAAAATTCTTAACAAAAATATCCCATTTTTTCGAAATAAAATAATTAAATTTGTGTAAAGAACGAAACATACGTAATTATGACTTATCTTAATGAATTAACTTCCATTCGTTTCGTTTAATATCAATTATTATATTTAGTTTACACAAATTTGTTGCATTAGTTGGTTAGTGCTGGTTTTCTGATATTTTCGCTATTAATCTCAGATTAAGCCTAAAAAATATTTACTCGGTCATTGCAACCACCCTTGTTTTAATTAGTTGCGTTAATAGAGAATGCACTGTATTACCTTTACTTTGACATAACTGATTCTTTAATGTCTATATTAACAACATTTGCATTGCACCTTTTGTATAATTTTCCCTTATATTTCAATAATTTTAATTCTATGCCAGGAAAGTCATTAGTTTTACCTTTGATTTGATACCAACAAAACTCCTTAACTCGTCCACGAACACCACCAAAAACAGGACTTTAGCCAAAAACTCTTATTTATCGCTTCTAACCTTAAAACGGGCTGCATGACAAAACTGCCAGACTTCAACCCGGAAGACCTCTGAATTTTGATTGCTGGCAATATCAAATTTAATTTGACAACAATATCGTCTTTTAACTCTATGAGATGCACAATGCACTTTACCACGCCAATCGTGCCAGGATTCGGACGGAAAGACCTGTGGTTTTCGTAACTAACTAATACCCCTCTTTCACTTCCCATTTGAAACATTCTTTAACTCGATGAGTTGAACGTTTCTGTAATGGCCGTCCGCTCCATTTCGGTATGCCAAGAATAAAAATCATAAATATTTTTTTTACGGAAATCCATTTAACTCTAACGAACTCTTCCATATTGCGCTTCATCTTCAAGCTTAACATGGTCAGTTTATATCACATTTCCATTTCAATAACAAATGCAACCTCTTCAAAAGTAAAAACAAATTTATTTCTAAAAGATCAATCATTCATAGTTTTAATAAAAATTCAAAATATTTTTAATACAATTTGAAATAGCTAAGGATTAAAATCGCTTGTTAAAGGAATTATTGAATTTTTTAAATCTTTACCTGCAGTCTTTCTTAATTCTATAGCCGAATGCTTTAACTGAAGTGTACATTCAGGATTAGTTGAACTTGGTAGTCCAACAACTTCTCTTTCAAATATACTTGCTAAAATCTCTATAAGCTCAATAAATCCAATAGACAGTGCCGCTCTACGTATGCGATTGAGTTCCTTATAAAAATGTTGTGTCTTTTCTGGTATTTTTTTTAGCATGTCTAAGAACTTTTTGTATATCGGACTGTAAACTGGACTGTTTAATCCAAATGACAAAATTTTGTGAATAACTGCGCTTTTCGGATTTTACTGGAAATGATGAAGTCTCATTTATTAAGAAATCATCTATCATTCCAAATTGTCGAAGATCTCCTAGCCAAGGTATGGCATTATTTTCTTGTGGTAGAACGTTAAGCATTAGATTAGATTTCTTTTTACTATCAGCAAAAGTGTATATGAATCCAAACCAATTGTCCGAAAGCAGAACAAGAGCAGCCATATTTTCAATTTTTAATGCCCCGTGCAGCAAAACGCAAAGAGATTCCCTTTGATTTTCTGATTGTGACGAAGACCTTGTTAAATCTTCCTCGTTTCCATCCGCTTTTAAATAAAAAGTCCGTATTTCGCTCTCTAGTTTTTCTAATTCATTTGAAGAAAACTGGGACTCATTTCTCGTTTTTGTAAATTTGTCAGAACTTCTTCTGTTGTGTTTCTCACGATCCATTTTTGGAACAATCAAGTGCCGACTAAGTGATGCAGGTGATCCAATATCTGACAATCCTACGTAGCCACATATCTGAACGTTATTGCAAGGTAGAAATAGTTGAGCTGTTGACTGATCATTGGACAACGTCGGTGGAGGCCAAATAAGAATGGGACTCTCCATTCGGAAGTACCCACCACATTTTAAAATTGTTTCAAACGGTTTATAGCTACTTTCGCAGAAGAGCTCAATAATTTCATGCATAACCGTGCGTCCAAGTTCACTTTTGCGAATACTTACATTTCTCGAATCTTCCTGGATGGATTGATCGTTTTGTTTTGGCTGGAATAAAACTCCTTTCAGTCCACTTACATCGATAAATTTTTGATATATGGATACAGCTTTTGAAAAATAATATTCACTACTTATTCCCATGCAAATTAAGTTCAGTTTTGTTGAGGACAGGCCATGCAACCAATCAAATTGTGTTGGATTAGTTGTTAATCCGCATATTGTTGCCATTAAAGATTTTGAACCAAACCCTAAACCACAATCTGTAAACACAACAACTTGACAAAGATTTTGAACCCCCCAATTACTGGAAAGTACATCGTTTACACCTTTTAGCAAGGTTTCTAAACTAGAACTATCAAAATGGACTTGTTTTTTAATTGCATGTCTTATTTGGTCATAATCGCGGGTGAAATTGTTGAAAAAGGTCACCCAGGATTCAGTTATCTGTTCCAAATAAAAAAGTTTAATAAATATTTAAGATGATTTAGATTTTTTTAGATTTTATTAGAAAAAATTATTTTTGCGAGAACAAAAAATTTAAGAAAACGTCTGATCGTATTAAAAGATGAATCAAGAAGGAGGAAACAGATGTTGAAGGTCTGTTTCCTTACTCAATAAAAGTTTCTTTCGTTAGGTTTGTTCGTTTAAGATTAAGGGAACAATTTTAATTCCAACACTCCCACTAAAGTTGTTCCACATCAGATGATGACACACCTATGAGAGTCCTCAACCGTTGAAAATTGCCTCTTGGTAACCCTTTTGTTAGAATATCTGCTAACTGATTTTCACTCCGAACGTATTCAATTTTGAATACACCTTCTTGATACTTTTCACGTACGAAATGATAGCGTACGTCGATGTGTTTTGATCTCTTGTGAAGCTCTGGATTTTTAACGAGCCTGATTGCACTTTGGTTGTCGATGAATAAACAGCTCACATCTCCCACTGCATCAGGTAGAATGTTTCCTTTTAAAAGGTCCAGCCATATAAAATCCTTTGCTGCTTCACTAGCAGCAATAAATTCTGCCTCAGTCGTGGAAAGGGCCACACTCTTTTGTCTCTGTGACCTCCATGAAACTGCTCCTGAACCAAGAAGAAACAAACATCCAGATGTTGATCGCCTAGTTTGCTCATCACCAGCATAATCTGCGTCACTATAACCTGAAAGGATTATTTCAGAATGGGAGTGATATGTTAGTCCAAATTTTTGTGTACCGTTCAAATATTTAAAAATTCTTTTAACTGCAGTAACATGGATCATATTAGGCTTTTCCAAGTATCGACTTACCAACCCCACCGCAAAAGAAATGTCAGGTCGGGTTCCAATGGAAAGATACATTAACGACCCTACAGCTTCGCGATATGGGAACTTTACTGAGTCACCGTTTTGCCCATGCATGTTTATGTCTAATGATGCATTAATGTCAACCGGCGTAGATACAGCATAACATTCGTTCATCCCAAAACGCGATAAAATCTTTTTGATGTAAGATTCTTGATGAATAAATATCGAGCCTGTTTCATGTCTTTTCACTTCTAGGCCCAGAAACGTATCTAGGTAGCTTTCATTTATTTTGAAGTTTTCTTTAAGATGTTTTAATAAATTGTCAATGTCTTTTTCATTTTTGGCAGCAACTAGCCCATCATCGATATAAATAGCAATTATAATTGTTAAGGATGGTGGAAAATAAAAGAACAAAGATTAAAAACTTATAAACGAATTTACTTTTATTAAAGTATATGAAAATATATTTTAGCTCGAAAGCGAAAAGAAAAATTAAAAAAGGTAAGTTAATCTTATGAAGGCACAATTCGTAGTGGTAATAAAAACTTTCGTAGTCGAAGTCATTTTCAATGAATGAATTCAGTGAAGTATGAGCGCTGAGTATTTAGCTGGTGGGATCTACACGGGACGTGTGGCATGTTAAAGTGGACATCTCAACACTCCTCCTCAATTTAACATTCTTCAAAAAGTCCAAGTCCAGAACGAAGCTTTTCAAATTGTGGTCTTGGAAGCGGCTTTGTTAAAATATCAGCCACTTGTTCTTTGGTGCTCACATACTGAACATCAATCAGTCTTTTCTCGTACAGGTCTCGAACAAAATTGTATTTGATGTCGACGTGCTTTAGACGCTTATGTTCCCATCTTGAAAGTAGGTGTATGCACGATTGATTGTCCTCTAGAATCTTCGGAGGAATTTTACTTGTTACACCAAAATCGATGAGAAGATTATTAAGCCAAATAACTTCAGCTGCTGCGTTTGCCAAGGCGATATATTCGGCCTCTGTCGATGATAAGGCAACTGCCGTTTGCCTTCTAGTTGTCCAGGATACAGTATTGCCAAAAACTTTCATTAAAAATCCAGATGTGGATTTGCGATCCTGCTCACTGCCAAAATCAGCATCCACATAGCATGATAGATGCTCAGTAACGCCTTTCTTGTAACATAAAGTTGTTTTCAATGTTGCCTTGATGTAACGCAAGATGCGTTTAAGTCCATTCCATCGGGCTTCCGTTTGGTCATGTTGGTATCGGCTGAAATAATTAACAGCAAAGTTCAAGTCCGGTCTAGTAGTCAGCATAGCGTACATCAAGCATCCGACCAGTTCCCTGTATGGTTTTGATTCATCTAGGGGTTTGTTTTCATTTTCTGGAATAGGGGTGGTTTCCATAGGTGTCTTCGTTGGATTGCAGTCGTGCATGTTGAATCGCTTTAGCATTCGTTCCAAGTAAGCTTGCTGGCTCAAATGAAGTTCTCCGTTTACTTTGTCAATGCTGATACCAAGAAACGATTTCAATTCACCCAAGTCTGACATATGAAATCTTTGACCCAAGAAATGTTTCATATCTTCGATCTTGTTCATATTATTTCCTGCAAGAATAATGTCGTCAACATATAATAAGAGAAATATACATACGTCTTTGTCTTTCCAGATATAAAGACATTTATCCACTTCAGATCGAATGAATTTTAGATGATCAATTACATAGCTGTCAAATGTTTTGTTCCAGGCACGCGGGGCTTGCTTAAGACCATACAGTGCCTTTTTTAGTCTGCAGATGGAATTGGTTTTGCTGCAAAAACCTTCTGGTAACATCATGTACACCTCCTCCTCAATTTCACCATGGAGAAACGCGTTCTTTACATCCAGATGATTCGTGAACAGGTTCTTTTCGACGATGATTGAAAGAAGAGTCCTCAGAGTGGTAAGCCTGGCTACTGGGGCATATGTTTCTTCATAGTCGTACCCTTTCCTCTGCGCACAGCCTTTTATCACCAACCGAGCTTTATATCTTTCGATATTTCCAGTTTTGTTCCGCTTAACCTTGAATATCCACTTGTTGTTTAAAGGTCGTTTACCTTGAGGAAGGTCAGTTAATACCCAGGTGTCATTTTGAATTAATGCATCCATTTCTTCTTGAACTGCTCGCAACCATCTGTCTTTGTCTTGACGAAACTCGATTTCATTAATATTTTCCGGCACGTCTTCCACATACGCTTCTGCATTCAATGCTAAAACACCATAATCTTCCAGATAACGCGGCTTGACATGGATTCGTTTGGTTCGTCTGGGTGTTTCTAAATTTTCGGATCTCTCAGGTGTTTCGTAATTCTCATCATCTTCCAGTTGCTCTTCCTCAACGTGTTCAGGTGATTTGGTTTCGTCATCATGGTCTTCAATACTCCAAAGCTTGTAGCCGTTTGGACAATAGCCGATGAAATAGCACTTACGTGACCTCGAGTCGAACTTTCCTTGGATTATTTGTTTGGGGAGTCTCAGATACGCTATACATCCAAAAACTTTTAGTTTTCCAACATTAGGCTTTTCACCAAACCAGAGAGCGGCTGGAACCTCACCATTCAATGCAGCTGTGGGACTTCGGTTGCACAGGTAAACAGCTGTTTGAACTGCTTCGGGCCAAAATGTTTTCCCGAGTTGACAATTTAGCAACAAACACCTCGCTTTGTCAAGAATAGTGCGGTTCATTCTCTCCGCTACTCCGTTCTGTTCTGGAGTATATCTGATAGTGAACTCAAACTGAATCCCTTTGCTTTCACAGAAATCTTTCGTTTCTTTCGATATGTATTCTCTGCCATTGTCACATCGGAATCTACTTAATTTGAGGTTGAAATGGGCTGTTGCCATAGCTTCAAAACACTTGAAATAATGTAGCACTTCTGATTTCATTTCCAAAATGTAACTAGCAGTGAAATGTGTATAGTCATCAATGAATGTTAGAACGTACCGTTTAGCATCATGAGACGTAGGAGTTACAGGACCAATGACATCACTGTGTACTAATTGCAATGGACGTGTTGCTCGAGTACGTCGCTGATTATGTGGTTTTCTGGTCTGTTTTCCCTCGACGCAAACTTGACATACTTCTCTCGGTGGTTTTGAGAAATCAAATTTCATGCCGATAGTCTGACATTCCATTTTCTTTATGTCATCATAGTTCAGATGACCTAGTCTTTTGTGCCACAGTTCATACCCTTCAGATTGTAAACTAAAATTTGCCAAAGCAGGTTGACTGAATCTGAGCTCGTACAGCTGACAATTACTTCTGGTGGCTACTGCTACTTTATAGTCACCTTTACTTATGATACCACAACCTTTTTCAAATGTGACACTGAAACCATTCATTTCCAGCTTTCGTACGGAAAGGAGATTGTGTTCTAAATTCGAAACAGAAAGAACATCTTTCACTGTTATAGAATTTACTTTTCCATCAACAATACACTGCAATTCGATTTCACCAATTTCGTTTGCTTCTAAAAATGCTCCAGACTTTGCAACTTTGATTTTCATTGGAACATCGAGTTTTCTCACGTTTGTCAGGTGAACGCTGCTGTCGATCAGGTGCTCCGTGGCACCAGAATCAAGAAACCACTTGACATAATTATTCGAGTTGCTGTCGGTCGAGGCTGAGAAGCAGAAGATGTCTGAATTGTTTTTACTTTTGTAATTGGTGACTGCATTTGCACTTTGGGTGTTCTTATTTCTCATTTCGTTAATTTTCTTCCTGCAGTCGATTTGCTTGTGCCCAACTTTGCCACAATAGTTGCACTTGAATGGAAATCTGCTGGTTAATTTCTTTGCTGCCTTCTGTCCTGGTTGTGAAGCGAATGCTGCTGACGATGGTAATTCATTTGGGTTATTTCTTCTCTTCGTGTCGGTCCTCTTTGTTTCTTCATCTAGAAGTCTGTTTTTAACGAACGCAAGACTCAAGGTGTCGCCTGAAAGAGTTTCGATCGCGGTGACCACACTGTCATACTCAGACGGCATAGTCAGCAACAAGTGACAAACAGTATCTAACTCTTCAAGTGCAGCTCCCGTGGAACGAAGGTTACGAACAATTTTATCGAATTTAAGAAAGTGATTTGCAAGCGTATCGTTTCTGGAGTCGAACTTCATGCACAGAAGTGACTTTCGTATGAGCAGCTGACTCGCAATACCTTTCCTCTCAAATGTTTGGCACAACGTAACCCACAAATCAAAAGCAGAGGTTTTGTCTTTTGCATACTCGAGGTGGCTATCTGCAATTCGTTGTATGATCTGGGACATGCATTTCTTGTCGCGTTTGTCATTTATTAATTGCAAGGCCTTTTTTGCATCGATTTCAGGCTGCTTATCTTCATCTAAAATCTCAACCATTTCAGAATAATCTTCTTCGATGTATGGAATGAGATCCATTTCATTAAGGAGTGTCTCCATCCTAAATTTCCAATTGTTAAAATTGCTCCCATCGAAGAGTGGAATTCTATAATTTTCCACATGGTCGTGACCAGCCATTTTGTGTTGCAATTTTTTTTTTCTTTTCTTCTTCGCCGGACAAAATTCAATTTAGTGAAGGCTTCGTTCTTTTATTGCTCGACGAGCTGGACCCATAACCTGTTAAGGATGGTGGAAAATAAAAGAACAAAGATTAAAAACTTATAAACGAATTTACTTTTATTAAAGTATATGAAAATATATTTTAGCTCGAAAGCGAAAAGAAAAATTAAAAAAGGTAAGTTAATCTTATGAAGGCACAATTCGTAGTGGTAATAAAAACTTTCGTAGTCGAAGTCATTTTCAATGAATGAATTCAGTGAAGTATGAGCGCTGAGTATTTAGCTGGTGGGATCTACACGGGACGTGTGGCATGTTAAAGTGGACATCTCAACAATAATTTTCGAATCACCGATAAAAACACAAGAGTCAGCTTTTGTTACTTTAAGATTATATTTTAGTAGAAAATCTGTAAATTTTGTATTCCAACATCGCGAAGCCTGTTTCAGTCCGTATAGGCTTTTGTTAAGTTTACATACACGAGTTGAACCATCGCCAAAACCAATAGGTTGTTTAATAAAAATTGTTTCTTTCAAATCCCCGTATAAAAATGCAGTCTTTATATCGAATTGCTTAAGTATCAGACCTTCATTTGCTGCAATCGACAAAATCATTCTAATTGAATCAAATTTGACAACAGGGCTAAAAGTCTCCTCATAGTCTATTCCGTAAACTTGTGTGAACCCGCGAGCAACTAGTCGTGCCTTGAACCGATTTATAGAACCGTCTGCGTTTCTTTTAATTTTATATAGCCACTTACTATCAATTAATTTGTGTTCCTTTGGCAACTCTACCAGATCCCAGGTGTTGTTATACGCTAGTGAATTAATTTCATCTTCCATAGCAGCCTTCCAGCTTGAAGCATCATGAGAGTTAAGTGCCTCCTGATAACTTCTTGGTTCATCATCTTCCAAAAAACCAGCATAGCATTCGTATGACTCGAGCCTTTTTGGAGGATTTATTTCTCTTCGGGTTCTTCGATCATGTTGTTGTTCATCGGTGTCGTTGTCACTGGTATTTGTGCATTCCTGGAAAATTTCTTCTATATCTTCTTGTTCGGTGTTTTCATCTGAAATGATAAGAGAATTTTCAAGAAATGGATCGTTGTCTGAAATAGGGTTATTTGCAATGGGTAGAGGACTAATATCAACTTCAGTAGCGAGCTGTTTTGATTTTTCGCAATGAATTGAATCTGGGATATAAAAAGTCACGGCTGATTCTTTAACTGAAAAACTTTCTGCTGTTTGTTTTTCTTTCGTGAGATTATCTCCCATCTCCGATTTGAAAATTACATCCCTTGCAATCTCAATCCGATTGTCGCTCTGAAAATAAACTCTATACCCTTTTACATTTTCATCGTATCCCACAAATAAACCCCTACGACTCTTAGCATCCCATTTCCTACGCTTTTCTTTAGGAATGTGCACAAACACCTCCACGCCAAAAACTCTTACATTTCCTATGTACGGTTTTTTATTGAACCAAAGTTCATATGGTGACTTCCCCTTAATTGAGCTTTTACCGGTTTTGTTCAGGACGTAAGCTGCTGCATTAACTGCTTCAGCCCAAAGAAACATCTCTAATTTTCTTGCAAACAGCATAGTTCTGGCAGCTTCTACTAACGTTCGGTTTTCCCGTTCGGCACAACCATTTTGTTCGGGTGTGTATGGAATAGTTCTCTCATGCCGAGTTCCCCTTCGCTTTAAAATTTCTTCAACATCCTTGTTGACGAACTCTGTCCCGTTGTCTGTCCGAATAGTTTTTACAGTCACACCAATTGTTGTTTCCACCATTGCCAAAAAATCTGCTATTATTCCCTTAACCTCACTCTTAGCCCCAATAAAGTACACAAATCGATAGTTGGAGTAGTCCTTGAATAAAATAAAATATTTTGAGCCCCCAAGAGAGTCTACTTGCATGGGCCCACAAACGTCTACATGAAAAAGTTCACCGGCTGAATTTGCTTTAGTTTGACTATGTGGAAATGGTAACCTGTGTTGTTTCCCTAAGCAACAAGAATCGCAAAAAAAATTTTGTGGGTTACCTGTGACAGGAATTCGCATTTCCTTTAGAGTTGAACAGACTTGATGAATGTTTTGATGAGCGAGTCTCTCGTGCCACAGTTGCAGGGATGCAGAAGTTAAATGAGCCTCATGAACATGATCATCAGTAGATGGTAAGGTTACTTCCATTACCATTTCGAACAGCTTTCCCTTCCGAACACCGACAGCAACCACCACTCCATTCCGCATGAAACTGCAACCATCTTTGTCTGCTTTCAACTGAAGACCCTTGTCCAAAGCTGTCGAAGAAGAGAATAAATTAACCTTCAATAATGGAACATACAAGACCTTGGACAAATGATTTTTGGAACATATACCGTCCACAAACATTTTGACATTTATGTCTCCGCACCCATATGCATTGATCGTTTCTCCATTTCCGATTTTAACGGATCTAATACAATCAAATTTTGTATAATTGACAAACCATTTGAAGTGACTTGTCATATGGTTACTAGCACCACTGTCAACTAGCCAGTGTACGGAATCATTTACACAAAACAAAGAACTTGCCACCACACCAACGTACGCCTCACCATCTGTACTATTATCAATTAATTTTGATGACTGCTTTCTTTTTGGGCAGTCCCTTTTAAAATGTCCTTTTTGATTGCAGGCAAAGCACCTCTTACCAGATAAATCGATTTTTTTCCAGCCTAATTTTTCATTGGATTTTGCAGCCAAAGCGGTTGAAGATGACGCTTCCTCCTGTCTAGCATTCGTATACCTCATCTCTTCCATCATTAAACGGTTGGTGAGATTTCTTAGTGTACGGTTTTCTGTAGGTGTCGACTCCCACGCGGAAAAAAAATGATTATATGACGGTGGCAATGTCATTAAGATTTTGGTCATTTTCATCGCATCAGAAATAGGTTCCCCTAGTTCACTAAGACGTTGAGCTATTTGATCAATGTTGGCAATGTAGCTCACCATGCTGTCCAATTTGGTTTTTTTTAATTCATAAAACTGTTGCTGTAATAAATGTAGCGAGGTGTCTGAAACTTGTTCATAGATGCTGCACAATTTTGTCCACATCTCTGCAGATGTTGAACAACACATAATGTACTGCATTATGTTTCCTTCAATTGATGTTACAATGACGCGCTGTGCCTTGTGGTCTGAGGTTTCCCAAATTTTAATTTTGGTTTCCGATTCCTCCCTAACATTTTGGTTCGCTTGATCTTCCCTCAGCTCTGGTCTTCCTTCAATACCAGTCACAAACTCGTAGAGCCCCGATGACTTGAATACCACAACGATTTGGAATTTCCAAATCTTCCACCCTGCGCTGTCTGCAAGTTTTTTAATTTTTATGGAGTCCTCCATAGCTTTCAAAAAAGCTTTTTTATAATAGAATAAATTTTCTCAAATTCACGGTAGTGTAATTTTCTTCTCAAAGCATGTATTGGGCCCATAACCTGTTGAAAAAGGTCACCCAGGATTCAGTTATCTGTTCCAAATAAAAAAGTTTAATAAATATTTAAGATGATTTAGAATTTTTTAGATTTTATTAGAAAAAATTATTTTTGCGAGAACAAAAAATTTAAGAAAACGTCTGATCGTATTAAAAGATGAATCAAGAAGGAGGAAACAGATGTTGAAGGTCTGTTTCCTTACTCAATAAAAGTTTCTTTCGTTAGGTTTGTTCGTTTAAGATTAAGGGAACAATTTTAATTCCAACAGAAATCAACGCGTACTTCAAATTCTCTCGAGAAGGTTACATAGGAGACGAATTCTAGTTTTGAATTATTTGCTAGGTGTTCCAAAAACTGATTTATGCCTTTTATTGCAAGTTGGTAGTAGGAAATGGCATTATCATCAGCACGGCCGGGAATGTAGCGTTGCATTGACAGAGACACATCGAGAGCTATTATTGTTGGCATTTCGTTATTTCAATTTTAAATTTTGTATATCATTGAATACGCAAGTAAACAAACTCTTAAGTAAAAATAAAATTTTACAGCACCATTTACCCTGATTGTATGTCCGATTTAACCCCCTGAATCAATAGTGTACATAAACAAAAAATACCAAGACTGGAAACTTTCGAACGTCTTTCCCCCCAAACCCCTTTTGTGTACAGTGCTGTCTGTGAATATATGTGAAAACCACCACGTTGGTAAATGACGTTAACACGCACACATTTATAGATTCACGACATTCACCACACATCGGACACGAACATAACGATAGGTTCACGACATTCACCACACCTCGCAGCTTGTAGGCAAACGTCAGTTGACCGCCGAGATTCCAGTCTTGGTATTTTTTGTTTATGGGTGTAGCTGTGGCTGTAGCTTGTAGCGCAAGTTGAAGAATTCTCAACTTTTTGCTCAGCTGCCGCACACTTTTGTCGTTATTTCCATAAACAAAAAATACCAAGACTGGAAACATTCGTACGTCTTTCCCCCAAAACCCTTTTGAGAACAGTGTTGTCTGTGAATATATGTGAAAGCCACCACGTTGGTAAATGACGTTAACTTGCACACATCTATAAATTCACGACATTCACCACACATCCAACACGAACACAACGATAGGTTCACGACATTCACCACACCTCAAAGCTTGTAGGCAAACGTCAGTTGACCGCCGAGTTTCCAGTCTTGGTATTTTTTGTTTATGGTTATTTCCCTCAGTAAAATTTTGACAGTACTACAAGGTACCCCTTCAAGCAAACAGGTCCGACCTCGGTCCGAATCCGCTCCGCCTGAGGCGGAGCTGAATCCAACTTCGAATCAGAGACTGGTCCGAAGGCGGCTCAAATTAGTATGGAAATTATAGTCACCGCGAAGTCGATTGCATATGAATTGGTGTGGTGAAAATCTCCATTTCGAGAAAACGGAGCCGAAGGCGGACCTGAGCCGGAGCAGCGAAAACCTACCAGAAAGAGGAATAAGAAAGGGATGACATTTCGCATTTGCGACCAAAAAAAGAACAAGATTTATTTTTTTTTTCACTGAAACTGTTTTATTTTTTATTTTATTTTGGCAAACGAAATTTTCACAATAAATACAATATAAAATACAATACATTTTTTTTCATTTTATTTCATTTGATGCTGCTGCTGTTGTTGGTGTTTTTTTAGATACCCAATCGCATGTTTCACCTTCTAGATTTTTCTTCATCGTTAGAGATTACATCTACAACACAAGAAGAAACAACATTTTAACCCAAACACTTTGAGCGATATATAAAACATACCTTTTTTGTTTTCCATATTGTTTATAATTTAATAAAATTGTTTATAATTAATAAACTAACATTATACAAACAACGACACGAAACACGACGCGACCAAACACTTCAACAAAAAATAACAAAATGACGCTTTGGCTCTTGTTGGCCTTGTCTTTCTTTTCCTTTTCTCATTTTTCACCACGATTCTCGTTCGACTTTGTGTTCATACACAAAAAGTTGCAAGTGTGTGAGTGCAAGCCCGATTTTCGCGGTCTGAGGTCGGAGTTTCTTTGTTGAACTCAGTTTTCTTGCTTGAAGGGACGTCCCTTCAAGCAAACAGGTCCGACCTCGGTCCGAATCCGCTCCGCCTGAGGAGGAGCTGAGTCCGACTTCGGATCAGAAACTGGTTCGAAGGCGGCTCAAATTAGTATGGAAATTATAATCACCGCGAAGTCGATTGCATATGTATTAGTGTGGTGAAAATCTCCATTCCGAGAAAACGGAGCCGAAGTCGGAACGAATGACGTCCGGCATTTTGACATCGATCGATACTCGAGTATCGAATATGTCTGACATTTCTAGGCAAAAAAAACTCGGTTTATCAATTTTGTTCACAATTGCTTTTTTTTTTTTTTAATTTTAATGTTTTTTTTAGCAAAAGAAATACAATAAATACAATATTAAAACAAATATTAAACAAAATAAATTTTTTCATTTGTTGTTGCTGCTGTTGTTGTTCAACTTGTTGTCCAGTATTCCCTCCACTTAATCAATACACTGTGGATTCCTTTGATCATACTTCCTACTGATTCGTTATTCTCTAGAAAGATAAATGATTAAATAATGAACAGGAGATGTTATAAGAATGTTATTAGATACCTGCTGGGGATTCCTAGGAAACGATACAAGACCATTTGCATCGAATCTTGAATACCCCGACTGAGTTGGTGTTGGTATACCCTCGGTGATACTTCCTCCACTTTTGTTGTCCTTTGAAAATATAATGTTTAAAGAAGGATTTAAATGTATTGATTTTATTGAATACCTGCTAGAGATTTTCAGTCATGTGTATCACGTCCGTATGCATTGGCCCACCTGATTGATCGACTTTCAGTTCGATCTGTGATTTTTTTCATTATTACTTGGGGGTTTTATGCTGCGGTTCAACACTTAATTTGAAGCTTATGATATTGGTGGCTGGTCCAAATTGATGTGGTACACTTGGTACATTGTTTGTCATTTTTCGACGAAAAACCTTAGGTAGATTACAGCTTTGGTTGCTTCTCCACGTAATTGCTCTGCTTAACGTTTGATTTTACTTCTAAGTTTTGAAGAGAGTTTGCTTTGAGAGTTAGCTTTTGTCTCAAATCGATATGATGGTTTAAAAAACAACCAATTAATGTTGCAATATTCAAATTACCAGCTAATGAATAAATTTCGTCTCACATATAAGCGATTAAATAAATTCCTCCGTTGTTGTCGTATCACTGTTAAATGCATTGATATTTTCTCCGCCATTTTTTGTTTCAATTCAATTCAATTCAATTCAATTCAATTTTATTTCGTTTACTTAACACTGTAAGATATAATATCTTATAAGCTAGTGAGAAGCTATTATTACAAATATATAAGGATAATACAAAATAGTTAAAAAAAATTTTTCAAAAGTAAATTAAGTTCATTTTAAATAAAGATTAAACATTACTTGTTTGTAGGTTACTTGTCTGTTCAAACGTTTTAAGATGATAGATAATTTTTAATTTCTTTCTTCACTTTTCGCACATCTTCGATTCTTCTGATATCGCGTGGAAGATTATTCCATAGACGAACACTATTTATAAAAAACTGACGTTCCGATATTTCGCCTTTGTCCAGCACATTATTTCCTAGAAGAAATATTCAAAGATTGACTTTTATAACGTTTAAAAACAGAAATGCTATTCATTTCTATACAATAGTAATTTCACTAGGTCAATTTATAAGAGAATGGCTAAAGTAGTGCTAACTAACCAGATTTTTCAATGATTTCGATTCAGGTTGTTGATGTAACGGTTTTAAGCGTCACTTCAATACAATGGAAATGGTAGTGCAAAGTGCTCCTCTTATAGACTATGGACAGACAGGCTGAACGTTGGACTTTGCTTAGTTTAACACAATTAGCATTTATTTCTAGAGCAGTCCACCATACTGAAACACCGTAGTTAGAATCGGTCTGATTAGTGTTGTGTAGAGCCACTGAGTAATTTGAGGCTGAAGCCCCCATTTATTTACCATGGCGTTTTTGGATGAGAAGAGTGCCACTGTGCACTGGCGTATCCAGAGGAGGCTGGAAAATTTTTCTAAAATGTTTTATATGGTGAATGTACGAAAATTGTTTCTTTTTTTCCGACTTCCTAAAAGGAGGAGGTTTCCAATTCGTGTGTTTTTTTATGATTGTTACCTCATAACTTTGGATTGAGTGAACCAATTTCGTTCGTGAGTGAACGATCGTTCTTTTTGTATTAGAAAATTGCTGCAATGTGGCCCCATTTCAACTTCGTTCAGTTCTACTATTAAAAAAAAAACATAAAACCCAGTTTTGATCCTCCAGTCGGTTTTGTTTTTTGATAAGAATGATTATTTTTATTCATCGTTGATCGAGAGATAAGCACTGTGCTGCGGTACTAAAAGTGGTATAGTAGCATTTAACTGCTCTCGACTTCGTACTACTGTCTCCTCCTTTCACATTTAAAATAGTGTTTTCTTCAAAGTTCTTGTGTTCCAAACACTTTACACAAACAACGAAGTGTTGAGTAATCTTAAAAAAAAAAAACTTTGCTTACAGATTTATTCCTACTTTGTCCAAAAATTGCAGATTCATTGAAAAAGGCATCAAATTCACGAACAGAAACTAAGTGAATTTAATTCGATCAAAAAAAGTTTAAATGAATGAGAAAATACAGAATACATACCTTATTTCACATTCGGCAAGTGAATGGTTAAAAAAGTGAAATGCAGAACGTGAAAGTCTCAAAAACTAGTTTTTAATGAAATTCTTTTTGATTTTTAATCCAAAATATATACTTTTTCATAATATGTTTCGTTTTTAAAATATAAAAAATTTTATTTCCAATATCTTTGAGAAAAATATTATTTTTTTAAAAAAGTAAATATACTCAAGACAATAAAGTACGGCGTGATTGCATTAGAAGCCTTGCAAAATTTAACGGTAATGTAATTCGACGTCAAAATACCAAAAATATTATTTGAAGAATTCTGAATTGGAATAAAATCCTTAAAAAAATGTATCCCAACCTTCAACGTCAACTAAGGAACTTACTCAAACAAACACAAACAACCATTTCAAAATTTGGAGGGGGCTTCATCATTTGAGCTGCCTCTAAATCTCTAAGATTTACAAACAAGTTTAAGTTAATCATGTAGATTATGATGAAATTAGCTAAATACTAACATGATTTTGAAGGCTTGGCGGAGGGGGCTTGATGCTACCCCAGAACAACAAATTCCTTACCAAAAAAGCCAAAGGAAAACAAGATTTTAATCTTCTCCACTTTTTCGATTATTAATTTCTTACCATTATTAATGACGGCATCCAAGTCTGTCTTTGAATCGGCATAGTTGGCTGACAACAAATGAAAGGTTCCTCTCATCAGTAGAGCTTCAGATTTATACTGTGATTCCGATTCACTTGATTCGATTTCTTCAGTGCACGCTGGAATAACATCATCAAAGTTACCACTATCAAATGCCATTTTAGCTGGAACATATCCTTTTGGATCTTCAGACTTTGGAACCTGTTAAAATACCATAAACCAATAAAACAACAAATCTATTTAAAAAAAAAACTTACTTCTTTCACCACACATGGATCCTGAAAAAACGATTTAAAGAAAGTCTTAATGTCTTAATATACAAGTCGCTGTTACATCGTCAAGGCACTCGAGTAAATCATTTGTCGCTTCGCTCTCTTTCGCCCGCCGGAAAAACGCTTTCGCATACCGGGGATTGTGTAATATAGAATTGGAGCAATCTTAATTTACTTTCGACCACTTTTTCAACATTTCATAGGCAGCCGCTCGATTTTGATAAAAGATAGCCAAGTCGTTGTGATTCTGTGGAGGGCATTTGTCTATGGCTTTGTCATAGAACAATATTGCCTCGTCGTATTTGCCTTTGCGATAGCACACATTTCCTTCGTTATTGTAGTTGGTTGCCTCTTTTAAGGGCGATAGCTTTTCGTTTTCCAATTCGGCTTTCTTTTTCTTTTTGACGTCTTTTTCGCTTTCTGTACCGTCAAGGGATATCGACTGGTCTTTTATGTTTTTTAGTGGGATCTTTTTGGGTGAAGTGGGTTTCCCATCATCGCCCAGTGAGGACTTGCTGTTCTTTTTGTACAGATAGTAGCCAACGCCAATGATTACAGGGGTTCCGATGATAAGAGCCGATTGTAGTCTAGACAAGCCAGTGGAGCCAACGTTTCCTCGAGACATCTTTAATAGAAGCTGGAATTACATAAACAAGAAAATATGTATGATGATGTGATGTATACCAAAATTTTGTCTAACTTAACTGTATTATAGTAGGAATTGACAATAAACGATTTTAATGTTTTGTGAGATTTTATATGATTAACATCTGTGTCATACATAAAAGAAAAATTCAAGCTTAACTTACCGCAGCATTACCGATATCAACAAGATTAAATTCTCGTTACTTGAATTCCTTATTTGTCCTGTAATTAATTCACCAACATCACGACAAATACCAATTGTGTCTAAGATAATAAATTTACACATATTAAAATTTCCTCTCAACAAAATAAACATTTCTAAAATTCTTACCAACAGCAGCTTTAGGTTCAGTATTTGCAATTTGTGAAATTGGCACTAAATTATATTGAACTTGTGGAATGCTATCATCTTCTTCTTCGCAAGGCTGAACTAGTGTCTCGCCTGTAAATGTCATCTCGTTATCATTTTTAAGAGAAGAATATTGCTTATTTGCTGGTTTCAGCTGGCACTTTGAGAATAAATAAACTTTATCGACTTCAATCACATCTTAATATCGGTCGCACTGCTCCTCAAATGCTGTAGCACGAATTTCACCAGATTCGTCTAGCAGATACATATTAAAGAGTTTGCCTTCTCCTTAAGCATTACTCCAAGTGCGTATGCCTGACTTGGATGTAACACGTGCTTTGATTACCCATTTATTTTGGTATGGAGTTAAACTCGCTATGGGAGCAGTCATGGAAGCATTCATCGATTGATTCATTGAAATGCTATTATAGTTGTTGTTTGACGAAGAGTTATATAAATTTCCATTGGTTGTTTTCGATGGGTATGTTGATTCACTGGCCAATTTTGGTGTAGCAGCAGGTGCTGCTGCGTATTGTACAGGATTACCAATTTGTTTACCAACTTCTGCTCCATTGTTCAAAACAGTTAATTTTAAAATGATCAGCACTCGCCTATGAACAGAAAAATTGTTATTGATTGTTATTATATTTAAGAATCAGTAGGAAAGTATATGGATAGTAATAAAACGCTAGAACACAATTATTATAACACCTGCCGATAGGAGGAATTCATTCACGTGTGTTATGAATTCATCTCTTTATTTCAGCTGGAATTCATTAGTTTTTTTTTATTTTTTATATAAAAATTCTTTGAATTACCTTTCGCTTCCTCCACTAGCTTACTTTTTTTATTGTTTTAATAATTTTGACGTTTAAACAAATTTGCACAATGGGGTTGCACTTGTCTCTATCATATCGTGTTTTCCTTTTCGCACTTTTTCACCACGATTCTCGTTCGACTTTTGTGTTCATACACAAAAAGTTGCAAGTGTGTGAGTGCAACCCCGATTTTCGCGGTCTGAGGTCGGAGTTTCTTTGTTGAGCTCAGTTTTCTTGGTTATGCTTGAGCCACAGCTACACCATTGTATTCAGCCAGTAAATATTGAATTGAATCTGAATCGAAATTTCGATTGGGAAGTTCGAACCATCGACAAACTACACCTATATATACTACCCTTCAAGCAAGAAAACGGAGTTCAGAAAAGACTCCGACCGAGAAAAACGGGGTTGCACTCACACACTTGCAACTTTTTGTGTATGAACACAAAGTCGAAGGAGAAATCGAGCTGAAGGGTATACCCTTCAAGCAAACGAGGTCGACCTCGGTCCGAATCCGCTCCGCCTCAGGCGGAGCTGAGTCCGACTTCGGCTCAGAAACGGGTCCCAAGGCGGCTCAAATTAGTATGGAAATTATAATCACCGCGGAGCCGATTTTATATGTATTGGTTTTTTTCACCAAGATTTCTCCTTTGACTTTGTGTTTATACACAAAAAGTTGCAAGTGTGTGAGTGCAACCCAGTTTTTCTCGGTCGAAGGTCGGAGTGTCTTTTCTGAACTCCGTTTTCTTGCTTGAAGGGTAGTTTGTTCATGGTTCGAATATTTGTCCTTGTCTTCTCTTTCTTTTTACAGTTACCATTTTGACATGAAACAAACCAACCCCTTCAAGCAAACAAGTCCGACCTCGATCCGAATCCGCTCTGCCTGATTCCGACCTCGACTACGAAACGGGTCCGAAGGCGACTCAAATTAGTTTGGAAATTATAATCATCGCGGAGCCGATTTTATATGTATTGCTTTTTTCACCACGATTTCTCCTTTGAATTTGTGTTCATACACAAAAAGTTGCAAGTGTGTGAGTGCTATCCAGTTTTTCTCGGTCGGAGTGTCTTTTCTGAACTCCGTTTTCTTGCTTGAAGGGTAGTTTGCTTATGGTTCGAATATTTGTCCTTGTCTTCTCTTTCTGTTTACAGTAACCATTTTGACATGAAACAAACAACAAAAAATAATACAGCAAAGAAATGTATTTTAAATTTCGTAATTTTTTTTAGATTTTTAGACACTAGATTAAGGTTTTGTAGTTACCAAAAAAACACTTGAAATCGATTTGTATGAGTTTTTTTTTACAAAAAAACAGTTCTTTAAAATTGCGCGCGTCCTTGAAAAATTTGGTTTGTTTTGATTTTCACGAGATAATTTTTTTTATTTTCTTTTGTTCGTTTGGTACTGATAGGGCATGAACGATGCCCAGATCTTGGACATGTCTTGAAAAAATCCAATGGAAGCAGAAAAATCCATGTCCACACAGACATCTTATCGGAGAATCTCGTTTTTTGAACACGACATGAGCGTTGTTCAAATCATGTTCATGATACTGACGTTTCGTGTACATGCAAGGTTTTTTCTTTTCTACATTCAAGAGAAAACCTTTCACGTATGCGGATTGCATTGCGGTTGTGATGTTTTGGGCAGCTGTTTGCACAGTGGAGACGCTGTGTGACTGCTGTGCGAAATTCCGAATCCAGGTATATGACTGTTTCAGTGGCCCGTTCTTTTATTAAATAAAGTTGAATTTCATTGTTGCGTCAAAAAAATCGAAGTATATGCTTTTGTTAGATTTTGTTAGAAAATTTCAACTTTGAGTTAGTCAGCTAGTGCACGAAGCCTCAAGAGACGCGCCTCTTTTGAAACATAATGAGTGCAAAAGGGAAAAAACATGAAACAAAAAATTATCCGACCAGAGAGTCGTGGGTCGAAATTCTGAGACTCTTTTTTGTAGTTTCTTTTTCCACTTTTTCTTTTTTTAACATTCCCTTTAATTGCTTTTTGCTTCTTGGTGCAATACAACAACAACAAATTTTAAATGAAAAAACAAATGTCAAATTTGAGTCCATGTCTCAAGAGGCATAGTGGAATAGTACGCGCATCACAGAATGATTTTCAAAAGAAAATTCAAAAAAAGAGTCAAGCCTCTTGAAGCTTCGTATAATAGCTGACTAAGGATGTTGGCTCGATTGAGTAACATCTTATACAATGTTTCCACCTACCGTAAATCCGAGATTTAGCTAAGTAGATTTAGAATAAATCTCGAGATTTATTTTAAATCTACTTCGCTAAATCTCAGATTTGGGTTCAGCTACCCTAAATCTAAAATTTTCAGAAACTTTCAATTCGAGATTTAGAATAAAACTCGAGATTTATTCTAAATCTACTTAGCTAAATCTCGGATTTAGTGTAGGTGGAAACGTAGTATTAGGGCCAGTAGTTGTAGAAACGTGGTTCAGCCTCGAATCAGGAATTTAACCCACCGATTTCGGCGGATTAGCTGCGGGTCAACATCGGTTCAAGCATGGATGTGGCTATTTTTACCTTATCACCGATTTCAGAAGATAATACTACGTTTCCACCTGACCTAAATCCAAGATTTAGCTAAGCAGATTTAGAATAAATCTCGAGATTTATTCTAAATCTATTTCGCTAAATGGTAGACTTAGGTTTACCTAGCCTAAAACCAAGATTTTCAGCTACCCTCAAACTGAGATTTAGAATAAATCTCGAGATTTAAGCTAAATCTACTTAGCTAAATCTCGGATTTAGCATAGGTGGAAACATAGTATAAAAGTTGCTGAACCACGGATTAAATATTTGTACAACTGGCCCTTAGGAGATCCACAAGAAGCATTGGCCATTCAACAAAGGTCGGTGATCATGAGCGAACGAATTAATGGCATTGATCCATATACTATTGTAGAACACGTAAGTGTTGTTCTTTTTTCTTTTGAAAATATTTTTAAAATTCATATTTTTGTTTTCAGGCACATTTGGCTCTTTACTGCTTTGCAAATAGACAACTCAGTACATTACTGAAGTTGCTTTACAAAGCAAAATATTTGCTTCTTTTGATTTGTGTGGAAGATCATCCAGAAATGGCACTTATTGAAGTAAGTAATCCTCTCCTTCATTTATCATCAAGCGTGAGCATTTATTTTATTTGTTACTCATTTCTTATATTTTTTTTTATTATTAGGGGTATTCACGATCCGATGCAACTGCTCTAGTATCATTGCAAAAGTGCAAAAGTGTAAAATCTTACAACACTACAACAACAAAATATATGGATTGAAATTTTACAATGGTCTTGCACTTTTGCTATACCCTAACCCTATTGCAAATTAAAAATACAATGGTGTAAAATTTTTTCACAGATGGCAGCTCGCCGTAGCGTGTCGCCCATGATGAACAGTTTATCTTTTTTATTCTTATTCTTTTTTATTTTGTTTTTTTTTTTTGATGTAATTTGTGAAAATAAATTAACCCAAACACAACAAAGAATGAAATTATAAAAAAATTGAAAAAAAAGAAGAAGCATCGGTGGAAAGACAACTCCGCAAAAAAAAATGTGAAGCTGATATAAATCATATCATGGATTCCATTCAATATTTACTATAGATAAGAAGAGGTGCGTTCACGATCTATTGTAAAAAAATAAAATTTTACACTTTTACTAGGCCTGTTGCACCAGATCGTGAATACCCCTATTAATGGAGAAATACAAGTTTAGTCTTGCACGCTGTTGGGAATTATGAACTATCTTTCCGCTTCATCGAACATTGCTCTATCTCTAAGCCTTAAATATAACGGAGCAAAATCAACCCAGCAAACGTAGAACTACTGAAAAAACCGGTGAAATATGTACGTAAAAGAAGTACTTCTTTTCCACTGAAAAATATAGGAGCTCGGGAAAAAACTCTGTTATATACTTTCTGTATTATTCTGTATTTTTATTCCAAACGAAAGCACCAAATATAATAAAAAAAAACTCCAGCAACGTGCAACAAATACATTTAAATAAATTTAAAAAAGTTATTATACAGATACACCCAAATAATATACATCCGAAGAAGCGAACTCTACGATCGATGAAATAAAATAAAGCAAAGCAGCATCTTGAACTTTGCGTCTTCGTGTAGAAGCAGACTTAGTACGTCTGCTTCTACACGCAAACAAAAAGCTGTCTTCCTACAAAAGAAAATGAACAACATCTACTCCAATGTCAAGCTAACAACTGGGTCGCCACCAATTCACATTCAACCACCAACAATGGGTTTTGTAATAAATATGCTAAATGCAATAAATGGAATATTATTTGTTCAAATCAACTTGAGTCTTTGCTCAAGTTGAGATTTTTCTCATCTTAAGCATTCCCTATAATGATGTCATTTTTCGTAGCAAGAATGGAGCAATCCACTTGAGTAAAGTAAAATCTTGACTTGACGAAAAATTTTTCTTAATCCAGCTGAGAATGGAATTTGACTAATTAACGTAAACTGTCATATATTTTTTTTTTTTTTTTAATAATTCGTCATCGATTGATTTTGTTTTTTTTGTTGCGATGAACGATATTTAACATAAAAGGACAATCCTGATAGCGAGTTATTAAAAAATATATATTTTTAGATGACAGTTTCCTCTAATCAGTCAAATTTCATTGTGAGGAGAGATTGCAGGGTCATTGTGAGTAGAGATTGCAGGATCCCGGGATCCCGTCCCATTTTTTGATCCCGAAAATCCCGGGATTAAAGCTCTCCAATCCCGGGATTTTCTGGATTGGTGGCTAAATATTCGCATACAAAAAGACACAATTTTACAAAAAAAAATATGTAAAAATGGAATTAACAGTTGAATCTCTTTGCCGTTCTGATTCTAACTTGTGTACAGCTGATGGTACTCTTAAATTTCTTTTAAAGCAGGTAGAGTCGAAAACTTTAACAAACTGAGGACAGCTTTTATTAATCGCTTGAGTTTGGTTTTCTTGCTCACCTACAGAACTCAAAAGTAATTTTCGAAAACTCAAGCCCAGAAGTAAGAAATTTATTTTCAAGTCACATAAAAATAACATAAATAAAGCAAATTACATCAATTTTAAAACGTGTGGGTACTGTCAACGATGACTATATTTATGAAACTGAACCTGTTGATGTTCCATCAAGCTGCGAAGAATTAGAAAATGAAGTAAAAAATAGTCTCAAAAACATATAACCCCACCAATAGAAGCGGTTGATGAAACGACTTTAATTAAGCTATCAAAAGAGGGATGCTGCTTTTTGAAGACGGGATAAGAGGAAAATACTTATTGCTGATATTTAATGTCCATCCCTCCAACGAGTATTGAAAGAATTAATCATGCCTATTACAGAAGACGCAGTGACTCAGTCCCCGGGAATCTACTCGATCCGCAACCGAATCAAATTTCAATCTGTGAACTCCCCGGGATGAACTGTATTATCGATCCACGAAAACACACTAAACTGCTTACCGACATATGTCATTGGTGACACTTACATAGCCAAATGTCATTCTATCACTTCCACACCGGCGGCTTCGGTAATGAGAAATCTTGTGAAAGTGACTCTCACTCCCGCCGCAGTGCATCTGCGTCTTCGGTAATAGGCATGAATGTTTAGAATATATAGTTTATTCCGTTAGGAATATTTTTTTAGTTTTTGTTTAGAGCTATATATTTTTGTTTTACTTGTTTTGTTTGTTTTAATGACGAATATTATTTTTTTTTTGTTCTTTGTCCGTTGTTAATAATAAAAATTAATGCATAAAACTTGTGTTTTTTGCCTCCCAAGTTGAGTCTGAAAATATTTTTTAACTCCCGGCATTATCCCGGGATCCCGGAATTGAATTTTTTAAATCCCGAAATCCCGGGATCGGAAAATCATCCCGGGATTGCAATCTCTAATTGTGAGTTTGATTGAGGAAAATATTTGGTCGATTCAAGATTTTAATCTACTCAAGTGAACGCTTAAAGGACTTTGCACATGAGCTACGAACTACGAACTGCGAACTGTGGATGGTCGCATATTTTGACATATCTTTCACATGAGTTAATATTTCAATTCAGAGACAGCGACGAATTGTCAATTGGGTTTAGGGATGTGTACTCAAAAAAAAAAGTGAAGTAGAATCTTAAAAATGTGAGGCTTTTTATTTTGCTATGGGATTTGACATATGTAGTTTTCGATGCCTCAGTTTTCTATACTTCAAACTGAATGTATTTTCAATACATCCCTGTGTTTCTTATTCAAAAGATTTTTATCGTGATGAGATACTTTGGAAAAAAGTGGTTTTTTTTAAGTTTTTTTTTTTATAAATATCTAAAAAAAAGACAATATTTGTTGTACAAAGCTGGATTGGCTTCAACTTCCAAAATTAGTTTTTCGTCAAATTCCTATAAATATTTAAGTCATATGAATATTCATGATATTTAAAAAATTATTTGTGTTTTTATTTAATTTGTAATTACCCTTTTCTCCATGTTCCAGAATAGAAAACAAAAACAAGAGTAATTTTGAGGTTAAGTCGCGCGCGAACAATTTATTCGTTGTAGAGTGGATGGTATGTGGAACGCAAATAGAGTTTGACAATTCGTAGCAACCAAACTGCAATTCGTAACTACCAAATTGTTTTTACAAATTTTTCTTATTTTAGCAAACAAAATGCAAATTTTAGTATTCTAACATTAGTATCAATTGGTTTCTTATAATTTGAATCATTTTTTGTTTGAAATTGAGTCGTAGAAATGTGTTAAATCTCGTTTGTTCGTCCATTCGTTCATTCGTTGGTCGCTCTCATGTGCAAAGTACTGTAAGGACTTTCTACGACTCAATTTCAAACAAAAAATGATTCAAATTATAAGAAACCAATTGATACTAATGTTAGAACACTAAAATTTGCATTTTGTTTGCTAAAATAAGTAAAATTTGTAAAAACAATTTGATAGTTACGAATTGCAGTTTGGTTGCTACGAATTGTCATTCGTTGGTCGTTGGTCGTGCTCATGTGAATAGTGCTTAAGTCTTCGTCCTCCGAATTGGCAAAAGGGCTTTGGGGGGTAAGACGTACGAAAGCTTCCAGTCTTGGTATAGTTTGTCGATGGATGAAAGTTAAGTCAGCTATTACACGAAGCCTCAAGAGGCGCTCCTCTTTTCAACACTAATGAGTGCAAAAGAGAAAAAAGATAAAACAAAAAATTATCCGACCAGAGAGTCGTGGGTCGAAATTATGAGACTCTTTTTTGACGTTTCTTTTTCCACTTTTTCTTTGTTCAACATTCCTTTTCATATCATTTTGTTTCTTGGTGCAATTCAACAACAACAAGTCTTAAATCAAAGGAGAAATGTTAAATTTGAGTCCTTGACTCAAGAGGCATCGTGTAATAGTACGCGCTTAACAGAATGATTATCAAAAGAAAATTCAAAAAAAGAGTCAAGCCTCTTGAGGCTTTGTGTAATAGCTGACTAACTATTGTTAACAATAGTTAACATCGGCGAATAAAAAAATGCACTTCAGATCGACAGTAGACAATAGACAGTAAGGCGGTGTGTGAATTGCGTTAAATATTTAACACCGTGTAAAATTTTTGACACTATTGAGGTGAATAAAATATTTTCAGCTGTTGAAAATTTATTGGGCTCTGGGACCTGGTTAAATTTGAGTTAAATTTTTCTTGCAGATGGTTTTGTTTTTTATTAAAAATTAGTATCATGGTAGAAAAAAGGAAGAAAAAATTATAAACAATAATCCATACAGCTGAATTTTTTTTATTAACCTCAATAGTGTCAAAAATTTTACACGGTGTTAACTATCAGATTTATCAGAAAATAAAAGGCAAGAGAAACTAGATAACGTAATACATTTTCACATTTTCCATCAAACGGTGGGGGTGCAGCTGCGGTGCGGCGGTCAAGATTTGTTTTCTTTTTTTTCTTTCCCGAGTATTTATATAGTAAATATAGTTTATAGTGAACATTCGGCCACTATTCGTTATTCGGCCTATTTTTCTGGTATTCGGTATTCTGCCTAATAGTTTAACTATTCGGCCGAATACCGAATACTCAATGGAGAAGAAAAAAGACATAAATTATTATACCAAAATGTGTGTTTTATTAAAAAATTGTAATTTTAGTACTTATAATATACTGAGGCAAGTTGTGGTGAATGAAAACTATTTGTTCCTCTTTTGTTGGTGGTAAACGATTACGTTTATCTTCGTAGACTATTCACTGTAGTCTTTCACTGTAAAATCTTATCCCAGGAGACGAAAGGTAGACTTTAGCAAATGTCTCCGCCGTTCGATCTTGGTGAACAGTCTTCATATATAATTCGATTTCAGATGTCTACCTTATGTAGTAGTAGGTAGTGTGTTCAGAAATTTATCTTAAAAGTAGTTCAGTTATTCATCGTTACAATACGATGTTGTTGGGTATTTCTTAAGCCACGTCTTTTCTTGAGACAAAGTATAAAATTTTTGAAACTGCCAACGTTTTTTTCTGAGTGTCCTTGGCCGAATATTCGGTATTCGGCCAAATCAATGTTCGCGGCATCTCTAGTATATAGTATATAGTTAAAATAGAAATTGATTTTTTTAAAGAAAAAAATAACAAAAATCTGGACCGTGGCACCACAGCTGCACCAGTGCCGTTTGGAGGAAAATCCCGGTGCACCACCGCAGCACCACGACTGCAGTACGTGCGCACTATTTCAGTTTGAATGAAAAATTCGGTGAACAACCGCCGCACCACGACTGCATCACATCCGCACTATTTAATTTTGTATTAAAAATTCGCCGCACCAAATTTTGGATTATTGAAAAATAAAAAAAAACTACCGACGAGAAGGAGATTCGAACCCGAGTATCCAGATCACTTTCAATTAGAAGTCCATGGCTTTAACCACTCGACCACCAAGTCATGCTTGTATGTACTGGCAATTTGTTTCTCAAGTCAAAATAAGTTTGAAGACGACTTAAACATTTGAATAAGAAGGAGAATAGAATTTTTTTTCATTCAAAATGAAATAGTGCGGACGTGGTGCATTCGTGGTGCGGTGGTTGTTTATCAAATTTTGCATTCAAAATGAAATAGTGCGGACGTGGTGTCGTCGTGGTGCGACTGCTTACCAATGTTTTCATTCAAAATGAAATAGTGCGGACGTGGTGCAGTCGTTGTGCGGCAGTTGTTTATCAAATTTTTCATTCAAAATGAAATAGTGCGGACGTGGTGCAGTCGTGGTGCGGCGTTGGTACAGCGAATTTTTTTTCATATTTTTTTCATTTTTTCTAAATGAAACGGTGTGGACGTGGTGCAGCGGTGGTGCGGCGGCTTAGAAATTTTTCATCACGGTGCGGACGTGGTGCAGTGGTTGTGCGGCAAATAGAAATTTCTGATAATAGTAAGGACGTGGTGCAGCGTAATAGGGCGGTCAATAAGTGCTGCGGACGTGGTGAAGCGGTGGCGCGGTGGAAATCCATTTTTACTCGAGTAAACCACTCGACCACCAGGTCATGTTTGTATGAATTGGCAATTTGTTACTTAAGTCCAAATAACTTTGAAGACGACTTAAACATTTGAATAAGAAGAAGAATAGAATTTTTTTTCATTCAAAATGAAATAGTGCGGACGTGGTGCAGTCGTGGTGCGGCGGTTGTTTATCAAATTTTTCATTCAAAATGAAATAGTGCGGACGTGGTGCAGTCGTGGTGCGGCGTTGGTACAGCGAATTTTTTTTCATATTTTTTCATTTTTTCTAAATGAAACGGTGCGGACGTGGTGCAGCGGTGGTGCGGCGGTTTAGAAATTTTTCATCACGGAGTGGACGTGGTGCAGTGGTTTTGCGGCAAATAGAAATTTCTGACAATAGTAAGGACGTGGTGCAGCGTAATAGGGCGGTCAAAAAGTGCTGCGGACGTGGTGAAGCGGTGGCGCGGTGAAAATCCATTTTTATTCGGGTAAACCACTCGACCACCAGGTCATGTTTGTATGAATTGGCAATTTGTTACTTAAGTCCAAATAACTTTGAAGACGACTTCAACATTTGTATAAGTAGGAGAACAGAATTTTGTTCATTCAAACGATGAAAGTTAACTATTGTAAACAATAGTTAACATCGACGAATAAAAGAACCCACTTCAGATCGAGGAATCAAATTGAAATAAAATAGATTTTTTCTTTTAAAAAATAACAGTAAAATAGGAAAATTTAACAAAAACAAAGGGTAAGAGAAACAAGATAACGTAATAAGTACATACAATGTCGTTCACAAACCACCAAACTATCCGGACGTGTTTCCATTTCGCTCCAGCAATTAATTCGATTTTATTAAACCTCACCTGATTTTCTGATTACGCTGCAATTTTTGCATTTAATTCTGTTTTCCGATTTCTTACCCACTCTTTTCTTTTGACCCATTAACTTCACCGCGTACCACAAACTGTGTCACCAAAATTTCTGCAATTCGGTAATTGTATTCTGTGCAACCCAAAAACCAGAACAGTGAACCACTTGTAAACAAAAATAAAAAAAAAAAAAAAGAAAAAAAAAAAATAAAAAAATAAAACAATGTCGTGCGCCAATCCAATCTGTAATCAAATTGATGTCAATGCCGAATTGATCAAATGTAGCGGTTTGTGCGGTAATTCTTTTCACCCCTTGTGTGCCGGCCTTACAAAAAGAGCATGCACATACCTAAATGATTTCAAAAAGAAATTAGTTTTTTATTGTGATGAATGCAAAACAATCTCCCTATCGGACATAATGCTAGCAATCAAATGCTTGAGTGACTCCTTGCGAAGTGACAATTCTTATTGCCTTAAAAAAATATCTAATCAAGCAATGAAGTTTGACTTATTGATTAAATGTATCGAAGAATATCAATCGGAAACACAACAAACTATTTCTGCCCTATCGAACAAAATGACAAGTTTAAATAAACAGCTTGATGCACTCAAGAAACAAAATGCCACATTTAATGATACGATCAGTGAACTTGATACTTCTTTCCAATCCTCCCAAGATAAAACTCTTTCCGCGGTAAAGAATATAACCATTGACAAACCAATACAATTGTTACGCGACGATCTGAATCGAACCGCGAATAGCATAGTTACCGCTAGATCCTACCAATCATCTCTCACTGATCGAAGATGCTGTTAAATACATCGCGGGTCTTGCCGTTGAACTTACAACGACAAGGGAAAGCGTAAATGAACTAATAGCTGCTGTGAGAACTTCAATGCAATTAAATGTTCCTGCATCCGATTATTCAACGAAGCAATATCTCTCTCTTCATGATGTCCCATCTGACGATATACCCTCCACATCATCATCTAATTTATCACTCCACGATGAGTTTCTTCAACTCCAACATCAAGGTTCTTCTTCTCTTACAGCGCTTGCCCCCTCTCCCATCCTTATTCCACCTGCCTGCAATGCAACTCAAAATAAAGCTTTATCAGATATAATCACTAACAACAATTCCTCACCTAAACCACCTGGATGTAGTCCTGAAGATCAAGCACCAATTGAAAGTCCGGCTATCTCTTCTGTTGTTCAGCGCTTTGGCGAAACTTGGACTCTTATTGATTGGAACAAACGGATTCAAAAAATTGAAAATTGCAACGAAAAACTCTCCACCTTATTCGTAACAACATCCTCCCGTGCAATCAATATTAAATATATCCATAAAGTATTTAATAATTTAAAAATTCCAATAGCTAACTTCGTTATACTAAATAAATCGAGGCCAATCAAACTGAAGCTGACTATCCCATCCAAATATGATTGGCTAGTCACTAACTTCGACGGGACTCCATTACTCTTAGAAAAACTTACTATTAAGAAATGGGTTGTTAAAAATAAATTCATCCAAAACAACTGGAGCTTTAAGACTAATCTTTTCCCAAATTTCTCCCACCCTTCTATACTTAAATTTTCACCTTCTCAATCAATCCCAATAAAAAATAAGGATTTGCATACTCCTCGAGAACCCCATACTGAAAAACCCTACAGCTCCAAGCAAAAAAGAGTCTCCTTCCACATCCCAGATTCACAACACGCACCCACCCCTCAAACAGCTTTATCTAAACCACTGTATCCCAATTTCATACATTCACATACTCTTAATCCCGCTCCTCTCCTCAAATCATCATCTCCTCCGCCTTGTCTTCCTTCTACATCTAAAGCCTCTTCTTCAAAAAATTTGCCCCCTCCAGCATCTCTATCTACCAATTTACAACCTTCTTTTTCAAAAAATCTACCCCCTGCAGCTTCTCCCGCTAGCAACTTACAACCCTCTGCCACTTCATCCAACTCAACATCCTTTCTAGATCCTCTCTTCCCCCCAGTTGCTAAACTTACAAAACATCTCATTGACCAAAATGATGATGGCCGTTATGTTCTCTCTCGCTTACGTGACCAACGAATATATTCAAATATTCGACTATATCTTGCATACCTTCACAATAAAGAAGACAATGTAATCGTTAACGGCGTTACAAGGACAAACTTAATAGTTCCATCAACCAAGAAGGTCTCCCTACAAATCCAGTCGATCTCAAAAAAATCTTTGTACGCTTTCATGAAACATTAAATCTTACCTCTTCCGATGTTGATAACGATCTTTCTGCCTATGCGTCGTATGTCAATTCAAATAGAATATCTCACCTCCAAAGAAGTAGGGCTGACCATAGTAAATTTTTTCGTTCCTAGCTCAACTTTAACTTCTCCTCACCTACAAAATCCTCAACCTATTCCTATCACATTTTACTACCAAAATGTGAGAGGTCTTCGGTCTAAAACTCAAAGTGTATTAAAGCAATCACATGCTCTCCCTTTCGATATCTACGCTCTCACCGAAACCAACCTTATACCTAGCATAAATAACCAAGAACTTTTCCCTTCTTATTTTAATGTGTACCGCGATGATCTTAACCGACTTTCAACTGATCCCCCTTGCCGAGGCGTTTTACTTGCTGTTAAAAACACATTTGACTCATCCCTTATATCGTTCTCTTCATCGCCGAACATTGATTATTTATCAATTAAGATAAAACTCCCCCGCAAAGCACTTTATATAATTTGCTGCTACATTTCGCCCGCGCAACCCATTGAGTCATACGACATAGCTATTGACGCTGTTGATCAACTAATAACACAAGCTGACTCTCAAGACGATATCCTTGTTTTCGGAGATTTTAATCTTCCCCACTTAAAATGGAAAGCGTCTGAAGATCAATCGCATTTTACTGCCTCTAACCCTTCCACTGCAAAAGAATGCCTTTTCATTGATCGACTGACTGACTCTAGCCTTTTCCAGGTTAGTAGTATTTGCAATTATATGGATAGACAACTCGACCTTATTTTCTCAACAGACCCTATCAATTCCAGTGTATCACTTTGTACACTTCCTCTTTCAATCATTGACAACTACCACCCACCTCTCTTTCTCTCTATGTTTCAAGAGTGTCCTATCCAGAACTTAAACATTTCAACTCGTTCGTTCGACTTTCATAAAGCAAAATTCCGAGAAATAAACGAATATCTCAGTAGAGTCCCTTTTAACTTTGCAAACCAATCTGTAAACGATGCCACTGGTACATTGTACGAGGAAATTTATAATGCAATTTCTCTCTTTGTCCCAATTACACAACGTAAAAACTCATTTTCTTCTCCTCCTTGGTATAATCAGAGATTACGTTCTCTGCGAAATAAGAGAAATAAGTTGTGGGACATTTTTCTTCGTACTCGATTAAGTGCGGATTATTCTAACTATCTCGGAACTTATCTCGCTTTTACTGAACTCTACAACTCCCTTTACACACGGTACCTTATTGAAACCCAAGCCAACCTCATTAATGACCCTAAGACATTCTATCAGTTCGTCAACTACAAGAAAAAGTCTGATGGATATCCAACATCTCTTTCCCTTGACAACGAAACTTCAAGCGATGCGCAACACATCTCAAACTTGTTTGCCACATTTTTCAAACAATCTTTCACAGACGATTCTTTTAAACCAGATGAAGCTTATTTTAAATATTTGCAAAATTTTTCATTCGGGCCATTTCTCCCAGATTTCATCGAAATAAATCTCATCGAAGATAAATTAAATCAACTTGATGATGAATACTCTGAAGGACCAGATAAACTCCCTGACATTCTTCTTAAAAAATGTTCTCATACTCTCTCTTTCCCGATTTATCAAATATTTAAGTTATCTTTATCTCAAGGAGAATTCCCCCAGGTATGGAAATCATCTTTTATAACTCCAATTCACAAAAAATGTGCAAAAAATGACGTTAAGAACTACCGCCCCATTGCTAAACTTTCCCATATACCCAAAATTTTTGAATGCATCCTAAACGAACTCATAAGCTTCCGCTGTAAGTCACTTATATCCCCTAGACAACATGGGTTTCTCAAGGGTAAGTCCACTACCACTAACCTCATCGAATTCGTATCTTTTACCCTTTCAGCACTTGAGGCTGGGTTAGAGGTCGATGTTGTCTCCACCGATTTCAGCAAAGCCTTTGACAAAATTTCCCACAGCCTAATACTTTTCAAACTTACTGCACTTGGTTTCGAACCTATATTTTTGAAATGGATATCTTCCTACCTCCAAAACCGTTCTTATAGAGTGCGTTTCAGAAATGCTTACTCTACCCCCTTTCTCGCTACTTCGGGGGTCCCCCAAGGAAGTCATTTAGGCCCTCTCCTCTTTATTCTTGCCATTAATGACATCGATATGATCATAAAGCACTCCCATATCTCGTTGTATGCTGACGATACTAAGTTTTTTAAAACAATATCATCGGTAAATGATTCAAAACTTATTCAATCAGACCTTGACAGCTTCTCAGTTTGGTGTCTTAAAAATTGTCTCGAATTAAATGTAACCAAATGCCAATCAATGACCTTCACACGTAAGCGCATAAAATCTCCTCCCCGTTACTACCTACTCCACAATGAACACATTCCCATTGTTGAAACGATTCGAGATCTTGGTCTCATATGTGACCGAGAACTCAATTTTCTAATGCACATCGATAACATGATACACAAAGCCAACTCAGCCCTCGGTTTTGTTAAACGATGGTCCAAAGAATTCTCTAACCCTTATGTGACTCGCTCCCTTTATATAACTTACGTTAGACCCATCCTTGAATACGCCTCTCAAGTCTGGTCACCATATCACCATGTCCACACAGCCAGAATCGAAAGCATTCAACGTCGCTTTCTTCGCTTCGCTCTTCGTCACCTACCGTGGGACGATCCCTTTATCCTCCCTCCCTATCAAAATCGTCTCCAACTAATCAACCTGAAAACTTTAGAAGAACGAAGAAAAATAAACGATATTCTATTTATTCACCGACTTCTCACCGGATCTGTTGACTGTCAAACTCTCTATAATTCCATCTCTTTTAATACTAACCCCCGAAATCTGAGAAATCCTCGCCTTTTTTATCTGTCCTCCCACCGTACATCCTATGGATCCAACGAACCCCTCACTCGAATGTTGCGGAGTATAAACACTAACCTTGACTATTTTGATTTCAACATCAGCACGTCTCTTCTTAAACACCGCCTTCTTAACTGTCCCGATCACCCTCTAAGTTAGCTATAAGTTAGTTTTTAAGTTAGATTAAGTTTTTTGTAGCTTGAATTAAGCCGAATAAATGGGGGTGCTGCCCCCACCAAAATTAAAAAAAAATTAAATTAAATTACAAACAATAGCCGTTTTTTACTATCAAACTTGATCCATATAGATCATTCATTCATTCATCCGCTGATAAGCATTATGGCCTTTATTGTTTTGATTGCGCGATTATTCAGCTGGAAATTAAATAAATTCGCAATAACTAAAGTCAAATCGATTGTACAAGTACAATCCAACAATAAAAAAAAATGTAATTTACTCAAAAGAAAAAATTTCCTCTTCTCAATAGCAATGATCCTTTGCGAGGTGGCAAAGTACTACTAGTAGTTTACTATCGATTTTTAGTGGAACGCACTTTCAACGATCTCAATACAAATATCTATCTATCTATCTATCTATCTATCTATCTATCTATCTATCTATCTATCTTACGTATACGCCATACGTTTTTTTTTGTATGGCTTATTTATTTTTAGGTTTATTTTAATGTTTTAATATGTTCGTAATGCACTTTGCTATACTGACTTAAAATGTCTCTCATAAAAGTAGTAAACACTTGTACTAGGGGCCCCCAAAATTAAATATTTAGAGACCCCTAAAATAAGAAATGAATTGATAGTTCTTGGGGCCTGTGTTCTGAAGTAATAAATACATATTTTATTTTCCATCATCAGGAATAATTTTTTTTATTTTGGGGCCTCTGAAAAATTATTTTTAGAGCCCCAAAATTAAGTGCTTAGAGGCCCCTAAAATATAATACAATTTTTTTGGAGCCAAGAATTAATAGGTATTGGGGCCTCTGTTCTGAAGTAATATTTGGAATACCACCAATAACGTTATGGGGCACCACCCCGCTTGCCCCAAAGGAGTGTACGCCCCTGCCAATGGCGTACGTTGAGTTGCCGGGGCCCCGGGGCAAGACTAAATTTTCTGGCCCCTTTGATATTTGGGGGCCACTTAGATACAAAAACAAAAGTACGTATACGCCATACATTTTTTGTTGTTGTATGGCTGATTTATTTTTAGGTTTATTTTAATGTTTTATTATGTTCGTAATGCACTTTGCTATACTTACTTAAAATTTCTATCATAAAAGTAGCAAATCCTTTTACTAGGGGCCCCCAAAATTGAATATTTAGAGACCCCTAAAATAATTTTTTTTTTTAGCTTAGAATTGATAGTTCTTGGGGCCTCTGTTCTGAAGTAATATGAACATGTACATATTTGATTTTCCATCATTAAACATAATTTTTTTTTTACTGTGCGCCCCCTGAAAAATTAATTTTGGGGCCCCAAAAATTAATTATTTAGAGTCCCCTAAAATAAAAAATTTTGAAGTAATAAATACATATAGAAAACCTTTGTTCTAAGTCCGGTAATTACAACAACAAATCCACTAACAACCTCTACGTCAACACATTCCCTTTTCAATCAAGAGTAGCTAATATGTCCAAAGTCCAATTTTCTCCCAACGAGCTTGACTTACTGAGTCTGGGTTTGAACTTTGCGTTTGTGTCTAAGCAAAGAGCACATGACCTAACCAAACTTGCTGTGTACACTGATGCTGCATTGCCCGACGATAATCTTGAATGTAGAGTAGATTGCGCGAAAATCATCAATAAAGAGAAGAAAATCATTTCGTTGAATCAAGAACGAGTAGAATTGCATAAGACAATAAAGAGTATCAAATCAAAAATTGATACCAACAACTTGATTTTAACAAATGCAAATAAAGGTAATGCAATATCCATATTGACCAAAAATGAATATATAGATAAGATGGAGAGATGTATGAACGAAATGCAACTAAAAGAACTAAAAGTTGACCCCACAATAAAATATAACAGAGCAGTATACGAAACAATTAACTCGTCAAATTTGGTGTTTGATTCAAAAGATAAGTTTGCGCTCAAGAATCCCAACCCCTCTATCCTAGTTCTGTATGGCCTGCCCAAATTACATAAGGAAAACGTCCCTTTACGTCCAGTTTCATCTTCCTTTAATGCTCCATCTCAAAGGTTAGGCAAAAAACTATCTAGAATTTTACCTGAAATCTTAGAATTTAAACCAAAATATTCAATAAAAAATACATCTGGATTGATAGATAAAGTTAAAAATTTAATTGTGCCTTCCAATGCTAAGCTAGTTTCCTTTGATGTTAAAAGTTTATTTCCATCTATTCCCACAGACAAACTTAAGTTGATACTTAAACATGACATTTCTATAAATGTAAAAGAAACTGAAAAATGTAAACAACTAGAAAGGCTCTTGGAATCATGTATTGATCAAAATTATTTTGAGTTTAATGGAAAATATTACACGCAATCTTCAGGATTGGCTATGGGGTCGTCATTTTCACCTTTCGCTGCGGAGTTTTACATGGATAACTTCGAACAAAGATTGTTTTCTTCAAAAAACTCTTTTTTAAAGCATATTTTTCTATTGATTCGATATGTGGATGACATATTCTGTATTTGGACAGGTACACATCGGAATCTGATCCAATTTCAAAATGAAATTCTAAACAAAATTGAAAATAATATTCAGTTCACAACAGAATTTGGGCCCGATAAATTGAACTCTTTAGATTTAACAGTTTCAATTGAAGGAAACAAATTGGAATTCGACATTTTTAGAAAAGGAACGTGTACAGACATGATCATCCCAAACTCTTCGTCTCATACTTGGAGTACAAAAGTCCCCTCATTCCATTCTATGATTGACAGACTGTTAAAAGTCCCACTAAACAGGGTTAATTACCACAAGGAACTTTGTACCATCCTTCATATTGCAGCACAAAATGGTTACAAAAAACAAGTAGTTTTCAATATTCTCCGTAAAAAATTCAATCTCTATGCAATAAATGCGACGTAATTGGAGAAAAATCCCCTACATTCCGGATGTATCTGAAAAATTAATACCTCCACTTTCTTCAGCCAACATCAAACCTGCCTTCTTCAGTGATTGTACTTTACGAAAATCTCTATGCAATAATAAATTAAAACGCAAGATTGATTTCACCAAAAAAAAGTGGCGTATATAAAATCTGTTGCAAGGGATGCGACGGTATATACATCGGAAAGACAGCCAGGAATCTACAGACTCGCTTTATTGAACATCAAAGATCGTCCATGCTTTCTTCACCTTCATCTGGTTTATCTCAACACTTAAAGGAATCTGGACATGTCTGTTCTATCGACGATATAGAACTTCTTCACTCTTTATCTTCTGGACGAGTACTAGACAAGTACGAGATATTAGAAATAAATAGACACAAAACACAAAATATTTTAAATTGTCAAATAGACCTTTGCAACAATAGCCCACTTTTAAAATAATACCTCTTTCTAACTCAGTACCTACAATTTGTTTTATATGTATCTTTTTAATGTTTGTAACAATGTTTCTTTTTAAAAGTTAACTTATCGTTTAAAATCAGCTGTTAAATAATTTTCTGTTTTACGTCATTCTCGTTCTTCTATTTGTCATTTAAGCTTTGCACAACTAAATAAAAAACCAAAATGAATGTATATCTAGTGCCCTGAAGATGTCCTAACCAGACGAAACGCGTCGGCTGTTTAATTTATAAAATAAATATATAAATTAAAAAATTTAAATACATTGTGGAACAAAAGAACAAGTGTTTTGTTTTATTTTATTTTCTAAATACATATAGGTTAGGTATTTGATTTTCCATCACCAGACATAATTTTTTTTTATTTTGGGGCCCCTGAAAAACTATTTTTGGGCCTCAAAAGTGAGTGCTTAGAGGCCCCTAAAATATAATATAATTTTTTTGGAGCCAAGAATTAATAGGAATTGGGGCCTCTGTTCTGAAGTAATATTCGAAATGCCACCAATAACGTAATGTTTTTACTTTGGGCTCTGATGTATTTATGTTGGGGCTCCTGAATTGATATTTAATTTTCCATTTGATTGTTTTGAACCACTGAAGTAATAGCTTTTGAGGATCCTCAAATAATATTTGTCATGCCATCAGAAAATTTGATGAATATTTTTGGGCTCCTTAGTAATAGATTTTTGGGCCCCCAAATTAATATTTGATTGGCTCTCAACTAACGGAGTTCCTGAAAAATTATTTTTTGAGACCCTTCATATAATATTTTGGAGCCCCGAAGTCATATTTTTTGGGGCTCCTAAAGTAACATTTAGTAATCCATCATCAAATGTAATTTAATTTAAAAAACAATTTTTTTTAATTTAATTTTTTTTTGACGCCCCGAAGTAAAGGCTTTTGGGGCCCGTGGCCTGAAGTTGTTTTTTTGCTTTTTTGGGGCCCCTAATGTATTATTTGTGGTTGCAAAGATTTTTCAAGTAATATTTTTTGGGGCCCTAAGATAAAATTAAAATTTTTTCTTTTAAAAAAGCAGTTTATTTTTTTGGGGCCCCTGGGGTAACCTTTTTATTAAATCAATATATTTGTGTGGCTACCAATGCATTATACATTACACTGAATGATATAATTTGTCTCCCTTGTATCCGAAGTGATTCAAATACATTTTAATTTATCTACTTCGTAACTCAATTTATGCTAAAAGTTTCCTTCTCTGCATTGTCTCCAGTTGGGGTCCTGGGTTCGGTCGGGGGCTCCGGGGCGCCGCCCTACTTGCCCCAAGGGAGTATACGGCCCTGAATACCTCTATTGCAAATAAGGTTATTTTCAATGATATAATCAAATAAAGACTCACCTAGTTCATTGATCTCAGAACTACCCCACAAAGTATGGCGTGCATTTGTGTCACACCCGATAAGTAGGCTTGTCTTCAATGTACTGGCTTGAGTTGTCAGCCTACGTAGACGTACTTCCTCCGGCGGTCATGTGCCATGTACGCATATGCCATGATACTTCGATCGAACTTCGAGCTATGCGGACGTGTTTCGTTGAGTCTCTCTCGATCTTATTTGCTTGCCTATTTCATTTGCTTAAATGAATGTAATTTTACAAAATACAATTTAATTCAACCCTTTCCAACATGGAGTTCTGTGTGCGAAAAGTGTGCTGTTTTGCTAAACAATAGTCAATCACTTTTGTGCGGTATATGCGGTGTCCCATTTCACTTAAAATGCACTCTGCTAGCAAATAATGAAATTAAAATTTTAGAATCTAGCTCAACCATGTTCTGGAAATGTGTAAACTGTTGCAAAATTGATATACATTCCTCAATGACTGTTTCGTGCTCTTACATAGTTCTAAAACTCAACAAATAAGTTCTCGCAATGTAAATACTGCAAAGAAAAACAAAATAGTAATTTATTTATTTATTTATTCAATCTACGATATTTATATCTACAAATTTGCTTAATGTAAAGTATTTACAATTTCATCTTTATATTAACAGCCCTATTTATAAACTCATCAAATATAGTGCATAGCATTATGTACTCTTTAAAATGTCTTTATACAGAAAATTGTTATTTATAAAATTCATGCAACGTTGCATAGAGGTTGTATAAGCTAAACTTGTTTTTGGGTTGTTTAGAGCCTGAATAAGAATATATTTTGTTTGAGTGTCATTTGAACATCACATCATTTTCAGAAAAAGAAAACATGATTTGTTTTTTTTTTTTTTCATTGAAGAATTTATTTTTTGGATTACATTTGCACTCACTTAGCAATTTGAAATCAACTAAAACAAAAAATAAGAATTTGGAGATTTTTTCCTGATCAATTTGTTATTAAGTAAAATAAATGAAATGTGTTTTTTTTTTTGTTTAAGAGATTTTCTTCTATAAATGACATCGAGAACTTTCGCTCAGGTTTTTTTTTTTTTTTTTTGTTTATTTTCGAATCAGATGGAATTATTTTATCGACAGATGGAGTTGTTTTTCGTGATTAAAAGTAATAATTTTGCATTTTTAGAACTTATTTGGACACAAACCTAGCATAACTGTATTGGCTAAGAAAATGTTTTATAAATAGAAATTTATGTAACGTTGCATAAAGGCTACATAAAACGTTATGCATTGTATAACTATGCGGTCGTTTAGAGCTGTTTAGTGAAATCTATTAAATAAGGCTGTATGTATATAATATTACGTACATAAGTTAAAGTATTTTTAAGAAAAGTTATTGTGTAATAACATAAGTAAAGAATTTTTAAATTGATTTCTTGATAGGTAGATATCTAGATCATCATAGTACAAATAAAAAAATTTAAAACTATGAGAAATATGTTCGCGCTGTCCATAGTTTTTCGAATGAGGATTTTCAAATATAAAATTTCTCGTTCTCAAAGGTCGACTTGGCGCGTAAATATTAATTAAATATAGCAAAAAAACGCAATTTATATCATTTGAAAGAATATCGCGAACGAACAAAATACTAAACATTCTACGTCTTGATTCAACAGTTTGCATTCCTACCAATAAACATCTGGAGTTATAATCAAGGTTTACATAAGCATTTGTTCCGAAATTTCTTAAAGCAAATCTCAAAAAATTCTTTTGAATATTTTCAATTCTTGTTATAAGTTTTTTCGTATCGGGACACCAAATGACTGAACAATACTCCAATAAAGGTCGTACAAGAGAACAATAAATTGCTTTTAATGTGTACGGATCCTTAAAATGAGTAGAATTCCGTTTAAGGAAACCTAACATTGAATTGGCTTTTGAAACAATGTAAGAAACGTGTGAATTAAAGTTGAGCTTATCATCAAAAACTATGCCTAGGTCTTTAACCTGTTGTGCTCTTAACAATTTGTAACCTTTAAGAAAATAGTAAAAAATTATAGGGTTTAATAAGTGATTGTAAGATATTACTGAACACTAAGACAAATTAAGGTCAAGGTCATTTTTTAATTATGTCTTGCTGAAATGCAACACAATCATTATAGTTTTTTATTATTTTAAAAATTTTGATACCGTCAGCAAAAATTAAACATTCAGCTGTTGATAAAACTGATGGAAAATCATTAATAAATAAAACGAACAAGGGGGGACCTAAATGACTTCCTTCAGGAGCACCAGAGTGAACCGAAATCGGGCCAGGTTCCATGTCACCCATCTTTACAATTTGTTTCCTACCCGTAAGGTAGGAGCTGATCCAGCTTGACCCTACTAAAAGCTTTGACAAGATCAGTATAAACCACGTCCATTCGAGATCGTTTTCCACTGCGTTGAAGCAATGATGTGAAAAACAAGCCAAATTTGTGGTTGTTGATCGACCACTTATGAAACCATGTTGGAAATTGGAAATACGGCATTTAATAATCTCATATAACTTATTCTTTACTATTTTGTCAAATAGTTTTGGAATTGTTGAAAATTTACTTATTGGGCGATAGTTTGTAACCTTTTTCTTATCACCTGACTTTGAAAATTGGATTAATATAAGAAACTTTCCATTCATCCAAAAAATTAACATTTGACAAGGATTGGTTAAAAATAAATTGAAGAGGCGAAGATAGAGATTTATAAATATGTTTCAACATTGATGGAAACACGCCATGGATATCTGGTGAACTAATTGGAACCAGCTCATGCAAAGCGGTAGAAACATCTTCCAATTCACATAGAAAATTACAACAATCTCTTATTGGTAATAAAGTTTTACAATCGTAGTTATTGCCAACTCCCAAATTCGTAGTATTATAAATACCTTGAAAGCATTCAGCAAACCAATAAAAGATAGATTGTGGATCGCTGGAAGCATTGTCATTGTAAACCATTATTGAAGGAAAACCAATAGAACTACGCTTTTCATTTACAAATTTCCAAAAATTTTTTGGATTTTACTTTAACTCAATCTCAGTTATATGAACATAATTACTAGAACAAAATTTTGATAGAAAAACATATTCATTTCGAAGACGTGAATATATAGTAAAATTTTCAGAACTTTTGTTGTATTTACCTAAAATTTTTAAAAGCATTATTTTTTGCATTTTTCAATTTAGGCAACCTCGAATTAGACCATGGGAGATGAGAATTAACTTTCAAAAGCGAAAGTGGAACAGCAGTTACTAATTCTCTAAAAAGAGTATTTACAAAATATTAAAAACTATATTTTAAACTATTTTTACAATTTAATGGCCAGTTAAAATTTGAAAATTGTTCATTCAATAAATTTAAATTAGAAGAACTAAAATGATATTTGTATTTATCGACCATTTTAAAAGCATTATAATTTTGGAAACAAATATTTTGAATACAAATTGACATAGCAACATGATGAAATGAGTTCGAAATCAAAGGGATGCATTCTACAATTTCAGCTTCAATGTTATCATTTATAAAAACTAAATCTAGCATTCTTTGCAAAGAATTGTGAATAAAACAAACATGACTTAAATTTAAAGCAAACAAGGAATCTATGAACTCAAATTCTTTTTCTGTTGAGAGGACAATTGGGAGCACTTTATGTTCGTATTGCATCCATTTGATTCCACCCAAATTGAAATCACCAACTATACAAACAGAAATGTTATGCTCAGAATAATAAGATCACAACAAAAACATTACTATTAAAAAAAGAGCCAAGTTCTCCTGTGTTGAAATTATGCTGGCACAAAAAGTATTGAGATGTAAAAGTGTACCAAGTTCTAAAGTTTGGGTTCAAATTCGTATCAATAAAATTTTGATTGTTCTCTTGACAATTTTTCTTTTAATTGCCGATTTTTAAAGTTCATTGACTCTTGCATACAATTCATTTAAGACTGGGTTCCCTTTTTCAGCGAAGTCAGATCTCATGTAAAAGCATTTGTGTGTATTATGTCGTTTTCTATTGACTTTTGAGATTTTGTGTAAAAATTTCAGATTTTTCACTGCAAATAGAATATGAAATCTAGTTTTGTGATTGTGTACGAAATCTATGTGTATAGAAAAAATAAAACAACAACAAATGTTCAGACAAATGTCAAACAGATGAGTGTGTGTGAAAGTGCGTGTGCTTGAATGCGTGAATCTTGATAAAAATCCAGATTCAGATTCTTGAATCTCAGATTAATTTTTTTGTAATTTTTTTGAATCTCAAGACGCAAATAGATCATGAAATCTGAGATTTTTCCACTATTTCCCCTCTTCACCCCCCCTCCCCCCCCTTTCAGCTGTCAGATTCACTATTCTCATGCTGAGATTCGTCAATAGAAAACGACATTAGTGAATGCGTTTCGCTCTCTCGCCATGGAATTCTCTGGTTTTTTCCTCTCAGGATGTTGGATATGGTTTTCATTCATTGTCTCTTTGTGAGATCGCCATCGCACCCACGCGTGCGGGGTGACATGCAAATGTATGTAGGTATACATTAGAGAGACCGCAACTCCCATAGAAAACATTTTTTGTCGAATTTTTTTCGGGGGGACCCCATAAAATGTTCCGCCTTTGCAGATTTTTAAATAGCCAAAATTTCAGCTCGATTGGATAAGTCTAAATGGTGCCGACACTCGCTCAAAGTATCAAAAATCTCTGTTTTTTCACTGTTTTACGCAGAAAATTAGCTCTAGCTTTCAAACAGAGGGGGTTATTTTCACTTTTTATATATTAAATTAAAGGTAGTGTTGTTACACATAACTCAGATGCAAGAGGAATATTTTAAAGAAAGTTGGCCACTTAGGTTTCCATAGATTTATTTTATACCACAGTTGTTTAAAATTTTTCATAAAATACTTTTTTCACATTTTGCATCAAAAAACAGATTTCAAATTTTATTTAAGGAAAATATGCAAATGCTATGCAGTTTTTAAAGTGTTTATGTACTCATCCAATTATTGTAGAAAATTATAAAAAAAAGAAATAAATAAAATTCATTCATTCGTGGTTGTAGTGAACGAAAACATAAAATGATAAAATTTAAAATACACTGAACGAAAAAAAGCCAATATTTTATGAACTGGTTGTGATTGAACTTTTTTCTATCTGTTTTTAGAACAGTCATAAGTGTGGCTATCAGTCGTCTTAGGGTTGTCCATTCTCTATCCGACACCCTGTACATATTCAGACCTATTCTAAACAAGGAAATGGTTTCGGGAGAAGGGCCCCAATCGGACAAATGGTGAAAATTTCTTGGGTGGGTCTTAGGGGGAAAAATGTCATGACACTTTTTATATAAAATAATCTAGTCTACAATTCTTGCATTGAAAATTTTTGTGACCTTTGATCCCCCGTACATTTTTGTCCAGGCCTCGGATCGATGAGGACTTTTTAGATTTAATTTATGATGGTGTTTCCAACATTCCTACCAATTTTCAGCTTGCTGGGAATTAATGTAACCTCAACCCCTTATTTTAGTCTAATTTGACCGGAATAAAGGCTTTAAAAAAGTGCAATCACTTAAAGTCGTAAATGACATGGCAGAAAGAGGAGTCAAATTAATAACCAATTTTAATAACCTTTTAACTAAAGATGAGGAACAAAAACAATATGTACTTCAAGTAGTCAGTGAGTGCCGAAAATTGTATCCTGATGCTTCCAAAACTACTTTAAGTAAATCTCTTGACACATTTTTTTTAGTAATTACTTCATTAGTTATGTATTAAAAATGTAATGGGTACTTTTCACGAGTCGATTTTTGCCGTGCGGCAAAGCTTTTCGACTCGTGTCAAAGTTGACAATCCCTATAGAAAAATCCTAGTCGAACGACATATCGTGCGGCTAAAATCGACTCGTGAAAGTTTCATTTTAAATCGAGTTTGCACTTCAGCTCTTTTTGAGGTAAGTACTGAAAATTTAAATTGATGACAATATTTTGTTTTTTTAGTAAAACTTAACAAATTTTGCATCTGAGTTATGTGTAACAACACTACCTTTAATTTAATATATAAAAAGTGAAAATAACCCCCTCTGTTTGGAAGCTAGAACTAATTTACTGCGAAAAACAGTGAAAAAACAGAGATTTTTGATACTTTGAGTGTCGGCACCATTTAGACTTATCCAATCGAGCTGAAATTTTGGCTATCTAAATATTTGCAAAGGCGGAAAATTTTATGGGGTTCCCCTGACCAAATTTCGAAAATCGATTTCTTGTTTTTTTTTTTTTCAAAAACACACATCAGAAACCCCAAAAGCGAAAAATATAACAACTTTATATTTTTTTTGTGTCAGCTGATTTCGGAACATTTAATACGCAGTGCTGCCAAACGCCCCGAGGCGTTTTTTTTGTCCAGTTAAGCCCGGTGGAAATAAGAAACACACCTACTACACAACAATAATTTCGTTTTCCAAAATTCAAGGAGTGACACTCCTAGCTGTATTGTAACGATGAATTACTGAACTACTTTTAAGATAAAAGTCTGAACACACTACCTACTACTGCAAAGGTAGAAATGTGAACGGACCCTTAGTAATTAAGAAACTACCCTCTGAACACATCCCAAAATCACAGTACACATAAAAAGGTAATATATTCCGAACTGACATTGGTCGCCAGATTGTCAAAACATGACACTTTGGCGACCAATGTCAGCTACCGAATTCTTAATTGTTTAAAATACCGACGAAAAACGCACAAAAACCGATAAACCACGCACACCACTAGTTTTTAAACAATTATTTACCATTTTCCGCGATGAAACACGAAGAAAAGTTGTTATTTTTCAATTTATAATATTTTTAAATGACATTTTATAAATTAAAACAAAAACAAATTTCCTGTTTACTGCGATTGAAATATAAAAATTAGAGGCCGACCTGACAGATTGGTGCCCATTTTTGACAAACAAATATTGACAACGTTCGGAATATATTACCTTATTATGTGTACTGTGTCCCAAAATATCCCACTGAACACATCCCAAAATATCAGACTGGAAGTATGAAGTTTCGAGAAGCAAAGACGAGAACCTTCGAAGACATTCTCGAATCTCGAAATTCCGGTATAAAAGGGCAGCGTAGACACCGACCGGACACAGTTTAATCTTGAAAGTGAAAGAGTACAGTACAAAGTGAAATAAAGTGTTGCGAATTGTTAGTAGTAAATAAAGTGATTTAAAAGTGTGTTTGTTTGAGCGAATAATAAAAGTAAATTGCGTTGAAATAAAGTGTGTTCTTATTTGAACGGAAATATAAGTGGTAATTAAATAAGTTTTATTGTGAACCCGGAATAAAACATTACATTGGTGTCAGAAGTGGGATAAAACTTATTTATTTGTGCGAATCAGATAATTTCGCGAATAAAATAAAAAGTGCGCGTGTGTTTTAAGAATAAACAACGCGTTTTGAAAAGTTAAAATGGGTAAAACACTAAATCAGTTAAGTTTGACTGAGCTGAAAGCGGAATTTACTAAGCGAGGTCTTCCTACTGCTGGATCGAAAAAAGATCTCATTATTCGTCTACAGGATTATTTAACCCAGAAAAACGAAGATTTGGATACATTTCAATTCGAAGTTGAAATGATAGAAGAACGAGTAAGTAGGTACTAGATCCGATATGTCATCCATGATGGCTTGCAAAATTTGAAGAACAGAAAGATCAAATGGAACAACAACGTAAAGAACAAAAGGATGAACAGAAGAATCTTCTCGAACAAATAGAGACACAACGAGAGGAACAGAGAGAACAATTAGAAAAACAACGCAATGAACAAAGAGAACAAATGGAACAACAACGAACAGAGCAAAAGAGTGAACAACAGAATCTTCTCGAAAAATTAGATGAACAGAAAAACATCATCCAAGGTAAGCTTGACGCGATCGAGAACAAGTTCGTTGCTATTGCTATTATATGCTTCCATCAAATGCGTTGAAAAGCAATCTCAAGAAAAGTTCGAGAAAGTTGAAGAAAAACTCGAGAAAGTAGAAGGAAAGTTCGAGAAAGTGGATGACAAATTTGAAAAAATGGAAGTTAAAATGCAAAGTATTACTGAGGAACTTGACAAGGTTTGGAAAATTAAGAAATTAAGTAAGAGAAGTTGCAGTGGAGGAATGCTCTTGTCAAAAACTCGCATTCCAAAGAAACCAACGAGACGGAGCTGCTCGATGCTGGAACTGTAACAAGACAGGACATCTCCAGCGGCAGTGCAGATTGCCACCAAGAAGAACTGCTTGCGAACACTGTGGAAACAGGAATATTGCCCAACAACAGGTAAACGATACAACTACCACTCATGTTCATCTTGATTCCCATTTGGGAAAACGAGTAAGAACCAACTTCGAGGGGCAGAAGCTGGTTTCTGGTATCGATGGCCCCAGAACCACCAAGTCTCACAGACTAAACGAGACAACAAAAGTCTGACAGTAGAGGCAACCATAAACAACAACCAACACGTGGCTACAATTGACACCGGTGCCACTGCCTCTATTGTACGAAGAGACTTGGTGAAGATGACATGGCTACATAACACCAACAGCTACAGTCTGAAGACCGCCACAGGAGAAGCAGCAAGAGTGTACGGAGAAGTTCGTCTTGAGGTCCGTATAGCAGAACTAAAGTTTTCAAATGTATTTTTGGTGGCAGATATATGTGACGAATGCATCATTGGAATCGACTTTATGAAGAAGCATGGAATCATTTTGGATATCGGTAATCAAGTCCTGAAATACAGAAATGTAGAGATTGCAATGGTCTATGGCAGCGAAAACTCGACAACAATTAGAACTGTCATCAAAGAAGACATGTGCCTGCCTCCTTCTTCAGAAGTTTTTGTGTGGACCAAGTTAAAGGGGAATATTGGAAGCCATCGATACCTCATGGTTGAACCAGAAGTTGAGCAAAGTTCCGAAAACATCATCATCGGGAAGACTCTTGTGGCACCAAAGAACAACATGGTACCTGTACGGATACTTAACATCAAACCGTACCCAATCAAGCTTACGAAAGGAGAAGTTGTTGGGCAATGTGAATCTGTGACCGCAATAACTAAGATCAAAGAGGTGGATACACAGATGACTATGAAAGAAACAAATTCTCAAATCAGACAACTTGAGTCAAAATCAGCTTAATTTTGCGGGAAGGCTTCTTCACGAATATGCTGATATCTTCTCTTCACCCAGCGGGCAGTACGGCCGAACACAACTGGTGCAGCATCGAATCGATACAGGAGATGCTAGGCCGATTCGTCAACCAGCAAGACGTCTCCCCTTGGCCAAACAAGGTGAAGTTGAAGAAATGATATCGACAATGAAGAAAGATGGGCTGATCGAAAATTCCAAAAGCCCTTGGGCATCACCGGTAGTTCTCGTCAAAAAGAAGGATGGAAGCACTCGATTTTGTGTCGAGTACCGCAGGCTGAATGATGTGACGAAGAAAGACAGCTACCCACTGCCAAGAATCAGCGATACTCTAGACGCAAAGGGAGGAGCACAATGGTTTTCAACTTTGGACCTGAAGAGTGATTATTGGCAGGTAGAAATCCATCCGGAAGATCGGGAAAAGACGGCTTTCTCCACAGGAAATGGTCTGTGGCAGTTTAATGTCATGCCGTTTGGGCTATGTAATTATCCAGCTACTTTTGAGCGTTTAATGGAGTGCGTTTTAGATAGATTAACCTGGAAATCTTGCCTAGTCTATTTGGATGATGTCATTGTTTACGGAAGAACATTTGATGACCATTGCGAAAACCTAAATGCTGTATTCTAGAGGCTACGAGAAGCACATCTTAAGTTGAATCCAGAGAAATGCGCACTTTTTAAAACCGAGGTTAAATAATTAGGCCTTATCATATCATCCCAAGGAGTAAAGACTGATCCTGAAAAAGTTGACACTGTGAAAAATTGGCCGACCCCTCAGGACAAGCATCAACTTCGGAGTTTCCTCGGCCTGGCAACCTAGTATCGACGATTCGTGAAGGACTTTGCTAGAATCGCCAAAAGCTTGCACCAGTTTACGGAGAAGGGTAAACCCTTTAAATGGTCAGTTGAGTATGAGAAAAGTTTTCAGGAATTGAAGCTGCGGTTATGTGAAGCTCCAGTGCTGGCCTATCCGACTCCAGGCAAACAATTCATCATTGACGCAGATGCAAGTAATGTTGGAGTTGGTGCTGTTTTATCGCAATTTCATGAAGGAGAAGAAAAGGTCGTTGCCTATTTCAGCAAGGTACTCTCGAAACAAGAAAGAAACTATTCACGCAATAGAAGAAGGGAACTTCTAGCTCTAGTATTGGCAACCAAGCAATTCCATAAGTACATCTATGGACAGAAGTTCCTTCTTCGCACAGATCATGGTGCACTAAATTGGCTTTTGAACTTCAAAAATCCAGAGGGTCAAGTAACAAGATGGATCGAGATACTTCAGACGTATCAATGTCAGATTCAACATCGGAGAGGAAAGCTGCACTCAAATGCAGACGCATTATCTCGGCGCCCGTGCAAGCAAGACTGCAAGCATTGCACACGACTAGAAGAAAAGGAAGTTGTCGCTGTTAGAAGAACGAGAGCTGATCCCATTTGCGGCTGGAGTAATGAAGAACTCAGAATGGCCCAACAGGAGGATTCGGACATCGAACCCATCCTTGCATGGAAGGAACATCAAGAGAAACCAGAATGGGCCGACATCTCCGACCGAAGCCCCACTCTAAAAGCATATTGGGCACAATGGGACTCACTTCATGTGCAAGAAGGGCTGCTCAGGCGTAAGTGGGAATCCGCAGATGGTAAATCCTATTTAATGCAGCTAGTCGTACCTCAGTCAAAGGTAAATGATGTTCTCCGAGAGATGCACGGTGGAACTTCTGGAGGCCATTTAGGCATCAACAAGACGCTGGAAAAGCTACGACAGCAATTCTACTGGTTACGTATGAGAGAAGACGTTGAAAAGTGGTGTCGAAAATGTAATACTTGTGCCGCTAGCAAAGGACCAGCTAGAAAAATCCAAAGCAAGATGCAGCAGTACAATGTGGGTGCACCTTTTGAGAGAATTGCAATAGACGAAGCAGGTCCTTTTCCCGAAACCAACACGGAAATCGGTACATCCTTGTAGTAATGGACTACTTCAGCAAATGGCCTGAGGCATTTGCCATTCCAAACCAGGAAACCAAAACAGTTGTGGATAAGATTGTCTTTCATTGGGTGAGCAGGTTCGGAGTACCCATGGAACTTCATTCCGACCAAGGAAGGAACTTCGAATCTGAGATCTTTCAAGAGGTTTGCTCACTCGTTGGCATCAAGAAGACGCGAACAACACCGCTTCATCCACAATCTGATGGGATGGTTGAGCGATTTAACAGGACACTTAAGGAACACCTGTCAAAAGTAGTCAATGATAATCAACGAGACTGGGACCGACATATTCCATTATTCTTGATGGCTTATAGAAGTGCAACACATAGTTCTACTGGACATACACCATCGGAAGTCCTATTTGGCTCAACAATACGCCTGCCAAGTGAGATAAAATTTGGAAGTGTTCCAAACGAGCCACATGAAATGGATGAGTACGTAGATAACCTGAAAGGAACACTGGCTGACATTCACCAACGGACAAGGACAAATATAAAAGCGTCTAGTGACAGGATGAAAACAAGATATGACGCACGAGCGACAGCAACAGGGTTTCAAGAAGGAGAACTTGTGTGGTTTTACAATCCCCACCGACAAAAGGGACTATCACCGAAGCTACAACAAAACTGGGAAGGCCCTTACACAGTAATAACCAGAATTAACGACGTGGTTTACCGTATACAAAGAGGGGTAAGAAGCAAACTTAAGATAGTTCATTGTAACCGTTTACCTTGTTATAATGGTGAAAGAAGCAATGGAGTTGTTCGCGACGAACAATCCTAAGAGGGGGGCAATGTAACGATGAATTACTGAACTACTTTTAAGATAAAAGTCTGAAATGTGAACGGACCTTTAGTAATTAAGAAACTACCCTCTGAACACATCCCAAAATATCCCACTGAACACATCCCAAAATATCCCACTAGACTGGAAGTATGAAGCGCCCCTCCTGGAAAGGAAGTTTCGAGAAGCAAAGACGAGAACCTTCGAAGACATTCTCGAATCTCGAAATTCCGGTATAAAAGGGCAGCGTAGACACCGACCGGACACAGTTTAATCTTGAAAGTGAAAGAGTACAGTACAAAGTGAAATAAAGTGTTGCGAATTGTTAGTAGTAAATAAAGTGATTTAAAAGTGTGTTTGTTTGAGCGAATAATAAAAGTAAATTGAGTTGAAATAAAGTGTGTTCTTATTTGAACGGAAATATAAGTGGAAATTAAATAAGTTTTATTGTGAACCCGGAATAAAACATTACAATATAATCACTCCGAAAAGGAGTGATTTCAAATTCCAAAATTGAAAAAGGAGTGAATTTTTGGAGTGAATTCTTCACTCCCAAAATTTTGAAGGAGTGAGGGAGTGATTACCAAAACTTCTACATTTGACTTCATGGACTGCTTGTCAAATTGTTGGGTGGTTGTTTTATTTTTTTTTTGTGAAGGAAATTATATTTATTTACAAACAAATTGAATAAAGTATTGTAAAAAACCAATTAAAGTGAATTTAAAAGATTGTGTTTATTTTATTCATTATTTTGTATTACAAACACATGCAAAGCAAACGTCAAATCAATCCACTTGTCAAATTCTTCGTGAATAAATTCCAAAATTGCACAAAAAAGGAGTGATTCACTCCCATAATTTTGGAAAACGACATAAAAAAATGTTATTTGCTCAAATATAATTATATTCTCTTTTCAATAATAGCTGCGTTCCTTTGAGAACTTTTATCTACTGCTTAGTACTTAAAACTACTTTGACCTACTTTTGCAGTATTGAAAAAGTAGTTCAAAGCTGCTTTTAGTACTAAGCAGTGGATAAATATTTTCAAAGGAACGCAGCTGGAAACTCGGCGGTCAACTGACGTTTGCCTACAAGCTGCGAGGTGTGGTGAATGTCGTGAACTTATCGTTGTGTTCGTGTCCGATGTGTGGTGAATGTTGTGAATCTATAAATGTGTGCGTGTTAACGTCATTTACCAACGTGGTGGCTTTCACATATATTCACAGACAACACTGTACACAAAAGGGTTTTGGGGGGAAAGACGTACGAAAGTTTCCAGTCTTGGTATTTTTTGTTTATGCTGAGCGGTCTAATGACGTTTGCCTACAAGTTGCGAGGTGTGGTGAATGTCGTCAATCTATCGTTGCGTTCGTGTTGGATGTCATCTATAAATGTGTGCGTGTTAACGTCATTTACCAACGTGGTGGCTTTCACTTATATTCACAGACCATGGTATAAAAAGACAAGGTATGATCATTAGAGCCGCCATCTTACAAAATGGGGTAATAAGGTTTTGACGTTTGGCATTTGGCAAAGTCAAAAGCAACAACAATTTCCAAGACAAATTTGTTTACAACAACAATTTCAATGGACTGGGCTGTCAAAACCTTAAGTAGCCATAAGTTTTGACAGTTCTCGATACTGACCTTTCAAGCAAACAGGTCCGACCTCTGTCCGAATCCGCTCCGCCTGAGGCGGAGCTGAGTCCGACTTCGGATCAGAAACTGGTCCGAAGGCGGCTCAAATTAGTATGGAAATTATAATCACCGCGAAGTCGATTGCATATGTATTGGTGTGGTTAAAATCTCCATTCCGAGAAAACGGAGCCGAAGGCGGACTTGAGTCAGAGCAGCGAAAACCTACCAGAAAGAGGAATAAAAAAGGGATGACGTTTCGCATTTGCGACCAAAAAAGAACAAGATTTATTTTTTTTTTTCTTTGAAACTGTTTTTTTTTATTTAATTTTGGCAAACGAAATTTTCACAATATATACAATATAAAATACAATACATTTTTTTCATTTTATTTTTTTTTGTTGTTGCTGCTGTTGTTGGTGTTTCTTTAGATGCCCAATCGCATGTTTCACCTTCTGCCTTTTTCTTCATCATTAGAGATTACATCTACAACACAAACAGAAACACATCACTTTAATCCAAACACTTTGAGCGATATATACAACATACCTTTTTTTTGTTTCCATATTGTTAATAGTTTGATATAATTGTTTATAATTATACTTATATTTTATTAACAACGACACGAGACACGACGCGACTAAACACTTCAACAAAAAATAACAAAATGACGCTATGTCTGTCTACTTTTTTTTCCTTTTCTCAGTTTTCACCACGATTCTCTTAGACTTTGTGTTCATACACAAAAAGTTGCAAGTGTGTGAGTGCAACCCCGCTTTTCTCGGTCGGAGGTAGGACTGTTTTTTCTGGACTCCGTTTTCTTGCTTGAAGGGGACCCTTCAAGCAAACAAGTCCGACCTCGGTCCGAATCCGCTCCGCCTCGGGCGGAGCTGAGTCCGACTTCGGCTCAGAAACGGGTCCGAAGGCGGCTCAAATTATTATGGAAATTATAGTCACCGCGAAGTCGATTGCATATGTATTGGTGTGGTGAAAATCTCCATTCCGAGAAAACGGAGCCGAAGGCGGACCTGAGTCAGAGCAGCGAAAACCTACCAGAAAGAGGAATAAAAAAGGGATGACGTTTCGCATTTGCGACCAAAAAAAGAACAAGATTTATTTTTTTTTTCACTGAAACTGTTTTATTTTTTATTTTATTTTGGCAAACGAAATTTTCACAATAAATACAGTATAAGATACAATACATTTTTTCATTTTATTTTATTTATTGCTGCTGCTATTGTTGGTGTTTCTTAAGATGCCCAATCGCATGTTTCACCTTCTGCCTTTTTCTTCATCATTAGAGATTAGGTAGGTTAGGTAGAAATGGCTGTCAGGAAAACAACTGACACACTTAGACAATTTATTGGTCCGTTGTGATACCATGATTTTGTGAGGAAATTCCTCACTAATTAAACCAGTTGGAGCTTTTAATAAAGCGGTGAAGGTTGAAGATGTCAGTATTGATTAGTTCACTGGTATCTTCTAAGAAATATTTTTCCAGGTATTTTTTACGTCTACTGGAAAGGGCAGGACATGAGCAGAGAAGATGTTGGATTGTTTCTTCTTCTTCCTCATCCAGGCAACTTCTACGGAAGTCGTTAGAGATTACGCCAAGTCTTATGGCGTGTCTACCTATGAGACAGTGTCCTGTTAAGACACCTATTACAGAGCTGATATGCAATCTGCTTAGAGACAACAAATTTTTTGAACGTTTAGGATCTAGCCTAGGCCAGATCTGCTTGGTCGTTTCGCAAGTTATAATGTTTGACCATCGTATGTTTGTTGCCTCTATGGCTTCTTGCTTCAGCATGAGTTTGCACGTTGCGATTGGTATACCAATATTTGCCTTATTGGGTAAAATTGGTATTAGAGTTCCATTTCTGGCGAGTTCGTCTGCTTAACAGTTTCCCAGAATCATTAGAGATTACATCTACAACACAAGCAGAAACACATCACTTTAATCCAAACACTTTGAGCGATATATACAACATACCTCTTTTTGTTTCCATATTGTTTATAATTTGATATAATTGTTTATAATTATAATAATATTATACTAACAACGACACGAGACACGACGCGACTATACACTTCAACAAAACTTAACAAAATGACGCTTTTGCTCTTATTGGCTATGTCTGTCTTTACTTTTTTTTCCATTTCTCACTTTTCACCACGATTCTCGTTCGCCTTTGTGTTCAGACACAAAAAGTTGCAAGTGTGTGAGTGCAACCCCGATTTTCGCGTTCTGAGGTTGGAGTGTCTTTGTTGAACTCAGTTTTCTTGCTTTAAGGGGAGTTTTTTCTAATGATCATACCTTCCATAAACAAAAAATACCAAGACTGGAAACTCGGCGGTCAACTGACGTTTGCCTACAAGCTGCGAGGTATGGTGAATGTCGTGAACCTATCGTTGTGTTCGTGTCCGATGTGTGGTGAATGTCGTGAATCTATAATTGTGTGCGTGTTAACGTCATTTACCAACGTGGTGGCTTTCACATATATTCACAGACAACACTGTACACAAAAGGGTTTTGGGGGGAAAGACGTACGAAAGTTTCCAGTCTTGGTATTTTTTGTTTATGATACCTTCTCTTTTTATACCATGTTCACAGACAACACTGATCACAAAAGGCTTTTGGGGAGGAAGACGTAGGAAATTTTCCAGTCTTCCCTTCAAGCAAACAGGTCCGACCTCGGTCCGAATCCGCTCCGCCTGAGGCGGAGCTGAGTCCGACTTCGGATCAGAAACTGGTCCGAAGGCGGCTCAAATTAGTATGGAAATTATAATCACCGCGAAGTCGATTGCATATGTATTGGTGTGGTGAAAATCTCCATTCCGAGAAAACGGAGGCGAAGGCGGACCTGAGTCGGAGCAGCGAAAACCTACCAAAAGAGGAATACAAAATTGATGACGTTTCGCATTTGCGACCAAAAAAAGAGCAAGATTTATTTTTTTTTCACTGAAACTGATTTATTTTTTAATTTTATTTTGGCAAACGAAATTTTCACAATAAATACAATATAAAATACAATAAATTTTTTTCATTTTATTTCATTTGATGCTGCTGCTGTTGTTGGTGTTTTTTTTTAGATACCCAATCGCATGTTTCACCTTCTGGATTTTTCTTCATCATTAGAGATTACATCTACAACACAAGCAGAAACAACACTTTAATCCAAACACTTTGAGCGATATATACAACATACCTTTTTTGTTTTCCATATTGTTTATAAATTTTATATAATTGTTTATAGTTAATAATCTAACATTATACAAACAACGACACGAGACACGACGCGACCAAACACTTCAACAAAAAATAACAAAATGACGCTTTGGCTCTTGTTGGCCTTGTCTTTCTTTTCCTTTTGTCATTTTTCACCACGATTCTCGTTCGACTTTTGTGTTCATACACAAAATGTTGCAAGTGTGTGAGTGCAACCCCGATTTTCGCGGTCTGAGGTCGGAGTTTCTTTGTTGAACTCAGTTTTCTTGCTTGAAGGGTTGGTATTTTTTGTTTATGGTAGTCCTGTGGAAAGCAGCCAGTTTTTGTGTGGAAAGAAGAAACTTACAAAGTTAATAACTAAATATGGTTTTATAACTATTTTCACACTTTAAAATATTTAAAAATATTGCTAAAAAGTTATAGCATACCGAATAAAACGAAAGCGCGTGTGATAGTTGAGACTTTTAAGATTTACATATATCGGGAAGTTTGTGTCAACGAATCTAAAAAGGGGCTAGTTTGCTAAGTTTTTGTTTATTTTCAAAGTGATGGAAAGTAATATAGAGAAAAAATCATTGAAGGAAACGCCAAGAAGCTTTTCTGAAAATTGGTTAGTACAATTTTTTTACAATTTAACAAAAAAATATCACTGAAAACAAAACAAATGCTCATGTATTGATGAATTGTGTGCCTAAATTACTGGTGGAACAGAATGCAAATTCGCTTGTAGCAAAGAAAATCGCCGTGGTACGAGATGTCGCTCAAAATGTAGAAAAGATGAACAGAATATGTGGCGCACTGAAATTTCAAGCGCGTTGAAAAAAAAGACTTGTCGCACTCGGGGATTGCCGCGGTAAAGCTATTGCATTGCATTTTTTATCAACGTATGAAATTTCAATTTGTTTACTAACATTACATAAAACCATTAGGTAATTATGTTATGTATCTATCTATCAATAAGGAATATAAAAAAAACATCAACATAGAAACTTTATGAACGAAGGGAATTTCATCATCAAATTTAAAATCATACACAAGTCTTTTACTGGTAGACCAGAATGATGTAGCTGTGGCTTGTGTCTTGTGTCGCTGTCAAAGTTAAAAGTATGAAATTAGTATATTGGTGCCAGAATACGTAGCTGTGGCTGTGGCAAGGAAATTCGCTGTGGTACAAGTCGAGTCGACTTTTACTTCAAGCTACAAGTGGAATGACTTTTGACGTTTCTAATGTGGTTACTCAGTTAAAATTATTTTTTTCAAGGCAATTGACATTTTTGTTCTGTTCTGTTCATCTTTTCTACATTTTGAGCGAATTTATTTGACATCTTGTACCACGACGTTTTTCTTTGCTACAAGCGAATTTTCATTCTGTTCAACCAGTTAAGCAACAAGGTCACATATGCATACACACAATCTCATGTCATAAACTTCTCCAGACCAAAAAATAAGAAAACACAAGAATACTTTTTCTATACAATCGCAACGCAACGCAACGCTTTAACTCGTTCACAAATCACAACAAGTTGAACAAGCCGCGCATTGAACAGTAGCTTTATTTTGGTTTGAAAATTCGAATTATTTTGTGATTTGGTTACTAAAATTTGTTGAATTTTAGATGTTACGTAGGTTGAATTTTAATTAATTTTTCTGTTACGCAGATCGAGCTAAATTTTAGCCGAGCTAAAACTCCTATACAAATTATTATCAATAATTCGTAAAGAATAAATTTTAGCGCGAAATTTGTTTCGATAATTTGTATGTGAGCTAAAATTAAGGGGTTGTGTTCGATATCCCGCTTTTTATATTCCCGTTTTTAAAATCCCGTTTGTCATAATTCCGCTTTTTAAAATCCCACTTTTTTATAATCCCGTTTCTTATAATTCCGATTTTTGTAATACGGTTTTTTTATTATCCCGATTTTGCTATTAAAACTAGTTGTTTTATTATAAAAAATCGCGCGATTTTTTTAAACTAAACAACTAGTTTTGATTGCAAAATCGGGATAGTAAAAAATTAAAACAAATTAAAAAATGAGAGATTTTTCTAAACGCATAAAAGAAAAAAATATGAAAAAGTAAAGAATGTTATATTAAAAAGAAATCAATTAACAATATGGGACTACAAGCATTGAATAATTATATATAGAAGTGACACCGATAGTTTCTAGCGCCACAGAATTTTATTTTTTTTCGGCAATCAGATGTACTAAAAAATCCCCAGAGAGAATGGAGCTTGTCCTAGAAAATTATGTTTTCAAAAATTTGTTTTTAAAAAAGGAAATTTCTCTAATACAAACATAAGGAAACAAATATCAAATAAAAATAAATCGTATCGACACGTCGACTTCCTATATTAGAAAAAAAAAAATAAGGACATTTTACTCACACATAAAACATAAAACAAATATCAAACAAAAATAAATCGTATCGACACATCGACATCCTATAAATGAAAAAAGAAAATAAGGAAATTTTACTCATACATACAAAATTACACAAATATCAAACAAAAATATAGAAAAGTTAGTTGACATTATAAATGTATCCATAGTAACTCGAAATTAAAAACAAGAAATTTTTTATTAACGACGAGAATTTGAACAAAATTAAATATTATTGTTGTATATCCTAGGCACGTAATAGCTTATAGGGCATGAAAGTTACCCTTATTTCAATAATCCTATTAGCGTAGGTGACAAGGTGATTGCTCTTTAATTTTGCTTTCTGAGTTCGTATCCCCACAGAGATTGCTATTTTTTATATTATATTTTGTTTTGCAATATTATGAAATGCGTAACAATTAGAACCTACTTTTGCTGAATCGAAACTTAAGCATTTAATTACAACATAAATCCTTATGTGTCAGTTTACGCCGAAGTAAAAGTAGAGCCTAAACGTTTATGTTCAACATAAATTATTTAATGGCCATTAAAGAAAAAAAGAAAAGCGTTAAGAAAAACTCAACGTAATATTGTAAATCAGGTAAGAGCTCAAACCAATAAGTCGATTTAGCTCAAACTTTTTGTTTATTTTTGATTCAAAGGAGGGGAAATTGAAATTTTTTAACGGTAGGTACCAACCAAAAAACAATTTAAACAATTTAATTTTAGTCAGGTTCAAGGCTAACGCTCGGTTAAAATTTATAGTTGGGAAACTCAATGTAGAATTCCGGTAAATATTAAAGTCAGCTTTAAATTTGATTTTTGGTAGGGCCCGCTGCGAATAATGATACGGTCGAATACCGAACATTCGACCACGCTTATACATTCACTTACTATTAGGCTATTATTACTATTATTCACCAAAACTTATCATTAGTAAATTTTATTTTCTACGAGTCTTACCAATAATCAAATTAAAGGCTCACTTAAATATTTAACTGTATTATACATATTTCACTCAAGCAATAAACAATTTAATACTCAGGTTAAAGGCTAACGCTCGGCTAAATTTAATAGTTGAGTTTCATAACCATAAAATTTAACCGAGGTATGCAATTTCGTAGAAATTACTAATCAACATTCAAAACTAAAATGTCAATAAAATTTAATGTCCCGTTTTGGATAATTCGAAATAAGTGTTCAATTTTGTTTTAATCCAAATTTTCTTTCTGTGTTACCTATATTTAAACTATATAAATGCTTTTGTATAAAAAATTCGTTGAAATTGAATTGGTAGTTTGGCACGGTTCTACGGTAGGTTACTAATAATTTTAAAAAATTTCCATGATTGCCCAAAAACTATTATATATAATTTTTTTAAACAAAATCACTGGTACCGTTTTCGAGAAAATTAAACATTTCCGAAATTGGTTTATGACAGGTATCGTTATTTTTGGTAACAAAAATTAGTTCCAAAAACCCCTCTGGAAATTCTCCAAAAAATGCTTCATACCAAGTTTGATGTTAATCGGTATATCCGTTTAGCTGTAGACAGACAGACAAACGGAAATTCCGTGACCCACTTTTTTACATACTCTATTATAAGCCCTGATCCTTTGGGAGGTTACAAAGTACTTATAGTAGTTAACTAGCGATTTTCAATGGAACGCACTTTCAACGAATTCAATACAAATCGTATCCACTCGGGAAGAAGAGCATGATTAGGTAGATGATAGAACTAGATTAAACAAAAAATCTACTATTAGCAGACTACCACCTCCAGTGGAACAGGGCTATTATAGTAAACCCATGTCTGATTGTTATTTCAACTTTTTTTTTTGTATGAATGCATAGCTTGACAATATAGTATCATGACAAAATAAAAAGCATGTAAAAACTACATTCTTCTAGTTTTAGGATCTTAGACCCAAATATTTTATTTCAAATGGTGAAATAGAAAAATCATTGGAACTTTCCAAAATCCACATTTTCTTTCAATTGCGATCAAAATGGGCCTTTTTACCTTTTGAGTTTATTTGAACATTTTATTACGTTTAAATTTTAGATAAAAAAAATATTTTAATTAAAAATAAAGAAAAGTATTGGTACGGAAAGACTTTTTTTTCTTTCAAAATTTAACATTAAACTTTAAATTTTCATTTAAAGTTGCAAATTTGAACAAAGCCGTATATCCAAAGTTCTTGTTCGCAAACATAAATCAGTTTAAGCAAATAAACGAGGTTGTTTCGTATTGGATTAAAATACTTTGAAATATGTATTAAAATACTTTAAAATAATGTGAAATATGGCCATATTGTATGAACTTGATCCTAACCTACTCCTGCATTATGCGGTTCAAGAAAATAGTAAATATATGCCACAGTGCATGTGGAAAACATTCAAATAATGTGAACTACAACTTTGGCCTAGATGTTATTACAAAAAGCACCCTAATAAAATTAAATAAACACTTCTATAACTGAAGAAAATCTTCTTGTCGTTAATAAAAACAAAAAATAAAATCCTTTCAAATATACATAAGAATCAAACATTCAAAAATAAATATTCAATTCAAAATATTAAAAAAATTTAAAATAAATTCAATTTCAATATTTCAGAAACAAAAATAAACAAACACACTACTAGCACAAAACAAAACTAATACAAATACACCAAATATAAAAAATATTGTACATGTGGTTACTTAGTAACCAAAAGTCCTTTTCAGGGATTTTTCGGCCATCGAATACACAATCCTAAAACGATTGTGGCGCTACTCCTCAAACGATTGTGGCTCCACCCCTCAAACAAAGCGGATGTTTTTTCCGGTGTCACTTCTATATATAATTATTCAATGCTACAAGCTTATAATAATCTTCCACTGAATATAAGAAGTATAAACAATTTAGATCAATTTAAAAATCAATTAATTATTTTAGTAGAGTAACTAAAGCAAATTATTAGGGAACCCGGCCGAACAGCTCTGATTTTGACGATTTTTTTTTTTCAAACGTAGGTATTTAAAAATACTTTAAAGTCTATAGATTAAAAATTGACGATGTTGCCGTATTGTTTTTTAATATTAACATTAAAATTTTTTTGAACAAAACCATTTTTTTTGCTTAAATTTCAAAAAACAAATGATAGCAAAAGATTCTCTAGGTAATTTAAGGAAAAAAAATATAAGGGAGTAGAGAACAATCTTCCATCGTTTAAGCGATAAATTCAATTTTCTCACAATCTGACTCCAAACACAAAAACAATATTTTGAAAACAAAGGCAACACCTACAATATTTTAAAATACATTTTTAAAAAGCCAGAAGCTCATACTTATCTCTTAAATTTAAATCCACTAAATTTAATTAAGAGTTTTTGAAAAAATGGTCCTCAAACTCAGAATTAAAAAAAAAGTGTTATTACAAAAATTTAAAAGTGACTTCTTTCCAAACTTTTTCTAATAAAATATGAATTTATTTTACAAAAATTTTTGGCCATAAATATTATCAGTTGAATTCCGAAGCAGAAAAGGTAATATACATATATCACACTTTTGAAAAAAAAAAAATTAAAAATTACTTCAATTTCAATGGGTTTTTTTGATAAAAACTGAATTTTTGCATCGAAATAATTAATTGTCTCAAAGACTTTGGAAAAAAAGAACTTTAAATTTTTGCTATTTAACTTTCAACAGTTAGGGTTACTAAATGAATAAAAAATAATTTTATGTGTAGATGTTTAACTTTGAAAAAAAAATAAGGTACATTTTTTTTCATAACGTTTATTAAAAAAAGTTCTTCGAAAATGAAATACTTTTTAATTTTTTTCATAAACCGTAATACATATTGACATTTCATTTTATAATTTCAAATCATAATAAATGCGGTCAAAAAAATTTGAAAATAAATGCATTTTATATTACGAAAAAGTTTAAAAAACGACATCTTAAAATTTTTTCAATAATTTTTTTTTTCAAAAATCTGAGTTCAGATACCATTCTTTCAAAAGCCCTTAATTCAATTAACTTAATTTTAATTTAACAAATATTACTAGGCTTCTAGCTTTTTAAAAATGTAAATTTAAATATTGAAGGTGTTGCCGTTGTGTTCAAATATTTTTTTTTGTGTTTGAAGTCAATTAATAAGAAAATTGCATCTATCGCTTGAACGACGGAAGATTGTCCTCACTCACTTCACTTCGTTAACGAAAGTTAACGAAGCGCGCATATGCGCCTTATGGCTATCCCATAAGAATTGTGTATGTTCCACAACTCACTCATGCCATTTTGACATAACCCTTCAAGCAAACGATTCCCACGTCCCACCTCGCACAGTGTGTCGAGCCCATACAAAAGTTTATCATAAATACTTGCAGCTAAGAGTTTTAATATTTTTTTTTTGTGTGTTTGTGGCAGGAATAGAAAAAAAAGTTACATATTAACAAATTGATCAACCTATAACTTTTTTTTTAGCATAATTTATGAAATTAACATTTATTGAAGAAGACACTGGTGTGTGGTGAGCAAAATTAAATTTGTTTTTGTTATATAAACCAAAATATACTTTTCGTAAGGTTTTTGGTGTGCTGAACTCGAATCCGAAGTCAGAAAAATTCTATCATATCACGTTTTTGAAATATTCCCGTTAGAAAATTTGAAATGTCGTTTTTTTAACAGTTTTTGAGGTTATGTTCTTGAACGTGGTGATTTATTTTAAATAAATTTGTGACAGTTTCTAAAAAAACTAAATATTTTCTTTTAAGACCGTTTAAATCTTTTCAATATCTTTTTTCTACTTTGAGAAATCTTAAGTTAAAGTCAACTTGTTTTGTTTATCTTCTCTATACAAAAAAATCGTGTGTTTATTTGCATTTCATAGCAAATCGCAAAAAGTTTTTTGTCATTCGCCTTCAAATTTAAAAATTAAGTTTTATTTGCATTTTCGTATATTCTTATCTCTGTGAGGTTGGTGAATACGCTATAATACAAGTAATTATATTAAATTTTAGTATGCAGACAAAATATAATTTTTTTCTTGTTCAAAACAATATGTAAAATATGTTTAATTACATAAACAGCTTTTTGTTACTTGTATATGGTAAAAAATTAATAAAATCATCTATGTTTATACTTTTGTGATCCCCTTGAAGCTATTTCTCAAAAAATGAATTATTTTGAGTACTTGACTCGTAGCACATAACTGTGAATATCTCTGCTAATAGCAAACAGAAGCAGACCAAACTTTGCTAATATTAAGTATAGACCTAAGGCAAAATAATATAAAAAAATTATCGATATGATTTTCAATGTTTTTTTTTTTAATTAAGTTTAAAATTTAATTTTTTTTTTGGCAATTTATAAAAGTAATTTTAATAACTCATATATAATTTTATAAATTTAATTTTTTTTTGTTATACTTTTGACAACAACACTCAAATAAACAAAATAACAGCAACAAAATTTTTCAAACATTCACCAAACGTGAAATATACACACTCAAAGCTTCGCATAAATTCCTCAAGATATCCTCGATTTCCGAGGTACTTATGTTTCGGAGTTTATTTTGAATACATAACCTGATTTATTTTCTTGGATAAATATGTTTTCATATGAGTTGACACTTCTTAATTATATTTAAATAGCAAAAATATTAATTTCTAACAAAAAAAAAAAGATTTATCATAAGGGGACGACACACTGTTCCTCGGTCCGAACCGGCTCCGAAGTGAGTCCGACCTCGACTGCGAAACGGGTCCCACGGCGGCTCAAATTAGTATGGAAATTATAATCACCGCATAGCCGATTGCATATGGGTAATTCCATGAAAAAGTGGACACGAATTTTGAACAAATTATTATTATTATTTTTTTTTTTTTTATTATGCAGTCTTTTTTACTTTTTTTTATTAGAAAATTACTATTTACAAACGGCAACTCTTTATGCAAGTTGCAAGGAAAGATTCTTTGTTGTATTCCCTTATGGATACACATAAAATTCAGGGAGTTTAATAATCTAAAAGCATTTTTATAGCATAAGCTTGCCAACAACAGAAGAATTTCACATGAAAATGACGGAAAAACCAGCAAACTGAAAATATGATGAGTCTAATAGTGACGATGACAATATCCCCTCGTGAGTGCTAAAATAAGTTAACATTTAAGCAAGCTTCGTTACACACTATTCGGTTAAAAAAAAACTTGAGTGAAAATGCATCTTTTCTTTACTTTTGGAACCACAAATCGCAGGTAACATGAGTTACCAAAATAATGTAACGTGAGTTACCTAAATATTTTAAAAAATTTCCTCGAAATATTGAAAAAATGTTTGGTTTTGTCACTCATATTAAAAGCTTGGAATTTTGTATGTATGGAATCTTCATTGAAAACAAATTTAGATCCTTAATTTCACACAAAAACTTCATACCGTCGGACTCTTAAAATTCGCGTCCGATTTTTGTAACGTGAGTTACCATCAAATTTTTATTTTCCCAAGCAAATGTTAAAAATAAAGACAATTTTTTTAGTTAATTATGAAAGTAATAGGTATGCTCCATTCATGGATAGTAATTTCGTATCAATTTACATTAAAATTGAAAAAAAAAATTATTTATGTGTTGGAAATTTTTGTGAATGTAACGTGAGTTACCATGGAATTGCCCATATGTATTGTTGTGGTGAAATTCTCCATTCCGAGAAAACGGACCCGAAGTCGTACCCGAGTCGGAGCAGCGAAAACCTACCAGAAAAAGTAACAAAAAATGACGTTTCGCATATGCGACCAAAAAAGAACAAGATTTATTTTTTTTTCACTGAAATTATTTTATTTTTTAACAAACAAAATTTTTGTTATTATTTTCTGGCAAGCGGTAGGAGTAACTTATGTAATCCCACAAATTTTCTCTGTTGATGTTGTTCGTGGGTGGTGGTGGTGTCAGGCTGCAGGAGAAGATGATTTCCTACGAAAACACACAAAATTTTTAATTAATAAAATTACTGCGGAAGCACATTAACCAACCTTTCAGCGATGCATACCTTTTTTGGGTTAAATTATCATTTATAATAATTAAATAAAATAGAGAGACACGACACACGACATGACAGACTTTTCAAAAAAAAAAATGACGCTTTGGTTATTCTGTTGCCTTTGTCAATTTTTTTTTTCACTTCAGATTCTTTGATGTAGTAAGTTTAGAACAAGCTATTATCTACGATCAGAGGCTCATCATAAGTGCATGTTAGTGGTTAGTAAACAAAAAATACAACCTCCCTCATGCACAATATATACCAATACAAGCTAATAGATAAGGAGCGTCAATTTGTGAATTAATAAGCTGATGAAGAAAGATTAAATCATTATTTACACGTCTCTGTGCTAAAGTTTGCATCTGAAGAAGTTGAATGCGTTGTTCATATGGTGGCAAGTTGAAAGGATCGGTCCAAGGAAGACCTTTTAGAGCGAAGCGTACAAAATTGTGTTGAATAGATTCGATTCGGTTTTTATGAACTTCATAAAAAGGACTCCATACTTGAGAAGCGTACTCAAGATGGGGTCGAACGTAGAAGTTGTACAAAGATAGAGTAACAAATCGATCATCAAATTCCTTTGCCCAACGTTTAATAAAACCATGCATTGAGCTCGCTTTATTTACTATATAAAATTGATGTGTTCAGTAAATCCTAAATTTGAACTAAATTGGACACCCAAGTCTTCGAAGCTAACTACTCGACATAGCTTATGTTGCAAGATGTAGTAATCAAAAATATTAATGACTCGTTTTCTCGAGAATGTTATTGTTTGGCATTTATGTAGCTAGGTTAAGTGAAAGCCTATTTTTACCACACCAAACATTAAAACTGTTAATATCGCTTTGTAAAAGGATACGGTTATGGTCACACTTAATTTCTTTGAAAATCTTCATTTCATCAGCAAATACGAGAATATCACTTGAAGTTAAGCACGAGATTACGTCGTTTATAGCTAAAATGAATAAAAATGGGCTTAGGTGACTTCCCTGAGGGACTCCAGAGTTGGCTATGAAAAGATCTGAAAGTCAATTTCATTACCCTTCTCTAATGCATTTGAACATTTATTTAAGAAGCAAAGAAGATTAGTTGTAGTAGATCTTTTTCTTACAAAGCCATGCTGCTTTTCACTTATCAGATTTTTTACTATAAAATGCTAAACTATCACAAACAACTTGCTCAAATACCTTTGGAATGCAGGATAGTTTCGAAATAGGCCTATAATTCTTTATATCTGTCTTATCACCCTTCTTGAAAACAGGAGTGAGGAATGACTTTTTTCAGATGGAGGGAAATTTTCCTGACTTGATGGAAAGCTTGAATAAAAATGTCAGAGGCTGAACTAGGGAGTTTCTACAGTTTTTTAATACTATTGATGGCACACCATCTGGGCCAGCCGAACAATCATCATTTAAGGATGAAAGTAGGTCTAACACAGTACTATGCAGTACATAGATGTTCGTACATCTCATTTCGGAAAATGAATGTAAATTTTTGAAATAGACTTCGTCAACATCAACAGTTGCATTAACAAATGAATTACGAAAGTTATTCGCGAAAGCATTGCAAATGTCAAGTGTTTGATATAATGTAACTGTTAGAATATTCATTTGCGTACAAAATTCACTCAGCTCAAATTACTTGTTGTTTATTTGTTTTGTGAAAATTTCTTAAATGTTTTTATTCCTCACAAAAATTTGTTATCAAGTACACACGTAATTATTGTTATTAAAGGGACTATTAGTCAAATTTGATAAGAAGCTATGCACAATCAAGATTCCGGAAGGGGAAATAGTTGCGATAGCTGATTTAGTTGGTAATCTCTACAGACTAAGAGAAAGTACAAAAAAACAACAAGCAATGATAACTTCAAACAGATTGTACTGCATTAGAGTGACCGCAAGTAATCGATTTTCGAAATTTGGTCGGGGGAACCCCATAAAATGTTCCGCCTTTGCAGATTTTTTAGATAGCCAAAATTTCAGCTCGATTGGATAAGTCTAAATGGTGCCGACACTCGCTCAAAGTATCAAAAATCTCTGTTTTTTTCACTGTTTTTCGCAGAAAATTAGCTCTAGTTTCCAAACAGAGGGGGTTATTTTTACTTTCTATATATTAAATTAAAGGTAGTGTTGTTACACATAACTCAGATGCAAAATTTGTTTAGTTTTACTAAAAAAACAAAATATTGTCATCAATTTAAATATTCAGTACTCACCTCAAAAAGAGCTGAAGTGCAAACTCGATTTAAAATGAAACTTTTTTTTAAACTGTTTTAACAAAAAAACGAAACATTTAACAGATTTCTAAAAAAAAAACAAAATACTTAATATCGTCTAATGCCTACTTTTCACGAGTCGATTTTAGTCGCACGATATGTCGTTCGACTAGGATTTTTCTATAGGGATTGTCACTTTAGTCGCCTGCGAATTACGTTCACACGAGTCGAAAAGCTTCGCCGAACGGCAAAAATCGACTCGTGAAAAGTCCCCATTACATTTCTAATACATAACTAATGAAGTAATAACTAAAAAAAAAAATGCGTCAAGAGATTTACTTAAAGTAGTTTTGGAAGCATCAGGATACAATTTTCCGCACTCACTGACTACTTGAAGTACATATTGTTTTTGTTCCTCATCTGTAGTTAAAAGGTTATTAAAATTGGTTATTAATTTGACTCCTTTTTCTGCCATGTCATTTACGACTTTAAGTGATTGCACTTTTTTAAAGCCTTCTTTAAAATGCGGGTTTCCGGGCAAAAGATTTGGAGGTGCTTTGAGAAAACTTGTGTCTATTTTCAATCTGAAAACACTTAAAATTGTTAAAACTTCTTTTAATATTAAAACAAAAACGCAACAGAATTAATACTCACATTTTATTTTAATTTAATTTATTTTATATACAAAGTAAAATTAGCAAAAAGCGCGAGTTTATTTTAATAAAATTATTGAACTACCAACGAATCGACTCGTGAAGCTTAAACTTCATAAAAAAAAACAACAAATATGTATTTTACAACTGCATTTTATTTTTTTTTTTCTATAAAAAAAAAAACATAGCAGGTTCAACCCCCAATGGGTGCCCTTTTTGTTTTTTTTTTCAGTCAATTTTATTCTGTGCCTCTATTGTTGATAAAATTATTATATATTATTATATAATATTATTGTTGATAAAATTATTATGTATTATTATATATTATACGAGAAGCATTTCGATTAGATACCTTTCTATAAACATATAAAGTTTCATTTTAAATCGAGTTTGCACTTCAGCTCTTTTTGAGGTGAGTACTGAAAATTTAAATTGATGACAATATTTTTTTTTATTAGTAAAACTAAACAAATTTAGCATCTGAGTTATGTGTAACAACACTACCTTTAATTTAATATATAAAAAGTGAAAATAACCCCCTCTGTTTGGAAGCTAGAGCTAATTTTCTGCGAAAAACAGTGAAAAAACAGAGATTTTTGATACTTTGAGCGAGTGTCGGCACCATTTAGACTTATCCAATCGAGCTGAAATTTTGGCTATCTAAAAATCTGCAAAGGCGGAACATTTTATGGGGTTCCCCCGAAAAAAATTCGACAAAAAAATTTTTCTATGGGAGTTGCGGTCACTCTAGTACTGCATACATTCCTGTCAAAAAATTGGTGAGTCAATCCAAATTTCCTATAAGTAGTTGTTGTTGTTCTGATGTCTGCGAAATTTGCATGAAAGACAAAATGACTCGCTTGCCTTTTAAATCTCATTCAAAAAGCAAAAGTACTGCAGTTTTGGATTTGGTACACAGTGATTTATGTGTGGGCCAATGCAGTATACAACACTGGAGGCAAAAGATATTTTATGACTTTTATCGATGATTTTAGAAAATTTACTACAGTTTTTCTCCTAAAAAAAAAGTCAGGTGTTTTTCAATGTCTCCAGGAATATGTTGAAATGGTCAAAACTCGTTTTTCCAAAAAGCCTAAAGTTATCAGATCGGATAACGGAGGAGAGTATAAAAATAGACGAGTCATGCAGTATTTGAAGAACGAAGGAATAGCTTATCAGTATACTGCCCCTTATTGCCCACAGAAAAACGGCACGGCCGAAAGAAAAAATCGGTCTTTATTTGAAATGACGAGATGCATGCTCTTGGATGCTGAACTAGGTCGAGAGTATTGGGGCGAGGCGGTAATGACTGCTAATTACCTTCAAAATATTTTGCCTAATAGTGTTTTACCTACTTCTTCTTTTGAAATTTGGCATAAGTGTAAGCCTAGGTTTGAGCATCTTCAGATTTTTGGATCAGGGGCATTCGTTCACATCCCAAAAGAAAAACGTAAAAAGTGGGAAGACAAAGCTTTTTAATTAACATTTGTCGGATATGATGAGAACTCGATGGGATTTTGTCTACTCGACAAGACATCAAAAAAGAATTGTCATTAGCCGTGATGTCAAGTTTGTTAATATAAAGCCTACCATTGCATTTAAAGCAGTTACCTAGAACAACTGAGATCAATGAACCTACAACAACTGAGATTAATGAACCTACAACAACTGAGATCAATGAACCTACAACAGTTGAGATCAATGTTGATGAAATTGAAACAAATTCTGAAGAACGCCAATCAAATTTCGAAGGATTTCCCGATGAAGAGGTTACGAAAGAAATAAGGTCATCATCACGATCAAATAAAGGGCAACCACCGGAAAGATTCATTAGTTGTATAAACAATGTTTCACAAGTTTGTTTTATTAAAGAGCCAAATAGTTACAAAGAAGCCATTAATTGTGAACAAAATACTAGGTGGAAAATTGCAATGGAAGAAGAGATGGAATCACTAAATAAAAATAAGACATGGACTCTAGTCCGACCTCCAGAAAATGCGAATATCGTTGGTTGCAAGTGGATATATAAGATTAAACGTGATGTTGAAGGGAAAGTTGAACGATTTAAGGCAAGATTTAAATTAATTTTTTATTTAAAAATTATTTTTTTTTTAATTCACTCACTTTGTTTATTTTTACTTGCGATATAGGTACTATAGGGCAAGTTTAGGATTCGTAAAAAAAATCGAACTCGAGATTACACTTTTACATGACATTACGATGATGGAGAATGCCAAAAAAGTGGGTCCGGCAATTCTGTCTGTCTGTCTGTCTGTCTGTCTGTCTCTATCTGGAGCTGCAGCCTAAACGAGTGAAGTGATTTTCTTCAAACTTGGAAGTTAGCAGTTTTTGGTGATTCCCTAGAGGGGAAATTGAAATTTTTTTTTCATGACCAAAACTAACGGTACCTGCCATATAACGGAAATAGAAAAGTTAATTTTATTCAAAAACGGCTCTAACGATTTTGATTAAAATTTTTTTGTGTAGTACTGCACATAAGAGCCAACTTATTAAATAAAAAAAATATTTTTTGTACCGTTATTAACGGTACCTGTCATAGAACGGTTTTTTCGTTTCTGAATATCTCGTACAAAATTAACCCGATTTAAATGAAAATTTTTATACAAAAGTGTGTAAGTAAAGATAATATTAAAATTTTAGAAAATTTTCAAAAAACGCATTTTTGGTTTTTTAAAAAATATTTCAAAATTTTTTTTTGAAAAATCAATTTTTTGAAAACGGGTTAATGAAAAATTTTGAAATTTAGTTTTTATGTGTAAATTAATTATTTCTTCAAAATGGCATACCAATTTTTTTTTTGAAAAATGTTAAAACATTTTTATACATAAAAAATTATTTTTTTAAAAAACGGCTCCTACAATTTTCGAAAATTTTTTTCTAAAAATACATTTTTATACAAGAAATAAAATGGCATATTTGTTTTTTTTTTTTAAGATAATGTATGACGGAGTTTAATTAATTATAAAAACCGATTTAATTTTTTTATACTACTTATGAAATTTCTTCAAAATATCAAATTTTAAATTTCTTGAATAAAAAGCTTTAACATTATAGTTACTTTAAGCATGAGAGCAAGTACGTGCGACCCCAGTCGTGCAATTTATTTTAAGTTACTTTCAGTAGCCTTTTTTATGAAATAAAACTTATTTTTTTTATGAAAATAAACTGGGCTTTAATAAAAAGCAAAAAAATTAATACTCATTAACGTGTTTTTTTGACTTAAATGATATGAAAGTGTAAAAAACAACTTAAAAAACGAAGAAAATTGTGTTTGATGCAAAATTGTGGAGAAACGGTTGTCCGCAGAAAAAAAAGTTTTGAGACAAACTAAAACTGTAATAAATTATTCAAATCCGACGTATTTTTGCAAAGATAAGGCCAGTTAAAGGACAAGAGATCAAATATGATAAAAACCGTCATAACTCGAAAACGGGATGAAAACGAGAAAATTGCCACTTAAGTTTTTCGACTTAAAATGACTTCAGGAATCCATGGTTTTCATTTGGGGCGGTGACTGTGGGACACCCTTTATATGTTGATGACATCATCGTTGCGAGTACTTCAAAGCAATGCATTGAAGACACAGAACGACTGTTGAAATCTCACTTTGAATAAAAAAATCTTGGAGATATACATAACTACTTAGGACTAGAAGTAATCAAGGACGGTCAAGGGAATTTTTTTGTTCGGCAGAAGCGATACATTGACAAACTATGTAAAGATTATGGCCTTCAAGATTCAAAGAGTTCCAAAATTCCACATGATCCAGGATACGGTAAAACTGAAGACTGTAGCCCTCTTATGAACAACGAGAAATACCAAAAGTTAGTTGGCAGTTTGCTCTATATAGCAACTAACACGCGACCTGATATTGCTGCATCAGTTTCGATTTTAGCCAGCAAGACTAGTTCCCCAAGCCAAACAGATTGGACAGAGCTAAAACGAGTTCTTAAATATCTTCGTGGAACTTCAACATTTAAACTTAAACTGAGCAGAATTGAAAATCACGAAGAAAAAGAAAAATTGATGGGCTATGCAGACGCAAATTGGGCAGAAGATCGAACATCCCGAAAATCAAACTCGGGTTACATCTTCTTATTGAATGGAGGACCTGTGAGCTGGACATTAGAGTGACCGCAACTATGTGAACATTTGAACATTTATTGATTGAAAAATGATTTCACATTAAGAAGAATCTTATAGGTAGTGAATGCTTTACAGTTATTCAATATATATTTTTTTTGGAATTTAAATTTAAATTAAAATTAAATATTATGTTTAAAAATACATTATTAATTGATAAAAGCTTGAGCTAAATAAAAAAAAATAAATAAGATATATTTATATATCACTGGCCAAGTGAATGAAAAGGTTATTTTTAAAACTACTCATGTTTGTACTTCTCCTAAGTGAAAGGGGTAATGAGTTCCATAAAGAGACGGCGTGTACGAAGAATGAGCGCTCCGATTGCAAACAATAAAAACGAGGTAGAATAAAAGTAGATGTTCTTTGCGAACTTGCAAAATCTAATCTGCTGTACAAATAGTCAGGTTGCTTAGTCTGCTTTATATTATAAAAAAGTATTAGAGTTCTGAACTTTATGAGGTTGAATGCCCATGATCTGCATTGAAAAGTTTGATATATGATCGTACAAGCGTTTTTTGAAAATGTATCTGGCCAGATTATTGTAGACAACGTTCAATTTCCTCCTAGTAATAGAGTCGACACAGCAAAATATCTCGCATCCGTATAACAAGATTGGCAATAATAAAGACAAGTAACATTTTGGTATTGTAGACCTTGCCAATGTAGACCTTGCCAATTGTAGCCGAAACATGATCAGTCCAAGTGAGAGAATCGTTAAAGATAATTCCAAGGTTACGAACTTTAGATACATATTCTATAGAAGACTGACCAAGTTTCATAGGCGGAAAAAGTGAAGTATCTAGTTTTCGCTTAAATATGCAAATGGTTTTCGACTTTGCTGGATTCAATGACAGATTATGTTTTATTGCCCACTGTTGAATTATCTCTAAATCTGCATTCATTTTCTGGATAGCGTTGCAAACACGGTCTAAGTTGAAATTAAGATAAAGTTGGACGTCATCCGCAAACATATGGACGGTGCAATACTTAGTGACTTGAGGAAGCTCGTTTAATAGAAGCGGCCCAAGAATGGATCCCTGTGGGACTCCAGCCGGGACGCCAAGCAACGATGAAATATTATTTCCTACAGCCGTGCATTGCAGGCGACCATTTAAATATGAGCTTATAAGTTTTACTGCCAGGGGAGAAAAACGAAAGGTATGCAGCAGCTTTTTACAGAGGAGAGAATGGTTCACCGTATCAAAGGCTTTGGAGAATTCTAATAAGGTTAGAAACGTAGAGCAGTTGTTGTCCAAGCTTTTGCGGATATCATCTACAACAAGCAAGAGGGCAGTTTTACAACTCCTTTGCGCTGGGCTTAAAAGTGCGTTGCTTTTGAGGTAAACTTGCATCTGTTTCAATATAGACTTCTCAAAAACCTTAGATAAAAAAGGCAAAATTGCTATAGGTCTAAATTCAGAGTTAATTTGAGATTGAGATTTTGGTATCGGAATAATCTTAGCCCTTTTCCACGAAAGAGGATATTCACACGTTGTTAAAATTTGATTGAAGATGTGAGTGATATATTTTAGGAGGAAGGGAAATAGAAGCTTAAGAAACTTGGGATTAATTTCATCCAAACCTATGGCATCAGACTTAACTGACAACAAAGCCTCAACTACGTCAACACCTGCTAAACGAATGAACTGAAAGGGTTCTATGCTGTTGTCCTGATAAGTTTCATCAGCTTGAAAGTTGAAGTGTGAGCAGTGGTTATCTTGTTGAGATTGGGATGCTATTGACACAAACTGAGAATTAAGCACATTGCAATCTACTTCAGCAGATGTGCAGCTTTTTTGCTTACCAACACCCAACTTACGAAGCTTCTGCCATAGAACTTTTCCAGATTGTGTTGCTTGATCAAGGAACTGTTCATAATATCGTTGCTTTGCAATTTTTATATGTGTTACAACTGAATTTCGAAGTACTCGGTAACTATCATAAAAAACTTGGAGCTTATATCGTTTCCAGCGAGCATATACGTCATCACGTTTTCCAATCAAGTCTTTTAGATCCCTACTAAACCAAGGAGGTGAACTTCTTGAAGCCGTTCTACGACGGAGCGGGACATGTTGATCGTATAGAAGATTAATATTATTTACTAGAAAAGATACTTGATCATTTACGGATTGCATCATAAATATATCGTCCCACTGCACTAATGTAATATCTCGCTGAAGGCTTAAATGGTCTATGCGTTTGAAATCCCTATAACTGATAAAATGGCTGGTTTCATTATATTGGATGTCGTAGGTAAGTAGATCAAGTCATGTTTAGAAAAACCCGAAGCTGGGAGTTGATCGTAAAGCAGGATCTTATTTCGGTTGTTCAAGAAAAACACATCTAAAAGTGTAGCAGAATCAAATGCAAAGTGAGTAGCAGTCAATACATTAGCTGGTGTCAGGTCGAAGCTCTTAAAATTGTCAATTAATTTCCCTGAAGCATGAACATCGAGTAGATTGCAATTTAGACCTCCGCAAATTATGATGTTTTGTGCAGAGCATGATATTTGTTCTAAAACGTCAAAGATAGGAGAAATATCTACGTTTTTATTCGGTCTATAGATTACTCCTAGTAGCAAGCTTTCTAATCCTATTTTAATATTGACAAACAAATAGTCGAGAGCACTGTTAGCGTTTGATTTTGCAATAATTCTACCACGCAAACCATTACGGATGTATACAGCAACACCTCCACCCACCCGTCTGATTCTATCACCTCTGAAAAGTTCATAACCATCAATGTTATATACTGCATTTGGAAAATGTGGATAAAACCACGATTCTGAAATGCAGACAATATCTACATCCGAGTTTTTGAACAGCAGATGAAATTCATCAAGTTTAGGTTTTAAGCTTTGCGCATTAATATGGCAAACATGAATACCTTTTTTCTGTGAGTTCAATACCCGAATCATATTAAATAAATTTAAGTTCACGTCGTCTCTCGTAGAATCATACCCATAATCATCAGCATTAGATATCATGATACACAAAAACAGAAAAGTTTATAGAAGCACATAGGAGAAGGAAAAACATGAAAACAGTAACAATGTGTGTATTAAATAGAAAATAGAAAATAAATAAAATAAATAAACCTTGGCCATAGATAAAAACAAAAAAGTAAGTTTAAAGAGAGTATAATATACAAAAAGAGAATATTTAAAAAGTGACAAACATTTAAGTTTAAGAGAAATCAATAAGTAACAGTGATAATTGTAAATTAAATACATGTCAAATAATTTGTTGTTCAGGTAAAGCTGCGTCCGCAATGTTTTGTTCATCATCATAATTATTCATCTGACATCTCTCGGCAATGTCGTTTAGACAATTAAAATCAGAAACTGCAACACTCTTCTCTCCCACAGTTCGTTTCACAAACACAGACCCATGGTATGTATGAACAGAGATTAATTGACCTTTTTTCTTCATACTCACTGCATGTTGAAGAAGGTTACGATTTCGTATAGACAAGCTCTCATTCACAAAAATTTTTTGGTCAGATTCAAGTCCAAGGTCGCGCAAACAGATCGCACGCTTAGTCTTTTTACGATAGTCGGCAAGTGCTTTTAGCAAAGAGTTTCTCTCTGTGACATTAGAGAACTTAAATATAACAGGTGGCTCGTCATTGTTGTGTCGCCGTTTAGTGCGGAAGATTTTTTTTATTGTTGGTGGTCTAACCTCGATGGTATCGCATAGCTTGTTATATAAAGAGTTTAAGTTTTCATTTTCCTCGGAAAGTTTCGGAATGCCAAATATTATTGCGTCGGTTAAATATTCCTTCCTTTCGAGCGCGTCACAACGGTTTCGCAGTGCAGAAATCTCGTCATTTAATTTGAGTTCCATTGCTGTGGTGCGTTGAGACAACTCATTGACTGTTGAATTTGTGCGCTCTATGTTTGCGGTTAATTGAGTTTCAATTTCTTGCATTTTTGTAGAAAACTCATTACGAATTTTTTCCACCTCAGCCCTAAAGGTAGCTGCTAAGGATTCGGTTTGTTGTTTAAGTTCATCATGGAGTACTTCTAAAGAAACACATATATGTTTTGAGGCAATTGAATTGCAAGATGGTGGTGGAGCATGTGAATAAGTTTGTGTGGAGGGGCTTGGTAAGTTAGCGGGTGAACGAGGGGAGCTTACGGAATATTTTTGTGTAATCGGTTTTTTGCTGCTGTTGGAACCATTTCTGGTTTGATGGTCAGGTAACGGTGAGCTATTATTGGACACGATTTTAGGCGAATTCGATTTAGAGGATGATGCAAGTTTGACGGTTTGAGTACGAGTTGGATATGGGTGAGGAGGGCGAGCAGAGTTAGAATTTAACATCGTGTGATTGTGAAATTAATACAGATATATGTGCGAGAAAATATTTGAATACCGATTTCGTTTTTTTTTTTCGATTTTTATGAGTTCAGAACTGAATTATATCTTAAACGAATGGTAGTTTACAAAGTTTATTATTCTTGCACAAATAATTTAGGATTTATGCTTGTCACACGATTTTTAATCAATTTTGCCGGAGACGATATGAACTGCGTCTAATCACTATCGAACATCGAACTTTTAGTCCTCCCATAGAAAAAAATTTTTGTCGAATTTTTTTCGGGGGAACCCCATAAAATATTCCGCCTTTGCAGATTTTTAGATAGCCAAAATTTCAGCTCTATTAAATAAGTCTAAATGGTGCCGACACTCGCTCAAAGTATCAAAAATCTCTGTTTTTTCACTGTTTTTCGCAGAAAATTAGCTCTAGCTTCCAAACAGAGGAGGTTATTTTCACTTTTTATATATAATACAGTCAAATAAGGAGAAAAAAGGGGTAAATCTCGGAATGAATGTTAGTAGAAATTTTTTTTGCTCAATATCTTCCTTTTGCCATTCTATAACATATCTCAAAAGTCTAGAAAAATCTCATCTCCGCTTGTCGCTATTTCAAGGTCAAATCGCAAAATGGAGATTTTCAAAATTAGCAAAAATAGGCTATGGTATTATATACACATATGATACATGATTTCAAGGTATTTTTTAATGCAAATTCCAAAAAATCTAAAATCAAGACAATCTGACGTCTCTGGAAAAAGTTATACCTGTTTTTCATCTGTCAACTCATATTATTATAACAGTTGCAAACTTACTGCCGAAAAAACCTTAAAAGTTATGGTAGATGAACCAAATTTTGCATGAAAATTTTAGAATCCATCATTATTAAAAATCAAAACAATCCATTACAAAAAATATATATACCTACGAAATAATGGCATTTTTTGATGGAGGGGCAAATTTTAGGATATGCACTAAAGAAGATTCTTGTTCATCTTAGGAATAAGTGCTAATAGGCTAATTTTTTCATTTTAATCTTTGTTTGGATATTCTTTAACTACCCTCAAAAATCTAAAAACATCTCATGTCCACAAGTCCTAATTTTCTTGGTTTGAAAATAAGGTGCAGATTTTAAAAAATTAATAAGAAAAGTTTAAATTTTTATATGTATACCAACATAAGCGACATGATATAAAGGTATTCTTTAACACTTATTAAAATAAAACTCACAAACAAGTCAACCTGACCATCCTTGAAAAGTAATGCACCTTATTCATGTTGATCTGACACAAATATCTGAAGTGTAGTTTTTCAATTTTTTTAAATCTGCAACTTATCTTCAAACCAAGAAAAGTAGGACTTGCGGACATGAGATTTTTTTAGATTTTTGAGGGTAGTTAAAGAATATCCAAACAAAGATTAAAATGAAAAAATTAGCCTATTAGCACTTATTCCTAAGATGAACAAGAATCTTCTTTAGTGCATATCCTAAAATTTGCCCCTCCATAAAAAAAACCATTATTTCGTAGGTATATATATGTTTTGTAATGGATTGTTTTGATTTTTAATAATGATGGATTCTAAAATCTTCATGCAAAATTTGGTTCATCTACCATAACTTTTAAGGGTTTTTCGGCAGTAAGTTTGCAACTGTTATAATAATATGAGTTGACAGATGAAAAACAGGTATAACTTTTTCCAGAGACGTCAGATTGTCTTGATTTTAGATTTTTTGGAATTTGCATTAAAAAATACCTTGAAATCATGTATCATATGTGTATATAATACCATAGCCTATTTTTGCTAATTTTAAAAATCTCCATTTCGCGATTTGACCTTGAAATCGCGACAAGCGGACATGAGATTTTTCTAGACTTTTGAGATATGTTATAGAATGGCAAAAGGAAGATATTGAGCAAAAAAATGTCTACTAACATTCATTCCGAGGTTAAACCCTTATTTGACTGGATTAATATTAAATTAAAGGTAGTGTTGTTACACATAACTCATATGCAAAATTTGTTTAGTTTTACTAAAAACAAAAATATTGTTATCAATTTAAATTTTCAGTACTTACCTCAAAAAGAGCTGAAGTGCAAACTCGATTTAAAATGAAACTTTCTAGGTATGTTATAGAAAGGTATCTAATCGAAATGCTTCTCGTATTATATATAATAATATATAATAATTTTATCAACAATAATAATATATAATAATATATAGTAATTTTATCAACAATAGAGGCACAGAGTAAAATTGACTGTAAAAAAACAAAAAGGGCACCCATTGGGGGTTGAACCTGCTATGTTTTTTTTTTATAGAAAAAAAAAATAAAATGCAGTTGTAAAATACATATTTGTTGTTTTTTTAATGAATTTTAAGCTTCACGAGTTGTTTCGTTGGTAGTTCAATAATTTTATTAAAATAAACTCGCGCTTTTTGCTAATTTTACTTTGTATGTAAAATAAATTAACTTAAAATAAAATGTGAGTATTAATTCTGTTGCGTTTTTGTTTTAATATTAAAAGAAGTTTTAACAATTTTAAGTGTTTTCAGTCGATTGAAAATAGACACAAGTTTTCTCAAAGCACCTCCAAATCTTTTGCCCGGAAACCCGCATTTTAAAGAAGGCTTTAAAAAAGTGCAATCACTTAAAGTCGTAAATGACATGACAGAAAGAGGAGTCAAATTAATAACCAATTTTAATAACCTTTTAACTAAAGATGAGGAACAAAAACAATATGTACTTCAAGTAGTCAGTGAGTGCCGAAAATTGTATCCTGATGCTTCCAAAACTACTTTAAGTAAATCTCTTGACACATTTTTTTTAGTTATTACTTCATTAGTTATGTATTAGAAATGTAATGGGGACTTTTCACGAGTCGATTTTTTCCGTGCGGTGAAGATTTTCGACTCGTGTGAACGTAATTCGCAGGCGACTAAAGTGACAGTCCCTATAGAAAAATCCTAGTCGAACGACATATCGTGCGGCTAAAATCGACTCGTGAAAAGTAGGCATAAGACGATAATAAGTATTTTGTTTTTTTTTTAGAAATCTGTTAAATGTTTTATTTTTTTGTTAAAACAGTTAAAAAAAAGTTTCATTTTAAATCGAGTTTGCACTTCAGCTCTTTTCGAGGTAAGTACTGAAAATTTAAATTGATGACAATTTTTGTTTTTTTAGTAAAACTAAACAAATTTTGCATCTGAGTTATGTGTAACAACACTACCTTTAATTTAATATATAAAAAGTGAAAATAACCCTCTCTGTTTGGAAGCTAGAGCTAATTTACTGCGAAAAACAGTGAAAAAACAGAGATTTTTGATACTTTGAGCGAGTGTCGGCACCATTTAGACTTATCTAATCGAGCTGAAATTTTGGCTATCTAAAAATCTGCAAAGGCAAGGGGGTTCCCCCGACCAAATTTCGAAAATCGATTTCTTGCGGTCACTCTATTATAGATCTTTATATGGATATGGTGTTTGTGGACGAAAACTGCTTTGAAATTCAAGATTTTCATGAAAGATTTCTGCAGTGTATACCTATTTATTTTTGAAATGAAAAAGAAACTTGTTTCCATGTTGCTGTTGTGGATGGCATTTGAGTTTTTTGTGTATCAGAGAAATTTTTTGCATTATAATAATAACACGGTGTTACAAAAATGAGGTTTTAAAATATACGCGGGCGGAGACCTATCAGGTTTTGTAGAGCTAGTCGCACTGAATACGAAACGGTATTTGAAAATCCCCTTACACCCCCAAAATCTGGAGTTACGGGAAAAAAACCGATTTTTGGACCTTCACCCATTGAACAAATTCTAGCTTCGACAATTTTTTACCCATTTCAAAACAAAACAACATGCTATTTAAAAAATATATTCTAAAACAATATCTATTTCCCAATTGATCGATGTATTTTTTATGAAAATCACTTCAAAATTGGCTTAGAAAAAAAAATTTTCGATTTCAACCCAGATACAGAAATTCGAACTTTTAGGTATAGAACAAAAATGTTGTTTCGGCACGTAGTAGGATAAGTTGGACGCCAGGATTTGATGAAGGGTTTTTGTAGAGGAGCTCAATACAAACATTTTTTTTCTTTGGGAGGGGGTCTATCTCCCCCCGTTTAGGTGGGAGGGGCATTTTTTTAAAAAAAATTATCAAAATAAAAAAAATTATTAAAAAACAACGGCAACACTTACAGTAATAAATGATACCATTTCCAAAAGGCAAAATTGTTTATTTGATTCTAATTTTGAAATAGGTTAAAAATTGTCGAAGCTAGAATTTTTTCAATGGGTGAAGGTCCAAAAAACCGTTTTTTGCCCGTAACTCCAGATTTTGGGGGTGTTAGGGGATTTTCAAATACCGTTTCGTATTCAGTGCGACTAGCTCTACAAAACCTGATAGGTCTCCGCCCGCATATATTTTGAGTGTTATACCGTGTAATTATAGTTGTTCAGCCGAGAAGCAGGTAGAGGATGTGTTATGTGGGTGTATTGATATAGTATCCTTTGTGTAGTGTGTATAAAAATATAAATAGATGCGCAGAAGAATTCAGGTTCTTGCTGACTTTTGAGTTGTTCTTCGTTGAAAATTTTTTTGTCTAGCACTCGCGCGTGCCGGCTGACATTAAAATGTATTTACATTAATATATAGAATGTTTAGGTTCCTATGTGTATGTTGTTTGAGGATGGACTCGAGATAATAGACCAGTGCCAATCCGGTTTTCAGAGGGCAAAAGTTGAACAAATTATTAGCAGCATAAGGGTGGTGAGAAAATTTAGGATAAATGGTATATGAAAGGGGAAAAATAAATTGCCCACAAAAAAATTGGGGGAAAGGGGTGGGTGGGCGAAAAAGTGGGGTGGGTGTCAAAAATCATGGTTTTTTACGATTTATGTCAAAACTAGATGTCCTATCGAAAAAAGTCAAATGCAAAAGTTGTAGGTAGTATAAATGTCTACAAATATTACTCAAACAATTTTTTTCTATAACCTCAAAAATATTGGAAAAAATGCAAAAATACGATTTTTTGATTTTTTATTATTATCTTTTACAAAAATGATTGGATTTTAACAAAACTTGGTTAAAAACTACTTTGTTATGTTTTCTATCTACTAAAAATGTTTTTTGAGCAAAAAGTGAATTTTTGGATTTTTGACGAATTTAATTTTAAAAAATAGCCTATTTTTCAATCAAAAAAGTTACCGAAAAAATTTTTGATTTTTGAAAAGTTTGGAATGAAATTATTTAGATTAAAACCTATTATTTAAGATTGTGTGGAAAAACTATACTTTTGTTTTAGAAAATATTGAGAAAAATTGAAAAAGACAAAAAATCATTTTTAAGATTGATTTTTCCGTAAATGACAGTAATATTGGCGAGAAATAATTTTCCATAGAAACTAAATTATACTTTTCTAATGGCCTTTGACCTTCTTAATTTGAATCTAGAATTAGAATAGCTCTAACGTGAAAAGTTTTTGAGATATTGAATTTTGAACATCCAAAACACTATTTTTGTGATGTTTTGCATGGTAATATCTCAAAAAACGTGATGCGATAGATTTTTTCTGACTTCGGATTCGAGCTCAGCGCACAAAAAACCATTAGAAAAATAAACTTTGATTTCTTTAAAACAAACTTTTTGACTAGTGAATTCGAACAGGGAAGAAAAAATCGAATGCCTTGTTCGAATTCACTAGTCAAAAAGTTTTTTTTTTATAAAAACCAAAGTATATTTTTCTCAGAAAAAATCTATCACATCACGTTTTTTGAGATATTACCATGCAAAACATCACAAAAATAGTGTTTTGGATGTTCAAAATTCAATATCTCAAAAACTTTTCACGTTAGAGCTATTCTAATGCTAGATTCAAATTAAGAAGGTCAAAGGCCATTAGAAGAGTATAATTTAGTTTCTATGGAAAATTATTTCTCGCCAATATTACTGTCATTTACGGAAAAATCAATCTTAATAATCATTTTTTTGTCTTTTTCAATTTTTCTCAATATTTTCTAAAACAAAAGTATAGTTTTTCCACACAATCTTAAATAATAGGTTTAAATCTAAATAATTTCATTCCAAACTTTTCAAAAATCAAAAATTTTTTCGGTAACTTTTTTGATTGAAAAATAGGCTATTTTTTCAAATTAAATTCGTCAAAAATCCAAAAATTCACTTTTTGCTCAAAAAACATTTTTAGTTAGATAAAAATAAAAAATCAAAAAATCGTATTTTTGCATTTTTTCCAATATTTTTGTGGTTATAGAAAAAAATTGTTTGAGTAAAAGTTGTAGACATTTATACTACCTACAACTTTTGCATTTGACTTTTTTCGATAGGGCATCTAGTTTTGACATAAATCGTAAAAACCCATTATTTTTGACACCCACCCCACTTTTTCGCCCACCCACCCCCTTTCCCCCAATTTTTTTGTGGGCAATTTATTTTTCCCCTTTCATATACCATTTATCCTAAATTTTCCCACCACCCATATGCTGCTAATAATTTTTTTATTTTCAAAAATTATTGGCACTGGTCTATAAATCTTGAATGACATAAAGATCATGGAGAATGCCGCAAAAAGTGTCTCCTGAACTGATTTTTTGAAACTTAGGTCTCATGCTGATTGGACTAAATATTTAGCCGAGAATAAATTTTGATAGTTATGATTATGACTGTGTATAAAATTTAGCCTTGAATAAATATAGCTGTGTGAATTTGGATAGACCAAACAAACCAAGATTATAACCTAATTATTTTTATGCAAATATGCTTAGCACTATAATCTCAATTGTGTTATTTTTGTTTCGTTTCAATTGGAGTTTTTACTTCAAAACATAAAAAGCTTCTTCTTCATTCAAAAACAAAGAAGACACTGAATTGAAAATCCATTGCAAAACTATATCTATAAATACCATCAAGTGCATTCTTTTCTAACCACAAATACACTTAAATAACCCTTTACCCATTCCCCCGCGAAAATATAACTATTATACCTAAAATGGCAAAAAAAAAAAACCGAATCCGCAACATATAAGCAAAGACAATAAAAAACAAAAGGACATATTTATATTATACAGGGTGTCCCAAAAGTAATGGATCAAACAAAATATGTTGATAGGCCAACTTTAGAGCTCTCAGAATTTGGTCTTGGCCATTCCAAATCCTTACGGTGTTCGATTTAATGCAGTTTTTGTGAAATTTCGAAAAATCCCGACCTTGCAACAGTATTTAGGTTCCTCCGCTCATAATCGATTTTTGTTTTTTACAATTCTTTCACTAAAACATTGCCTAATAATAAGAATTAATTAATTAATCAAAATATTTTTTATTTAATACGCCATTTTGCTGCTAATAAATTAACAGTTCCATGTTTTATAAAAACTCAATTTCTTACTTTTATTTGAGAGCAACATATCGAAAAAAATTTGTAGGGTGTGACACAGGTTTATTATTTTAAAAACTTGCCGTGTTATTGCAGTTTTCAAACAATGTAAAGAATTTCGCTGACACAAAAAAAAAACCCCAAAAGTGTCAACTCGCACGCGCGAGTGCGATATTATAAACACGAAATGAATTGTTAGGAAAAACCCAAGAGTCAACAAGAACAAAACAACCCTTTTTGAAAAGATAATGATCTTACAAAAAAATATCTACTATCTACCTACTCTCTGCAGCATCTTCATAATTTCATGAATGATATCTGCCTGCCTGAGTGAGGAAATAGGAAACAAAAAAAAAGTGTCATGTAAACACACAAAAAAAAAAAACAATATATAACGAGAAAATGAGATCGCAAGAGCAAGTTTTTTTTTTCAATAAATAGAAAAGAACAGAAAGAAACAGTTCGTCAGCGCCAGTTTACGCAGTGGCATTCTTTTGAACTAAATTTATATGTCGCGTGATTAATGGAATTTTCAAAGTAAAAAAAGCCAAAATAGACACTTTTCCAACAATTTATATTAAAAATACTGTGAGCAAAAATATATATATTTTTTTTTGAAACTGATTTGAAATATAAATTTTACTTTTTCCGTGGGCTATAGGTCTTTCTTCAATATACTTAGTTAGTATTGACTAATACTAACTAAGTATATTGAAGAAAGACCTATAGCCCACGGAAAAAGTAAAATTTATTTTACTAAAAAGGTCACGAAAGGAGAAACTAATTAATGATTTGAAATATAATGAAAAAAAAAATAATAAAAATAAATTGTGGATGCTTTGACTGCCCCTTCCTCAAATCAAATTTTTAGTGTGTAAATAAAAAAAATATTTTTTTTGGCAAACTGGCTGCATGAACAACTTTATTAACTTCTCATTAAATAATACAAAAACATTTTAAAAAATAATCACGCTTTGCCGCACGACTAAAATGCTAAAAAAAGTGCATTTTGACAATTTTCCTTCAAACTAACCGTTCAAACTAACTTCAAATTAAATTTTAGAAATTTTATTGGATTCTCCGAATTTCCTTTTTGTTTCATCTAAAAACACTAATAAACGGTAAAGTTATTCTAAGAAGAGTGAGTAAAAAAACATGAAATTACAACAAATTAACGAAGCTTTTTTTCTAATAAAAAAAAAATCTGTTACACCTACTGCATGAAAACACATAAACAAAAAAAAAATAAAAAGTTTATTAACAACGGTGCCTCAACCAAAATTCTGATTCAATCTAAATTTGCAGGAAAAAAATCAATTGCGACCCTTACAATAATCGCAAAAGAAATGTTTCTAAAATTTAAATAATGCACGTTTACGTTTTACGTTTTATAAGATTATCTTATAAACTGCAAAAGTTATACAACAATTAGTCAACCATCTTCCATTAAAATGCCTTAAATTGAAATTTGCACAATCCGAGCATCGATAACAGATGTTCGCATTTTCTTTAATGATTTCGTTTTGGGTATCCTCTGATATTTTCGCGCAGAGTTTATGAAATGCCTTTCCACAAAAGAAACCACATTTAATTCCTTCGTCTTGAACTAAATTTTTACGACGACAACGATGACAACGATGCTGCTAGCTCTGTTGCTTTGAATGGATTTAATTCTACTTCTCTTATAATTCACAGAGATGATCTATTAATGAGTTCTGATTCGAAAGCCGTCAATGTGGTTATTGCTAATAAGACTGTGAATGCGGGTGAAATAAACGAAATCCGTGAGGAAATAAGTACTGAGAGTGGAGTGGAGCAGCATTTAAATAAAGAAATTGCTGATTCTGAGTGTGTGTACGGATAATGATGGTTCTGAAGTTACCTAAGCCTGAAAATGTTTTTCGAATAAAACAATCGCACACACCACACAGCGTTAAATATAAGGTATTTGTTGCAGTGGCTGAATCTATAATGCTTAATGCAGCACAAACATGGGGATACGAGAGATATGAAGTAGTCGAAAAACTTCTTAGGTTTTTTATACAAACGAGGCTGCGTCTTCGGTGCACAGGTCAATCTACAGCCTCTTAACCCACAATTTATGTGAACGAAACTACTTCCAAAGCCAAAATAGTCAGCCATTGATTGTGTCAATTGTTAAGATCAGAGGGGAGCTTATAAGTCTGCACTATATACCGCATCGTGAAGATCTGCCTAATTACTGCAGCTTACATATGTAATCTTAGAGAACGGGAGGATGTTGTTCATTTCATCGGAAAATGCCCTATACTATGCGAAATGAGAAGAGATTATCTGAACTCCAATTTTAAATCAGACGAGGAAGTAATAGCGTTACTTAACTGCGAAGGCAATATTAACAACCTCTACAAATACTACCAAACCGCAATGTATTATCGCAACCAAATTTTACACGAAGCTTTTTAAATTATTATTTTATAATCTTGATTTTTCCGACCATATCAACGTCATCGTGAATAAGGCCTTCTCTATGCTAGGTTTTGTGAAGCGTTGGTCAAAAGAATTTCAAGATCCTTATGTGACTCTTTCCCTCTACAATTGTTTAGTACGCCCCCACCTTGAGTACGCATCGCAAGTTTGGACTCCTTTTTACGAGACCCATAATGTAAGACTGGAATCAGTACAACGTAATTTCATTCGTTTCGCCTTAAAAGGACTGCCATGGTCTGATCCTTATAATCTTCCTCCTTATGAACATCAGATTAATCTCCTTCAGATTCAAACTTTGGCTCAAAGGAGGGTTAACAATGACATAATCTTCATTCACCAGTTAATCACAGGCGTAATTGATGCACCAAATTTGCTTAAATCTGTTGGTTTTAACTATCGAGGGGGTGCTTATAGCCTCCGATGCTTGGATTTAATGAATATTCCACCACACCGAACAAATTCTGGCTTGCATGAACCTTTAACACGCATGTGTAAACTTCTAAATTTAAATAAAAACCTTTTTGATTTAAACTTTAATAAAAATAGATTAAAAACTGTCTTAAAAACCAGTGTACCACGCCCATAAATGTTTGTGTTTATTTTTATGTCTTTTTTGTTGCTCAAGTAATTATTTTGTTTGTATTTCTTTAATGTTTGTTTTATCTAATATTGAATTCAATGTTTTTATCTTAGTGTACGTTTTTTTGTAGTTATTATTTGCTTACTAACTACTAACACTGCACTAAGTGATGAGCTTAGTTTTGTGTTGGCAAATGGTCGCAAGACGGTGCTTGCTATAAGCGCTCTTCGGCTATGAACTGATAGTGTAAAAATTATTAAAACAAAAATAAAATATTATCTTCAATTAAATATTTAGTTAACCTAAAGCAAACCATGTACATTTATACAAATTTTCTATTTTTTAAAACAATGTCAATCGGGTAGACGGCAAAGCCATGCTTAAACGATTTTCTAAAAAAAAACTTTTATGTAAATTGTAAACTTAAATCAATCAATAAATATAAATCTAATCTAATCTATATCCAGTTTCAGGGAGGAAACAACAACCGAAAACATAACATCTTTTATTCAATCGAAAACCCAAATCGATGCATCCTTTTTCCATTGTTATAAGTTAGTTTTGCACAATTGTGACGAGGATAAGTTAAAATTAGTTTATTTTAAAATTGGTACTCTATTGGAATATGCTAAGTCGATCTTTAACTCTGAGCTCTGGCCCGTTTAATGACACAGGTCGACAAAATTAAAAATATTTTTTTTGCTTGGGTTTAAATTGCACTTTTTGGGTTCATGGTAAACCAAAACAATAGATAATCACCCTCTCCCCACATAAGATTTGCTTTTGTAGCGTTGGGAGCAAAAATACAATTTTCATACCCTAAGAGCCTACCTCGAGTCTTATGAGCTGCAAGAACCGTGCATTGTACAAAAAAAACTTTTAAGGTATAAAATGTAGATTATTTAAAGGACTACATTTTTGCACTTTATTCGACTTAAATTATAAGAAAAAAGTTATGATGAATACAAGGGTTTTTTGCTCTTTAACTTTGGAAACTTTTATACTTTTTTGAAAACTGCAATACCGGGACAAGTTTTAAAAATAATAAACCAGAGTCACACAATACAATTTTTTTTCGTCTTGTTGCTCTGAAATAAAAGTAAGAAATTGAGTTTTTATGAAACTCGGAACTGTTAATTAATTTGCAAAAAAATGGCGTATGAAATAAAAAATATTTTTATTAATTAAAATTTTTTTTATTAATTAAATGTTAAGCAATGTTTTAGTGAAAGAATTGTAAAAAACAAAAATCAATTATGGACAGAGGAAGCAAAATACTGTTGCAAAGTAGGGATTTTTCGAAATTTCACAAGAACTGCTGTAAGAATTTGAACAAGTTACCAAATTCTGAGAGATCTTAAGTTAGCCTATCAGCCAATTTCGTTTAATCGATTACTTTTTAGACACCCTGTATAGTGTATATTGTCATATAATAAAGTAAACCTAAGGTTCTCCAAGGCAAGCAATTGGTTTTGGCACTCTTGTTGTTTGCAGCGCAAACAAAAAGAGTGTTTATTAAATTAGGCATTATTTGTTATCTATCCAATATGATCTCTTAAAAGAGATCATGATCGATAGATCGTATTATTTAGATCGTAAATCCTAAGTGTTCTTATTGTTTAAGTTAGTCTTTTAAGTAGTCGACTCTTATTGCTCTACATGTTCACTTTGTGTAATATTAAAGAATAAAATAAAAACTCCTATTTGTTTAAATAAAAGAAGTTGTTTAAATCTGATGAAGGAATAAATTAACTTTATTGGCGCAGTCGGTAAACGAATACGGGTTTAAAAATAAATAAAACTTAATCGAACAAAAATTTAAACACTTAAAAAAAAAAAAAAAAAAAACTTTGTGTAAAAATAGCTAAAATAAATTTTACAAATAAAACAATAAAAGTTTATAAATAGTTGAAAAAAGTAGTGTTTAAAAAAAAAAAAACAAAATCAAAAACCTCATAATATTCAAAAAAAAAAAAGCAAAAGTCAATAAAATTCGTAAAAAAAAAGTACAGTACCAAAAACGACGCTAAAGTACAAATTAGCTCGAAAACAAGAAACCCGCTAGCTAAGCTCTCATACCAAGCTAACTCGAAAACATTTTCATCAAACCATGTTTTATGAACAATACCTCTCTATCAAACTGTTATACGCACAAGTATATTAAGTAGTGAGTGTAAAGAAAAAGTTTAAGAAGAAAAACAACAAACCAAACAAAGTGTTATACTGAATTCAATTAAAACAAAAAAAAAAAAAAATCATGCAAATAGGTACATGAGAAGAAGTTATGGAATGAAAATTAAACGATACAATAAAGAACTAAAACAAAAAGAGCAAAGAATTGTAATAATAATTCACAAAACTATTACAAAATAAAAATATTAAAAGTAAAATAAAATTAAAAAAAAAAAAAAAAAAAAACGAAAACTACCCATGCACATACATACATCCTGCATTCTTCAAAACATATAAAGTAACTGGAAGTTATCATCAACATTCAACAGTGATCCACACTAGAAGTCATCGCCTGGAGAAAATTTGTCACCTTTCGTAAGTTAGTTTCATCGTATTTTTTGTTTTTTTTTAATTTGAAAATGGAATCAATAAATTCAACAGAAAGATTTAAAATTATTTTAGACTGTATAAATAAATTGCCAGAATTTAATGGTAACACAAATTTGTTAATTGATTTTTTGGACAGAGTAGATTCCTTGTCAGTTGTTGTAGCTACATTTGATGTAAACACTCAAACACTCCTTCTAGGTTACATTAAAGATAAAATTGTTGGAAAAGCAAAACTAGAACTTCAAAAGCATGGTAGGTTAGCAGAATGGTTGCAAATTAAAGATATTTTAAAAACCAATTTTGCAGAGAAATGTTCGTCGGCAAAATTAATAGATCAATTAAGAACAGCCAGAGTACAGTCAAGTATTGAAGATTTTTATCAAAAAATAAATCATTTGTTAAGTAGGCTTAATAACTCATATTTGTTAGACGGCAATCAAAGTGATGAAGGGATTATAACTTCTAATAAAAGAATAGCTCTTGAAGCTTTTAAAAATAACCTACCTGAGCCTACAAAATCAATAGTACTTAGTCGAAATCCTAAAACCCTTTACGAAGCCTACAAAGTCATAACTGAAATCAACCATCAAAGTTTCGGTCCCAATTCAACAGGCTCAAATCAATTTTCTAGACAAATGAATAGAAATTCAAGTTTTAATTCGAACCGAGTTAACAATAATTCATCTTTCAATTCGAGCCGAGTAAATAATAATTCATCTTTTAGTACCAATAGGAACAATTCTAACTCTAGATACAATAATAATTCTGACAATACATACTTGAGAAATAATGGATACAGTAGAAATAGACAACAAAATAACAATAACTCATTAAATTTTAACCCTCGAAGTGAAAATAGACAACAAACCAACAATAACACATTAAATTTTAACAATCGTAGTGAAAATAGACAAAATAATAACTTTGGAACTAATCAATCCTCACAAAGATTAAATGATTCTAGCAATCAAACACGTAGGTCAAATAGGTCCAACAACAATAATAATGGTTATGAACAGATGGATGTTTCCTTCAACGAGGCTAACACAGAACCAATTAACTACCCAAACATTAACCAAAACCAAAATTTTTCACCCAGTCGCCCAGACGACTACCTTATATAGTGATACAAAACCATATTAGGCCTTTACGTTTTATTATTGATTGCGGTGCCGAGTTAAGCATCATTAATAAAAATATTTGCAATCCAAAATGGCAAATCCAAAGTAAAAATCATATTTTGAAAGTACTCGATCGAAACGTCGAAACAAATATAGTTTATAGAATTCCCCTCTTTCAGGAATTCAACGAAAGGGATTATTTCGTCAACTTTTTAGAATACCAATTCCATAACCGTTTTGATGGGTTGATTGGAAATAATATCCTTGTTGATTTAAACGCCATTATAAACTTTCAAACTAGATCTCTAACCACCAACAACGCAACAATAAAAATGTATTTAAACGAAGAAGAAGAAAACTACACGAACTACGTTGACCAAAACCAAAATGTTTTATGTATATATTCGAACGAAACCTATTTTTCTGAAATGAATAACAATCTTTTCGCACCTCACCTACCAGACCAAGATATCTTAAAATTAAAATCATTGCTAAAATCTTTTCAATCAATTATTTATAACGAAGGGGACACGTTATCTTTTACAAATGAAATCTGTCACCGCATTATAACTCATAACGACGTTCCAATCTATAGTAAGCTTTATCGCTATCCAGAGATTCATTCCGATGAAGTAGATTTACAAATATCGGAAATGTTGAGACAAAAAATTATTGTTCCTAGCTGTAGTCCTTACAATTCGCCCATATGGGTTGTGCCCAAGAAAAACGATAAAGATGGAAAAAAACAATGGCGAGTTGTAATCGACTACAGAAAGTTGAACTCACAAACGATAGATGACAGATTTCCTATGCCCAATATTGACGATTTATTCGACAAATTGGGAAGGTGTCAGTATTTCTCAACGATTGATCTGGTAAAAGGTTTTCACCAAATCGAGGTAGATCCCAAATCTGCAAGTAGAAATACAAAAATTTATAAATAATTGCGAAATTTGTGTAGTTGCAAAACACGATAGACATCCATTGCAGGAACAAATAGCAATAACAGAAAAACCAAAACAATTCAACGATATCATGCACATGGATATTTGGTTTCCCGAAAGGGGAAAAATGTTTTTGACTACAGTCGATAAGTTCTCTAAATATGCGACCATTCATCGATTGGAAGATAGGAATTGGATCGCAATTCTGAGTGCGATAAAACAAAGGATCCAATTTCTCGGAAAACCCAACAAAATTGTATCCGATGGTGATTCCTGTATTTTACACTCTGCAGTGGAACAATTCCTAAAAGAGAACAACATTATCTTCCATAGAACGACTGCATCTCTCAAAACGGGAAATGCGGATATTGAAAGGCTTCATGGTACATTTAATGAACACCTTCGTATTATGAATGCTTCGAAAGATTCCTCGGATTTAGATGAAAAACTGTTTAAGATTGTAACTGTTTATAACTCGACACTACACTCCACGACAAAGTTAAGGCCGTTAGATTTCATTAATAAAAATCTTTCAAAACAAGAAATCGAAACTTATGCGAACACATTCCAAAGCCAAAAAGAAGATAGGGTCAATAAAAACAACAAAGATCCAATTCTTGAATCGAACAGATGTTCAAACATTGTCCAAAACAGAACAGTGGTGAAAAGTAAACCAAAATATAAAAAATTAAATCAATTCACGACTCAGGGAAACTACACTATTGATAAGACCACTAAACGAAATATAAAATACCATAAGAAACAATTGAAACGCTTATATAAGCATCAACACAAAAACTAGAATCTAAAAACAATTATTTTACCGAATTCAAACACTGCAAATCCATTGAACGAGCACAATTTATGTAATTTCTTCTGTTTTTCTTGTTTCCATTTGTATCCAATAGTTCTGCAATCAATTTTCTGGTATTTTATTAATAAACACATGTTATTTTTTCTATTATTTTGTAATTTCTCTTTACAAAATAATTTCAAATGAACTTTTCACACGATTCAAATCACGAAAATAAACGTTTGGTAGACATATTGTTTCCTTTTTTTTCTCTATCTCTTCGTTTGTCAAAATGACAGAAATGTCACTTTGACGTAGAGGTCGCGTTCAGGTTCATAATATTAAGGCTGGTAACACAGTGAATGCTATTAGATGGGTAGAAAATAAGGGTAAGTTGCAACTGCAACTTTTAAAATAGTACAATTTGCAAAATTCTGATATAAATACATAGGTATTTAATATTTAATATTCAGTCATTGAAAAGAAGGAATGTTTGAAGTGGTTGTATTAGTTTCATTTAAATTATTAAGTTGTACTGAAAAAAAAAAAACGCAATTAGCGACAAATGTAATAAAAAAAAAGTTAATTAATAATGTGAAGATTTAAGAAAAAGAACAATAAAAAAATACATTTTGTAATTCCATTAAGAAAAAGATTATTTTTCTTTCAATTTAAAAATAAAGTATAAAGTTCTAAATTCTAGGTACTAAGTTAAGAAAACTATTATATTTTTAGGTTTAAAAGAACTGGTAACAAAATTTTCATAAAAAAAAAAAAGTATGAAACATTTATTTACGTTTTTTTTTTCTAAAGAAAAAATAATTACAAAATAAAAAAAAATATAAAAAACAAATACTGTAACATGATAATAAATTAAAATTTTGAAAAAAATTATGTATAAATGTAAATATGTTAAAAATATTCTGTATTTATGTTGCAAATAATGCTTTGAAAAAATTCTCGTTTATTTTGTTCTTTCTTTTTTTTAAGTAATGTTAAAATATCAAAATAATAACTGTTTATCATTTTTGGGGACCAAAAATTCTTGCCCAGGGAGGTGTCATATAATAAAGTAAACCTAAGGTTCTCCAAGGCAAGCAATTGGTTTTGGCACTCTTGTTGTTTGCAGCGCAAACAAAAAGAGTGTTTATTAAATTAGGCATTATTTGTTATCTATCCAATATGATCTCTTAAAAGAGATCATGATCGATAGATCGTATTATTTAGATCGTAAATCCTAAGTGTTCTTATTGTTTAAGTTAGTCTTTTAAGTAGTCGACTCTTATTGCTCTACATGTTCACTTTGTGTAATATTAAAGAATAAAATAAAAACTCCTATTTGTTTAAATAAAAGAAGTTGTTTAAATCTGATGAAGGAATAAATTAACTTTATTATATGCAACAAAATAATAAAAAATACTATGCAAACAAATTAATTTAATTTTTCAATAAATAAAGAATTTCAATATAAACTAGTTTGGCTACAGTTTGGATACAGTTAGTGTAAGCAGTTATTTTTGTATAATGAAAATACCATTTACCATAAATATTGAAAATAGAAGGTATCAAATAATGCCTCAAGCTCTCATTTGATAAAAATTCGAACAAAACGAAAACTTCGATTTAATTTTTTTTTCTTAAATTTCCCTTTTTTTTATTTTTCTGAATATGAATATGAAAACAGCATTAAAATGAAGAAAACAAAACAAAAATCAGCCCAATCAGTTAAGTCGTTCTCAGTTTTAGCCAAAATTACGCACGACAATTTTTGTAAATCGGAAATTGCTCTGCTGACTTCAAAAGCAAATACAAAAAAAATAAATGTTTTCCAGATGAGTATCAATATATCTATCATAATTTCATAGTCACAATAGGCCAGTCATTATATACATTTGGAAATGCAAAATGACCGAGAAAGCTAAATTTTGGATATGTTGTAGAGGATGCTTAAAAAAGCTTAACTTGAAGTTTTCGACCAAGATTTCCTATGAGCTTTTTCCGCTATTTTTTGACAATAACTCGGCTATCTGACGAGATGCGAAAATTTTACAAGGAGCTTTTTTGTAGCTTTTAACGAGTTATACAATTCATGCATACACATTTTTTGTGTATCATGAACCGTTTTCGAGATATCGATTAAAAAGGTCAAAAATTTAGGACATGCCATTTGTTTTTTGACATAATCTATTTTTGGGTGATGAATATCGAAAAAATTATTAAAATAAAATTTGTAGACCACATTCAGACCTACAATGTCGTATTTTTATATTTTTTTTTGGACAAAAATTACGACTTCCAGCCGGCCGCAAAGCCGTTTAGTCCGCACCCACCAAGCAAGCAAGCCGCCCGTTCGGTTGTAAAAAAAACAATCATTCATGTTTTTTTTAATTTTATATTATTATATCAGTGTATGTGTTACTGTTTTGTAACCCCAATTTTGTAAATACAGTATACCGGCTTTTTGTGTTGATTGTGCATTTTGTAATTTGCTTCAATCTCTATATTATTTAGTTAATCAAAATTGCAATTAGATCAGTGCCAATAATTTTTAAAAATAAAAAAAATTATTAGCAGCATATGGGTGGTTGGAAAATTAAGGATAAATGGTATATGAAAGGGGAAAAATAAATTGCCCACAAGCTAATTGGGGGAAAGGGGTGGTGATGAACTAAATAATATAGAGATTGAATGTGTATGCATGAATTGTATAACTCGTTAAAAGCTACAAAAAAGCTCCTTGTAAAATTTTCGCATCTCGTCAGATAGCCGAGTTATTGTCAAAAAGTGGCGGAAAAAGCTCATAGGAAATCTTGGTCGAAAACTTAAAGTTAAGCTTTTTTAAGCATCCTCTACAACATATCCAAAGTTTAGCTTTCTCGGTCATTTTGCATTTCTAAGCCGTTTTTTCCGACATAATGACTGGCCTACAACCCAAGCACAAATTTCTTGTTGACCTGTGTTATAGACCAAAAAACGATGCGCCACCCGAAGCTCATATAAAGATTTAGCTCATAAATTAACAAATATTTCCGATGTTGTTGTTGCCGATGCTGTTGATGTAGTTGTTGCTGTTGATGCTAATGTCAATAATTCTGATGTTGATAATATTGTTTCTGATGTTCCTGCTGCTGATGCTATTATTGTTGCCAATAAAGATAACTCTCTTGTTAATTATGATGTTATTGCTGTTGATGCCGATGATGCTGTTGATGCTGATTATGCTGTTGTTGCTATTGATGTTGATGCTAATTTTGATGTACAGACTAGTAGTTCACTCGGTATATATTATAAAAATGCTGGTGGAGTAAGAACTAATAGTCGAGTCAAATTAGACATAAAATTTGTAAAATCTCGGAATCCAGGGAAAGTCGATGCATCTGAAAAACGAGTATAGGGCTGCATTATAAAAGGGTCAAATAAGAAAGTTAAAAAAAAAAAATTACAACAGTTTTTATGGACCGTTTACTGTCATTCCGTATGCAATCGTCAATCGGAATTGCTGTCTCATTTTAGATTTTGATCAAACTTTGTAGGGATGTTCTCTAGGACTGTAAGGAAGCAAATCCATAATGATTTAATTTTAAGTTGCGTGGTTTCCCCGCTACCCGCATTCGAACTTTTTCAGAAGGTCATTTTTATGTTATTATAACTTTGCGTCTACTAAAGATATCTTTTTGTTTGAAACGCTATTTTAAAGCTTAAGAATAGTAATTTTTGAATATATATTAAAAAATTACGTTATAATTATCCCTGAATTAAAAATAATTTTTGAAAAACTGATAATTTTGCTGATTTCTCATGGTTTTTGACTGGCTCCAGAACCTTGGCTATTATATGTAGGAAGCTTATACTTACCAAATATTAAGTATAGATATTTTTCAAAAAAATACATCTTAAATGAACTCCATGGCTGTACTCCTTATGTAAAAATTTTAAGTTCAAAGTATTGAGTATTTTAAAAAAGGTAATTTTTATACTGTCATTTTCTACGATTTTACTAAACGAAGAAATGTGAAACTTACAGTGTGTTAAGCTAAGAGTACGAACTAAACATACTATTAATTTCATGCTTCTATCTTATGTCAAACATAGTGCAATCATAGCCTTAAGTAGGGGTTTTTTGGCTTTTTAGCATTTTTGCGAATTTTCAAACAAGTGGTACAATAAGAAGATATGAAAATAACACAATTTTATTTAGAGGACTTAAAGTTAAAAGTTTCAACTTAACACACTGTTAGTTTCATGTTTCTATCTTTAGTCAAATCGTAAAAAATCATAGTATAAAAAAATATTTTTTCAAAAAACTCAAAACTTTGAACTTAAAATTTTTGCATAAGGAGTACAGCCATCGAGTTCATTTTAGATTTATTTTGTTGAAAAATATCTATATTTAATATTTGGTAAGTATAAGCTTCCTACATATAATAGCCAAGGTTCTGGAGCCAGTCAAAAACCATGAAAAATCAGCAAAATTACCAGTTTTTCAAATATTATTTTTAATTCAGGGATAATTATTACGTAATTTTTTAATATATATTCAAAAATTACTACTCTTAAGCTTTAAAATGGCGTTTCAAACAAAAAGATATCTTTAGTAGACGCAAAGCTATAATAACATAAAAATGACCTTCTGAAAAAGTTCGAATGCGGGTAGCGGGGAAACCACGCAACTTAAAATTAAATCATCATGGATTTGCTTCCTTACAGTCCTAGAGAACATCCCTACAAAGTTTGATCAAAATCTAAAATGAGACAGCAATTCCGATTGACGCTTGCATACGGAATGACAGTAAACGGTCCATAAAAACTGTTGTAATCGAGAGCGGTGAAATTTTTTTTTTTAACTTTCTTATTTGACCCTTTTATAATGCAGCCTTATACTCGTTTTTCAGATGCATCGACTTTCCCTGGATTCCGAGGTATAAAGCTAATTTGACTCCACTATAAATTAAACGATTTGTATTTGTATTTTGCTTCTCATGATTATCAAATAATAGTATTAGTTGAAACCTGGCTTAATGATAGTCACCTCACAACAGAATTTTTCGATTGTAATCAATATGCCATTTATCGAAAAGACCGTTGTTCATTTAAAACTGGTTGTAATCGGGGTGGTGGGATTATTATTGCCGTTCGGGCTAGTTTTATATCTAATCAAATCGAGTTGTTATCGAATCAAAATTTTGCAAATTTTTATGATATTGATCAAATAATAATTGTTAAAGTAAACATTAAAAAAAAATATAAACTTATATATCTCTGCAAGCTACATCCCACCTGGAAGCTCTTAGATTTATATAACTTACATTTGGAAACTGCGTTCTTTGTTATCATCCATGAATTCTAGTGATCATTTTATATGTCTAGGAGATTACAATATTGGAAATGTAAATAAGAAATTTGATGCTGATGAAAAATGTTTAATTCCTTTTGATGTAAATTGAATTGATTGAAAGTTTTATAATCGATTTTTACAGTCAGTTTAACTTATTGCAACATAATAATATACCAAACTTATTAAACCGTATATTGGATTTAGTATTCGTTGATAACACTGGTTAACAAAATTAAACTTTTTTTGTTGCCGAAACAAAAATATACTTTTCTGAAGGTTTTCGATGTGCTGAACTCGAATCCGAAGTCAGAAAAAATTAATCAGCTCCCGTTTTTGAAATATTACCGTTAGAAAATGCAGTAATTCGGGCCTTATTCTATTATATTAGAAAAATTGTTTGAGCATATTTAGTAACAGTTTTTATAAGAACTATTTTCCGCCTTTTTAAATCTGTTTAAATATTTCCGATATCTTTTTTACTGCCAGAGATATCCTCAGTTGTTTGGCATATTTTATAAATTTTAAAACGTCATTATCTCCTTATTGATATATGAAGCCAAACCCACTTACTTCATTTAAAGATGTCTCAGGCAATACAAACGATATTGAAAAGATTTAAAAAGGTGTCGAAAGATGGAAAACAGTTCTTATAGAAATCGTTACTAAATATGCTCGAAACAATTTTCCTTATACAAAAGAATAATGTCTGAAGAACTCAAAAAAACGTTTTTTGCATTTTCAAAGCGTAATATCTCAAAAACGGGAGCTGATTAGTTGTTTCTGATATCGGATTCGAGTTCAGCACACCGAACCTTCAGAAAAGTATATTTTTGTGAAGAGGAAAACACCAGAGAAGAAGGACCCTAAAAAGAAGAAAAATGACACCTCTGTTGAAGTTCTCGACCAAAGTGTTCAACCCACTGAGGCACCAATAACCACAACGAAGGAGGCGACCACATCATCAACTGTGCCGATTCAAGTAAAGCCCGTAGCAGTTCCAAGCCATACAACAAAAAAGAGTGCCATGCCACCAACCATAGTTTTCTCTGGGAACATTGCTGAAATACGTAGGAAAAGGAAAACTGCTAAAGGAAAACTGCTTGGTTTTACTCTGAAGAACCTTAACACGAAAAAACCATAATCAGTACAACAACAAGGAAAGACCACGATGAGATAAAGAACTATTTGAAGGTGATGAAAATCCAAAACCTATCGTTTACCCCAAAAGAAGACAGGAAAACTTTGATGCTGCTGAAAGGTATCCACTTCACCATCAGTGCCATAGAAGTTGAAGAGGAACTTAAAATCGAAGGACTGCCCATCATTAAAATTTCTTCCTAAAGGTCAAGAAAGACCTCCAACAAAGAATTCAAGAGGTTTGTTGTAGAACTTAGCAAGACGTGCGATGTTGCAGAAGTTTACTCAAAGACAAGTATCATGAACCATAAAGTTTAATGGAAGCGCTTCAAGGCCAACGACATAGTCCAGTGTAGGAACTGCCAGCGCTTTGGGCATGTAGCAGTGAACTGCGGAATGAATTACGTCTGCGTTAAGTGCAAGGATAGCCATCTGCCAGGAGAATGCCCACGCAAGGACAACTCTACCCATGATTTTTGGTGCGCCAACTGAAAAACCGAGGGACACCCAGCCAATTACAGAGGATGTCCCACACTTAAGAAGAAACAAGAAGAGAAAAAACAAGCTCTGACCCAAAAGAAAGCCCAACAAGAGTTCGTCACGAAGTCAGCTTGCACCTTTACCAAACCAGCCATCAGTTTTGCAGCTATTTCAAGAAAAAACCCAGTTCCACAATCAACAATAAATCCATTTATGAAACCTACTTCCCAGATTCAGCCAGCAGTGAGGAACCCAAACAAGACATCAGTAGCAACACCATCACCTTCTAATGGAGCAAACTACTCAGGACAAAACTTAACGAAGGAGGTTAAACGTCTGTTTGGATCCGATCTAATTACGGTTATGAATAAAGCCCGTAGCGCCGTGCCCCAAAATTACAACTATCTAAGCGAAAAACAGAAGTACGTGGCCCTGGCCACCTTTATCTTTGACTTATGCAGCGCTTAATGCGCCTACAAAAACTGCGCATCTTATATAGCCTAGAAAAAAGAACATCATTCAACCTTTTCCTGAAAAAGAAAGAAGAAAGAGAGGAACTGCTCTGTACCTTCACAATAAATTTGCCTACTGTGCCCGAAAAGTTACAATTCCCGGCCTAAAATGCTTCGAAGCCACCGCCATCACAATCCAGCTCGAAATGGACGAACCTTTAACCGTTATCAGCATCTACAACAAATGCACAGCAAGGTTGAATGAAATAAGACACGATCTTCAAATCCTTAACCAAACTTTCAGCAGAAGTACATATGGACTCATCGGTGGCGACTTCAATGCAAGACATCAGCGATGGAAGGATACCGAAAACAACAATTATGGAAATACTATTGCCAACCGGCTGGACGATAACAGTGAACAGCATTCCCTAGTCATCATCTCTCAACCTAAGCCCACATTCCCGAGAACACCATCAACGCTTGACTTCTTTCTTGCAACTTCAAACCTAGTATTCATTCTTACAGAATGGAGAAACTATATCTGCACAACACTCACTAGTGACTCAGACCACGAAGCAGTCATCCTCTCAATAAATCTACAACACCAGATCCTCACCGCAAACCAGCCAGAAGAAGGATTCATCAACTATTCTAAGCTGGATGTTCCAAGGCTTCAGAGAGACATCGACAGAGCAATCATTCTACCTGCAGAGAATAGCAATCTTCAAAACAATCAGATCGATGCTGCAATTGACGACTTGGAGAATGCTGTCAGTACTGCCCTAGAAAATCAGGAACAGCGAAGGACTTCCAAAGATAAATACCAACATCTGCCCATATATATCCAGAACATCTACCACCATAGACAACGGCTAAGGAAACTGCTCCAAAGGATTAACCAGAGGGAGTTAAATACCAACAACAGCAAATACCAAACTATACTACCATCTCCAAGACAGCCATGAAGGAACTACAAATGTTCGAGAGAAAAATACTGAGGATTTGCACTGGACTCATCTTTGACCGACAGCGGCAGAAATACTATAGCAACAAGCGACTCTACGAGGAAGCAAAAATCATACCACTGGACAAGTATCTACTGCAATCGTTGAAAATACTGGTAGGAAATATCGCCAACCATCCCAATCAACTGATGAGAAGAATGACAGCCCAACAACGACATCCGGAACCTAGGTACCTTTGCGCTTTGGATATACTGGCTGAGAACATAATTTCAATGGATAACGAAGAAGTTAACTTTTACGCCGACACCCAGTCGGCTTACTACCGTGGCTAACGCCAACCAAACCAACCCAACTCAACCAACCCCACAACTGGACATCCGGGTCTGAACACCCCGAGGACAACCTAGTCAGCAGACTTTAAATTAAGTTTATCCGTGTATAATATTTATTTATATTTTATAACTTAGTCATTGTATAAGGTTAGGCCCCCTCTGTGCCAACAAAATTTTGTATCTATCAATGAATCTTAGACATAAGTTAATTTTAAGTCAATTGTAAATAATAAGTTCAATAAAAACAAAATTGAAAAATTGAAAAAAACCAAACTATACTCAGCGAACTCAACTGTGTAAACACTATGTTTAGGAACTCAGTACAGCACTTCAACGATATCCAGCTCCAGAAGAGACTCCAAGCAATCAAGCCAGGTCCGGATACTTTCAAGAAGATCAACAGTGTTATCCGAAAGAAGCCTTCTATGCCAGTCATCATCACAACACCTAGTAGCGAAGTTACAAATAGCGAAGATAAAGCAAAAGCGTTTGCCGACTGCTTTGAAAATCAATTCAAACCGAACCCGCCTCTGGACTCTGAGTTTTTAGTAGAAGTCAACACTTCAGTGCAACGCGCCCAAAAAATCACTGAGAGCAGGCAATTCAGCGACAACAATCTTGCCAGCGAACCCACAGACAACTCCGAGCTTACCAACCCAGATGAAATAAAGGAAATTCTACAAAGGAGCCATCAAAAGAAGTCAACAGGACCAGATAACATCTCTAATTTTTTTCTTAAAGGGTACCTCATTCAGCGATAATTTTCTTGGCAATTATCTTAAACAACTGGGTTGTCAATTGCTACTTTCCCAGCAAATGGAAAAAGCTAAAGTCGTGGCCATACCAGAGAAGGAAAACAACAAGGACATCTCTGGATATAGGCCCATTTCACTTATAAGCAATATGAGCAAGATACTCGAGGAGCTTATACTTAGGCGCCTGAAATCATTTTGCAGCGACAACTGCATAGTGCCTGGTATGCAGTTCGGATTCCGGGAAAAACACTCTACACTCCATCCACTCCTAAAACTCCAACACGATGTTGTCGCCTCCCTAAACGAAAACCAAGTCACTGTCGGATGTTTTCTCGACATAGAAAAAGCATTTGACAGTGTCTGGATACAAGGACTTATTCACAAACTCTTCCAGCTAAGATTTCCAATTTCACTAATCAAGATTATTTACAGCTTTCTTCATTCCAGATCGTTCTTTGTACAATTAGGAAACAGCCAATCAACAATGAGGACAATTGAATCATTTATTTGCAAAACATGATAAGTCCATGATTTTAAATTTTTCAGGAGAAGAAAAAAACGTTATATTTTCTTTTGATATGCGTAGAAAAATTTATAAAAAATATATTCTGTAGAACTCTTGCCTAGCTACAAAATACCGTTTCGTTTTTAATTTTTGGAGCGATAGCTCAAAAGATAAAAAATAAAAACTCTTTTGGACTTATCATACTTTGATAATAAACGGATGTGAAATTAGTTTTTAAATGGATATGCAATTTTGCTTTTAGCCCCAGTCTATCAAACAATTGTATTTGAGAATAAAATACAATGTCCGGACTGCTTATTTAACTTTAAAGTAGCTTTAAACTTAAGATTTTCAGCCATTAATCTAATATACCATTTACACAAAAAGAAGCTGTTGTTTATTTTCAAATGATGATAAGTCCGGGACTTATTCTGTTTTTGATACTAAAAAAATATTTCGCGAAGCTGTAAAATCGGATATAGATGGAGTAGATACTTCATATTTTATAGACAGACGTGGTTATCCCTGGAGTACAAATTTAGTCAAAAAAACGAATTTTGAAAAAAAGTGGACTTATCATGTTTTGCAAATAAATGATTCAATTAATGCCGGATTTGCCCAAGGATTGAAGCTAGGACCATTCCTCTTCAATATTTACACATCCGATCAGCCACACCCAGAATTAGCCCAGAATCTCCTGTTTGCAGACGAAAGGAAAGTGGAAGCCCACATAAGACGACCTTACGAGTTTTATAAGCGCTGGGGCTTCAAAATCAACACAGTCAAATCTGAACTGATATACTTTAGACGACCAGCCACATCAGGAAATCCTAGAAAACGCTCAGCCAGGAACTGCAGGAACATCAAGATAAGCCGTCCCGATGGAACACAAATTTCAGCAAAAAATAACGTCAAATATCTGGGAATACAATTCGATGAGAAGAACCGATTCAACCCTCAAGCAGCAGCCGTTTTGAAAAAAGGCAACTTCGTCTTTCATCGCATTCATCCACTTATGCGGAAAAGAAACGGACTTAGCCAAAAGACAAAGCTTCTCCTGTACAAGCAGCTCATTAGGCCTATCATCACCTACTGTTTTCTATCTGGTTCACGGTGACAAAATCCCACCTAAACAAGTTAGCAATCCTGGAGAGGAAGATCTTAAGGATCCCAATCCCAATAATAGGAAGAGTCATAAACCAGCCAAGACAGCCTAACCAGCGGTACCTAGAAGCTAAGGAACTTTTGGATTAGGATTTGACATCAACCAACGACGAAGAGAACATCTCCTTCTACGCTGATCCTGGATCAGCTCACTATCGTGGCTGAAAGCCTCACCCCCTCTCTAATCCAACCTTCACAATGACAACCGGACCTGAACAACCTGAGTTAAGAAGCTGCCAGCAGAATTAATATTTAAAACAAACACAATTACAATTAACTGTTAATGTAGCTTAAAAAAAAAAAAACAAAACAATGTAAAAACGTTAGGCCCCTTTTGTGCCAACGTAGTACTAATATAATCAATGTAAATTTTTAGATAACTAGTTTTAAGCAAATTGTATATACATATAATTAGTGTCCAACCGAAGGTCGATTTTCAGCCGAAGCCGAATCCTAAGCAGAATTATTAGGCTGAAAGAAAATGTTCGGCCGAAGCCTAAGGTTGAAAAAAAGTCAAGAATTCTCCTCCAAAATTCAAAATTTGAAATTTTGTTCGCGGCTACTATGATGGCACACATTTGTTTTGAAATTTTTGAATACCTACCCGAGATAAAATTGCAATCTTTTCTTAGATATTCAAAAATTTCAAAATTTGAAATTTTTTCCAGTACCTAGTACGATGCTTGATATAATAAACAGAACTTTCGGCTTCGGCCTAAAATAGCCGAAGCTATTATTACTGTTCAATAAAAATATCGTTAAATCGTTAAAGTTGTGTCAAAGATCTTTCTGAGAGAATTTAGAATAGATATTCCCCTATAATTTTCTGCTTAGGAAACATCGCCTTTTTTAAATATTGCAAAAATAAGCGATTTGTTAAAACCAGAAGGAACGCAAGGATTATTATATATCTTGTTGAAATAATCCACAATATAATTTTTCAGTTGTACTGTTCCGTTTTTAAAGAATTCGACTGGAATGCCATTAGAGCTGTAGCAAATCGTATGTATTCGTTACGGGTATTCACTTCAGTAACGAGTAACGAAACGTTACTTTACTGTTACGAAACGAAAGTAACGAAACAAACGAAACATATTAGATACGAAACATACGAGTAACGACGCGATTCCAATTTCAATACTAAATCCGATGTATGAGATACGAAGCAAAGTGATACACACAATTTGTCGCATTTCGCATCTCGTATCGGTATTGTTAACGCAGTCATATAATGCTCCAGATATATCTGGATTTTACTTTTGTGTCGATAAAAACAGTAGTACCAAGGATCATTGTGTTATCGATAATTTTTACAGAAATATTAAAAGAGACGTTTTGGTATTAACTCAATGTGGCCAAAATATGCCCACGCGCGCCGCAGCCAATGTGATTTGACATTTAGGTGTTTCCATAATTCTTGCCCATGCTTAATTTTTTTTAACTTTACCTGCAGACGGTTTTCTTAAATACCATACAATCTTTTGTTTTACACAAACTTTTGTTTTTAATAATGTTGAATTCATAAAAATAAATCGTTAAACGATATAATTATTACGCCATTTTGACTTCGAAATAAAAATTTAGCATGGGCAAGATTTTAGTATGGGCAAGAATTATGGAAACACCTAAATGTCAAATATGTAAGGATTGAAATAAGATATCGACATAAATTAAATGCAGTTACAAAGATTAGTGTTTTATATAAAAATTAAATTACTAACGAAGTTTTTAAGGGTAGTATTAGAATTTAAAATTCTATTGAAATAGGTCAGGGGATGTCAAAGTAGCATTTTCTTAAATCCCCCATAAACGACGTCATTATTACAGAAAAGTTCTCAGTTTGAGTGCTCCATAGCTTATAAGGTTCAATGAGGTTCTAACAAATATAGCAAATACAAACAAGTTGTAAAATTGTATACAATTTAAAAAATCTGAATTTTTGCGAAAATGTGCATTTTTCGGAGCCTTCCCGATTTCGTTTTTTCCATTAACGACTCAAAATAGGGGATCAGATCTGGTTCTAGAGATCACTCAGCATAAGTTATGAGCAGTAGTGAAATGAAAAAGATTAAGTCGATTCAGATGGGTTCTAACGCCTCATAAAATATCGATTTTCGTGAAATACGAGCACTCTTCAGAGGCTTCCCGATTTTTATTTTTCCATTGTCGAATAAAAAAAAAGTATCAGAATATGTTCAGAAGAACACAAGGCATAAACCATGAGTTGCACGCAGTGATCTGAAAGAAAAGTCCAAAAACGCTCCACTCTAGTCTATAGTGAAAAACTTTTTAGATCACTGGATTCACAAATGTTGGGAGCTCGAGTATTCGAAAAAATTTTCAATTTGGGTTATTGGTGTGCCTTATAGAGCAAGTCAAAGTTAATAATTTTTTATTATGAAAAAAAAATCTGTTTTTTTTTTATTTTTGTTTCCAACTGAGCTAGAGCGATTTGATTTGATAAGGTCAGTCATTTTTTCGACATTTTTTTTTTTCATGTGTGAAAATAAAATCTTGGAAAATTAGAGTTCTTTGTTTTGTGTGTGGTGGATTTCAATAACATGATTTTTTATTTAAAAGGAAAAACATATTTTATGTATATTTACTACCTAATTTTTTTGAAAGGGTTTTATAGCTAATTTCTTTTAAACCTCGTATAAAACTTTTAATTAATTATGCATTTGTTTTTGGGTAGATATCATTAAATTCAATTCAGGTACTTTATTTGATAAGTGCTTTTTACCGGATTTAAGAATTTTCTAATATTTTAATATAAAGATAGACAGATAGTTTTCATGGGATGTCATAAAATTATAAGTAATAAATGGATTCGAATATTTTTTAGTGCTGGTATTTATTTTTAAGGTATAAACAGATGAAACACTTGATGAAATTATCATTTAAAGTTTAAAGGAGCAGTTGCATAGTTGAAAAAAAAAATATTTAAAATGGATACATCGCATAACAATTTGTTTGAAATTATCCTGAAAAACTACTCACGCCTACTCTTCACAAAATATTGGTCCATAGTCAAAATATCATCGAATATCAATCATTTCCACTTGGAGAACTGTCAGAAGAAGCCCAAGTGTGCAAAATTAAAGACTACAAGAAGTACAGATATCAAAATACGTGCAAAGTTTCAAGGATTCGGCAGAATGAAGACCTATTTAACATGCTCGCAACCTCATCGGATACACTTATTTCTACCTTAAGGCATGTGAGAAACCAAAAAGATCTAAAAGAACAATACTCTCCAGAAATGATGAGTTTATTACAAATTACCCCGGACTTAGGTGATAGTTTTAAAGAAATCTAGTGTTTTTTATATGTTAATTTGTTACTTTTATCTTTTTCCACTGTTTGACTTGTATATATCACTAAAATACATTATAAATGTACTCTTCTATAAAGAAAAATAAATAAAATGCGTAAAAATAAAAAAACAAAAAAACTTTTCTCCTCACTGTTTCACTCGAATTGGTTCCTTTCCTTTTACCTTTTTTGCAAGCAAAAAAGTTAAAACGGGCCACTGTGCTACGTACGAAACATACTTAAAATACCAAACATACGAAACGTATCAAATACATGAAATATACGAAATGTACGAAACATACGAAGCATGCGAAAGTAACGAAACATACGAAACACAGAAACATACGAAAAATACAAAACATACGAAAGTAACGAGTAATGATATTATTGATGCGGGTACTAGTATCAAAAGTAACGTATACATGCGGGTACTCATTTTGTCGTTACTTTTACAGTCCAAAATGCCATCACAACCAGGGGCCTTAAAACTGAATCAAGCTCTTCACAAGAAATCGGACAGTCTAGTTTAGATACAACTTCATTTTGTAGCGCAAAAATAAAAGTATGAAGATTCTCCTCCGCTGACAATAGAGTTTTAAAATGAGCAGCTAAAGTCTCAGCTTCGAGAGAAATCTTCATACTTCTACTTTGCCCACCTAACTCTCTTACATTATTCCAAAATTCTTTGGAATTTTTGGAGTGCTGCAAGTTCATTGCAAGATTTTTTAGAAAAAGCCTTTTTTTCTCGTGACATAATTGTTTGAATTCTTTGTTTGCGTGTAGGTACATATTTTTAAACGCAACCGAGTTAGTTCTTCTAAAGAGTTTTAATTACTTGAACGAGAGCTTACGAAGTTTAACACAGTTTTTATCAAACCATTTATTTTTAAAATTGAGCGTATAGCTACTACTTGTAGACACAGCTGATGCGTGAATTACTCTTGTAATGCTTTCCTCATCTTGAAGAGGGAAAAGAATCCAATGCTGATTCAAAAGAGATTTGTACCGAGAAGCTTTATTTTCAAACCATCTGAGTTTTCGAGTAATATCTACTTTCGTCTGCTGTATGTTCTCGTGGAAGCATATTTTGACAAATAGTGGAAAGTGAGCTGAAAAACTAGCCAAGTGCACCTGGAAGTCTTCAACTGATTTACATCACTCTCCACATATTGCACAATAGTCAATTACTGATTGCCCTTGACCGCTGATAAAAGTAAGTTCGCCATATTTTTGTCACCGTTTTCCGTTAAAAGTCTACCTTTTCTGTTAAGGGTTTCTTCCTTTGAATTTCTCACCTCATCAAAAATTATAAAATCATGTAATATATGAGCAGGAGAGTTCTGAAATTCACAAATTTGCGCGATAAGATAACTTACTAGTAGGAATTGTTTCTGCTGAAGTTAAGCTTTCCCCTTTTGATGAATAATTAAATTTTTTTTTAATTATAAATAATTGATTTATGTATTTTCATTTTTGTCGAAAACCGCTAACATTTGTCGGATTGCAAATCTTTTCGTTTTTCGGAACACCTATAAATCCACAGAATGTGTTCGAATACGGAATTCGGAACAGCTAAAATTCGAAAACGGAAGAAAATAGAATTCGAATGATAGAGTAATTTACCCTCGCATATATCTTCCACCTTTCATGCGTAAATTAGACGTACAATTTTACCGTTCATCATATCCGATGAATTAACGGTAAATATTTGAAGCATATCTTCTTAGAATTAATTTTAACAAAGAAATTCAAGAGAAACTCGGAGTTTTTTTTATCTTAAGTGTTTAAGCTTTAATCTTAGACGTTCATAAAGAAAACGTTCCAAAACGCAAAATAAAACCTTCAGTCGATACAAATTAATAGAATTATTGATGTTTTTTTTTTTTCAAATTTTGAGATATGAATATTTTTCATTTTATTTTTATTACTTAAAAAATAAATACAATTTAAAAACGTGAAAATCGTTGTTTTTATTTAGAATATTAATATAGAATTAAATAAGCAATAACTACACTGGTTACCAAAATAAAAATTTTTTTTTGTTGCTGAAACAAAAATATACTTTTCTGAAGGTTTTCGGTGTGCTGAACTCGAATCCGAAGTCAGAAAAAATTAATCAGCTCCCGTTTTTGAAATATTACCGTTAGAAAGTGCAGTACTTCGGACCTTATTTTTTATATAAGGAAAATTGTTTGAGCATATTTGGTAACGTTTTTTATAAGAACTTTTTCCACCTTTTTAAATCTGTTTAAATCTTTGCGACATCTATCTTACTGCCCGAGAAATCCTCAGTTCTTTGGTATTTTTATAAATTTTATAACGTCATTATCTTCTTTATGATACATATATGAAGCAAAACCCACTTACTTCACTTTAAGATATCTCGGGCAATACAAAAGATATTGAAAAGATTTAAACAGGTATCGAAAGATTGTTTCTTATAGAAACCGTTACTAAATAAGCTCAAACAATTTTCCTTATACAAAATAATAAGGTCCGAAGAACTGAAAAAAACGTTTTTTTGCATTTTCTAACGGTAATATCTCAAAAACGGGAGCTGATTAGTTCTTTCTGACTTCTGATTCGTATATATACTTCAGAAAAGTATATTTTTGTTTCGGCAACAAAACCCTTGTAAACCAGTGCTATCAATGAAAATTATCTGAGCAACACTGAAAACAGACACATTGTTTTATTAAGCATATCTACTGCCGCTGGGTGTATTGAGATATTCTAATGCAAGCACTAAATATATTTGTTTCGTAATGAAATCCAATTAATATTTTTAAATTATTTGATTTTTTTTTTTCTTAGAACGTACTTACAAAGAATGAATCCTTCTGAACTTAAAATGATGTGGATGAGTCAGTATAACCCAGATCGGCTGTCACTTGAAGGTGGTACATCTTATTTCAGTCATTCTTCTGTTGGAGTTTCTGTAATGGATGATATTTCTCAACAAGAAAATGCAATGGTAATAAAAATAAAATCTTTTAATAAATACTTTTATTAAATAAAATACATATATGAAAAAAAAAATATGCGAGTTTATATAAGTTTAAAGCAAGTTTAAAATTCTATTTTTTTTTTGTTCTTTTTTTTGTTTTATTCAAAATCTGTAATGTCGTTTTCGATTGGTTTTACTTAAGGATTAACTCATTCTGAAATCCAATAAAACAGTTTGAATCGCTTCCACTCAATTCTGAAGTTTTATACCTGTATTGGTGAATAATAAAATATTTTTTTTTTGCTTTTCTACTAGAAAATTTGTTTTGATGTTTAATTATTTAAATATTGGTGATTTTGAGTGAATTCCGTTTTGAAATCAAGATGAGAATTTCTCTTCTGCGAAGCGTTCCGCCGGTCATATTCGTTGCGAATAAAACACTTTCAGAAGGCTTCTGAATGATTCCGGACGCTTCCGGACTGTCAATCGAAAACGACATAAATATAACTTGATTGATTTATATTTTGGTTTTTGTATTTATATTTTGATTTAATTATATTTTGATTTCTTTTATGTCCCACATGTTCCTTCCCTTTACAATGAATTCAACTTTAAACATGCACTTCATACGTTGTTTACATTAATGTGCTTACAATGCATATACGTATCTTGATGCGTTGTTATATTAAACTGAAAAATCGACGACTGTGTGTTCCTTAAACAGGACATAAATCCAATGATGAGCGTTGTTGGCGGAGAGTATAGTGGTCAAGGAGCAACACCTCATGAAGTGACAACCGCTTCACTTCGCGTACAGCAAACGGCTTCAATCGCCGCCATAAACGCTAACGACTTATATGGAATATCACAAGTAGGTAGCAATCATCAAATTTTACAGACAACCGCGTTTCAAGGATATCCAGAAATTATTGATCACGACGAAAGTATTGAGCACGGTGGTACACAATATGTCACTCAGGTTTTCGATGCAATAGGTGAAAGTAGGGAGGACGATGAAATTGCTGGTCTTGCTAGCAAACAAGAAATTATTAATATAAATGACTTTGCCATGATGACTGACAGCAACTCATATGATGGTACTGAACACATTATTGGAGTAATCAAAACTGAGGCGACAAAAAAAGGAGCAATAACTCTTAATAAGTCAAGAAATCAAAGAAAATCGCGAAAAATTGAAATTGTCAGTCGACCCGGATTGGTGTTAAAAACACCAATTGCGTATAAAGGAAATATAGACCCATCCGTTATACCAATTCAAAAGGATGGCATGGGTAGGTTTTTACAACTTTTATGGTATACACTTAACATACATAATGTATGTACGTAGATACTTTAATTTGATGTTTGTATAGTTTTAAATTTGGATTTTCCTTTGAATGAATATAAACATGTAGCTGATAACATTCGAATGAGCAGTTTTTATATGATATAAATATGTTACTTATATCTGGATATATTACCCCTTATGAATATACATTAGGGTGCAGTGATTTTATTTTAGTTTTTTATTTTCGAATTGGCATACACCCAGAGAAAAAACGGATAGTAATTTTTAATACGTTCTACATTGAATCAATGGTGAAAAATATATTCATTAATTTTCTGAAGATCGTCCTATGCTTAACTTACAGTTTGTCACATGAATTTTTATAAGTGAGATGGCACAGTGGTAAAGCACAAGCTTGTCAACCCAGGTATAGCAGGTTCGATCCCCAGCGGATGCCAGTTTTACTTTTTTTTTTATTTTTTTTTAATGTGTGAACAACTTAGATTTAAAGTGTGCTACTTTGATTCAATCATTTTCCACTTTAGGCTAAAAATGTAGTGATTTTCCATTGATTCAAACTGGTTTCCATTGATTTTACGTTGTTTTTTTGGCTCAGTGTAGTAATAAAAAGTTGCGCTATTTATAAACGAACAAAACTGTATACTTAAAATTTTTAAATAATTTCATTTTGAGGTGCCCCAAGCCCTCTGAATGCTTAAAAAGAGGACTTTTTGACCTTTAAATTAAATGGGGAAAAATAAGGGTCAATATAAATTTTCTTTTAAATTCATGTTTCACTGAGTGTGAAACTTGAAAAAAATAAGTTACTTGACTTTTTTAATATATTTTTTTAGAAAAAAATCTTACGAAAAGTATGAACATCGAACTTTAAGAATTCTAGGTTTTCAACTAACCGCACCTTTGTTAAAATTTTTGATTGAAATCTCAATTAAAAGTGAAGTGAATATTGAACTTTATTTTTCCCAATTTAATTTAAAGGTCAAAAAGTCCCCTTTTTAAGCATTCAGAGGGCTTGGGGCACCTCAAAATGAAATTATTTAAAAATTTTAAGTATACAGCTTTGTTCGTTTATAAAAACCGCAACTTTTTATTACTATGCCAATCCGAAAATAAAAAATTAAAATAAAATCGCTCCACCTTAATATACATAATGCTCGGCAACATGTGTCACAAAATTTCAGGCCCTAAAATAATATTTAATGCTATGGCAACATAATTTTCCATAGTAGATACGATTATCTTTTAAACGGTTAAAGCAATCAATTTGATTTCAGGTAATTTTTTGTAGAACGTTTAAGCCCCTACAAGAATATACCTTGTTAATTTGAAAATAATGAATTTTCAGTGAAAAGTATTTTTTATAAATTTTTTTTAAATTTGACCTCGAATATCTTTAGAATGGTTAGATTAATGAAAAAAGTTAATAAGACCTTTTTTGTGGAACAATCTATGTATTTCCTACAAGAATATGTCTTGCGTGTTTAATTATTATAATTTTTCAATTTGTTACAAAATTAAGAACAAAAAACGAATTTTTAAAGATTTTCTCGATTTTTGGACCTCAAATATCTATTAAACGGCTAGATAACCGAAAAAAATGTACAAGGCCTTTTTTGTAGAGCGTTCAATTTCCTACAAGAATATGTAAAAAAATTTGCTAAAAAGTCGATTTTAAAAAAATCATTTGATGTAAAAATGGAAAATTGCGAAGCGGAGGACCTTCCCATTAATATTAAGAGCTCATATTTGGTGTGTATATTTTCGAGGTGTCTAGCAATCGATTTTTCGGAGTACCAAATAAAAAAAAAGAGTTTCGATTTTTTTGACCCACCCTAATGTGCAACGAAAACTTTTGAATAAATTTAAAAACGTTACTATACACGCAAATAATACTTAACCGAAGAAATAGACTCCGCGACTTTTGGTTTATTTTTCATTATACTTCTGATCGGTTTTTTCAGGATGACCGAACAGTTTCTTTAAAATTCTTTTGTTATTAACAAAAACAACTATTATGAATATATGTATTTCCTATTATATTATATTCCGCCATATATATTTCTTCTATTATTTTTGTTCATTCTTCACTTTTTCCAAAATGAAATTGAAAACCGAATAAAAGAGTTTTTCAGCCAGTGTTCTTCATCAATAAAAAAAATCCTATGCCAGATAAAAAAAAATCCCATTTTGTTCTGCGATGATGGGATAGTTTTATGTTACAGTTTTAAAATCAAACTAGGGTGTATCGTTATCGTGTGTGTCAATTAGGCTGAAAAATACGACCAGAAGCATAATGAAAAATATACCAAAAGTAAAACCAAGTCCACTTCTAAACGAAGACGCAAAGCGCGAGACGCACATAAGAGCAAGGGAGAATTTGATTGACTGATATTTGGGGTGTAAGATGTACTGCGACCTGTAAGATCTATTGTACCCCCCTTTTAATCTAAATGAGTTAGTACCTCATTTTATAGCTCCTCCTCTAACCTAATTCCTTTCATGAAATTGATTATTTGGGGTATTTTCAAAGAGTGCAATTTATCCTATTCTACTTGGTAGCGACCCATGTGTTTAAATCTTTGGTGTATTAGTGCTTTGCAACTACCCAGGATGTGATCTGGTGTTTCTTCTTTTTCGCTACAGAATCTACATGTTGCACTATTTACTAAGCCCAAAATATGTACATAGGTGCCTTCTTAACTTACATTGTTCCTACTTAGATTGATACATGATTTGAAACGCTCTCGGTTGTAGTTCCCGAGGAGCATTTTCGCTTGTCTCAGTTTTGCTAGTTCTTCCCAGTTTTTTGCTCTCCTAGTTTTATTTTGTTTTTAATGACATTTTCTCCTATTCCGCAATACGGTTCGGGTCCCATTAAAGGGGAATTTGCTCCCGTTTTTGCTAAGGAGTCCGCCTCCTCGTTACCCTGGACACCAAAGTGCCCAGGTACCCAGTGGAGAGTGACTTTGTTTATTTTGCCAAGTTCGTTAAGTTTTCCTATACACTCCAATACTAGCTTGGAGTTGATTTCGTAGGATTTAAGTGCTTTTAGGGCAGCTTGACTATCAGACATAATGGCAATGTTTTTATTCCGGTGATTTAATTCGAAGTTTATTTCTGCACATTTTACAATGGCATTTACCTCATAGACCAGTGCCGATGCCTTAAAAAACATTAAAAAGTACAAAAAAATCATAGTAGGATGAAACCCATTGGAAAAGGAGGTGAATATGATGAAAATTAAAGGAAAAATAAATTACGGGCGAGCCGAGTTCGGGAAGTGGGTGGGTTGAGTTTTTAATGGTAAAAAATGGTATATCTCGATTTCCGGCAAAACTACAAATCCAATAGAAAAAAGTTGTGTGGCAAAGTTGTAGGTAATAAAAAGATCTACAACTTTTGTATCAACAATTTTTTCACGTAACCTCAAAATTTATGTGAAAAATTAAAAAAACCGAGTTTTTGGTTTTTTATTTTTATCTTTTTCAAAAACAAAAATTTTTCTACGAAATTTTGTGAAAACTTACGTTATTATGTCCCAAATACACTGTAATTTATTTGATTTAAAATATTAATTTGTTCACCTTATTTTGACTTAATACCAAAAAAACACCCTAATTTTCAATCGAAAATTCACGTGTCAAAATATCAGCTTTTTTCAAAAAGTCGGTGGGCATTTCGTCCGTTAAAATGTCTATTTTCTGATGGTGTAAAAAAAAATTTACATTAGTATACTATAGAAGATGTTCTAGTAAAATTCAAAAAATGAAAAAAGCTTGAATTCGAAAAAAAATTTTATCATTGTTTACAATTTTGGCCTATTTATTCAAATTTACACGTTAATTACTCAAAAAACGTAAGATTTCATGTAACATTGATAAATCTTACGTTTTTTGAGTAATTAACGTGTAAATTTGAATAAATAGGCCAAAATTGTAAACAATGATAAAAATTTTTTTCGAATTCAAGCTTTTTTCATTTTTTGAATTTTACTAGAACATCTTCTATAGTATACTAATGTAAATTTTTTTTTACACCATCAGAAAATAGACATTTTAACGGACGAAATGCCCACCGACTTTTTGAAAAAAGCTGATATTTTGACACGTGAATTTTCGATTGAAAATTAGGGTGTTTTTTTGGTATTAAGTCAAAATAAGGTGAACAAATTAATATTTTAAATCAAATAAATTACAGTGTATTTGGGACATAATAACGTAAGTTTTCACAAAATTTCGTAGAAAAATTTTTGTTTTTGAAAAAGATAAAAATAAAAAACCAAAAACTCGGTTTTTTTAATTTTTCACATAAATTTTGAGGTTACGTGAAAAAATTGTTGATACAAAAGTTGTAGATCTTTTTATTACCTACAACTTTGCCACACATTTTTTTTCTATAGGATTTGTAGTTTTGCCGGAAATCGAGATATGCCATTTTTTACCATTAAAAACTCAACCCACCCACTTCCCGAACTCGGCTCGCCCGTAATTTATTTTTCCTTTAATTTTCATCATATTCACCTCCTTTTCCAATGGGTTTCATTCTACTATGATTTTTTTTGGTTTCAAAAATTATCGACCCTGGTCTATCAGCTTGAAAGATACTTGGGGATAGATACGGAGAGTTTGGTACTAGGCCCAAAGACGCCTGCCCCTGTACTTTCCGCTGTTCTCGCCCCGTCTGTGTACCATTTGATGGTATTTTCTTTAAAAGAGTAGTTGATAGATTCATCTACCCAATCTTTTTTACTTCTGAGATGTATATTGGAAAGTCAAGGAAGTTTTCTTCTGAGGATCTGGACAGGAATTCTCTTTCTCTGTTGCCTATGCATTTTCCAGCCCCAGTTCCTTCCTTTACAAATCTCATGATAGCTCCCTTAGCAGCACTTTCAATAATAAGGTGAAGTAGAGTTAAATCAAGAATAACCTCCATTGCTGCTGTAGGGCATGTTCTCATAGCCCCGGTGATGCAGACACATGTGAGTCTTTGCACTTTATCTAGTGATTTCCTAGTTGTTGCACCATAGGTAATTATAGGTCTTACCATCATGGTGTACATCCATCTAAGGATGTATGGTTTGCAGCCCCATGAATTGCTTGCTAATCTTTTGCAAATCATTAAGGCTTTCGTAGCTTTACCAGTGGTTATTTCTACGTGTTTGTTCCAGAGGAGTTTACTGTCTAGTGTGATACCTAGATACTTAACCTCCTTCTGTGTTTCTATTACTTCTCCAGCTAACCGTATAGGTTTCATACGGGGAAGAAGTCTTTTTTTGGTAAATGGTATAATTGTTGTCTTGGTAGGATTGATGTTAAGTCCTGCCGATAGACACCATTTCCGAATGTTTTTTAATCCTCCTTGAATAATATCGCAAAGAGTTTCTTCAAACTTCCCACTGGCTATTATTACTATATCATCGGCAAAACCGCGACATCGTATACCTAGGGAAGTTAGATTTTCTAGTAGTTCATCACAACAATACTCCAAAGCAAGGGTGAAAGGACCCCCCCCCCCTGAGGACAGCCTCTTGTTGTGATGATAGTTTGTACATTAAGACCTGCCCTTACCTCAGCTGTTCTTGTGCTCAGCATTTCATTGATCCATCTCATTACAGTGATAGGAACTTTTTTTCTTTCAAAAGCTTTGTTTACAGCGACATGTGAGGTGTTATCAAATGCTCCCTCTATGTCTAGATAAGCACATAGGGCTGTTTCTTTTGCATCCAAAGCTCTTTGTATGGAATTTGTTAGCTCGAAAAGGGCAGTTTCCGTAGATTTTCCTGCCCTGTAAGCATGCTGGCGATGATTAAGTGGCATATTTATTAAAACTTCTGATCTAATGAAGTTATCTATTACTTTCTCCAAAGTCTTAGGTAGAAATGATGTCAGGCTAATTGGCCTGAATGACTTTGGATGGGTGGTATCTTTTTTCCCAGTTTTGGGAATAAAAATTACTTTATCTCTTCTCCACAGGCTTGGTACATGCCCAAGTGCCATGCTACTACGAAGTATGCTAATAATGTACGGCATCAGGTCTTCCGCCCCTTTTTGAAGTAGAGCAGGGAAGATACAATCGACACCTGGTGACTAGAAAGGCTGAAAGGTGTTTATCGCCCAGTCAATTCTTTTGCCTGAACAGATAGCTGTAGCTAACTTCCAGTATGTTTTGTTAGGTTTGAAAGGTGTACTTTCTATAACATTTCCTGTCATTGGAAGCGATCCTGGGAAGTGAGTGTTAAGTAGCAGAGTCGACCTTTGTTCTTCATTTTCAGTAAAGCTACCATCATTGTATCTAAGCGCTAGCGACTTTAAAGTTTTGTCTTTCGCTAGAGCCTTATGTAGTCTCGCTGCAGCTGGAGAAGCGGTAATATTTTCACAAAAACTCACAAAACTATTTCTTTTTGCTTTTCTGATTTCTTTGTTGTAAATTGTCAACTCTGCCGTATAACCTTCCCACTCCCCAGTTCTTTTTGCCTCATTGAACAGTTTACGTACCTTTGATCTTTGTTTCGACAGATTTTTGCTCCACCAAGGAGCATCTTTCTGACTTTTGATTGGTTTAATGGGACAACTGAGTTCAAATGCCTCATTGATTGCTCCACTAAACTCATTAACCATATGGTCAAGTTCAAGGTGACATTTAGTCGTTCTAGCCGGACCGATTCTTTCAAGATTGATTTGTACCGCACTCTTATAAAGATTCCAGTCGGTTTTCTTAGGGTTCCTTCCAGAGGTGTTCTCTGTGAGAAGGCGTGTTATTGAGAATGTAATTATTCTATGATCAGACAGGGAAGGTTCATTGGATACTCTCCAACCTTCTTCCAGCCGACCTAAGTAAGAAGTTCCGAACGTTATGTCTAGGACTTCTTTTCTCGTGTCCCATATTAAATCAGAGTTACTACTACTCTCCAACCTTCTACCAGCCGACCTAAGTAAGAAGTTCCGAACGTTAGGACTTCTTTTCTCGTGTCCCATATTAAATCAGAGTTACTACTATTTAGACCTCTTACCTGACCTTTGTAGGTCCAGGGTTCTTGGATCAGTGCTAGTCCCAAATTCTCCTTTGCAAACATTCTTACCAGGACGTCTGATGTCGCTTTTGCGTGGTGGAGGTTAATTTGGGCTAGCTTAGTGATCGCGCGTCTGTTCATTTTGACTTTAACAGATGGGGACCATTGCCCCCTCTCTCCCCTTCCTCCTCAGTATTAAGCATGTCTGACCCGGTTTGACTCAAGGTGAGGTCCACGCCCTCTAACTCATCGTCGAGACGAACCTTTTCCATACCCATGAGGTCCAGTGAATCTGCCTGGCTGCCGGATGGGAGGGATTGTTGGGTGTTTTGGAGGGGTAGTAGGGAGTTTGTGGGTGGGGTTTCATTGGATTGATTGGAATCAGTAGTAGGAAAACGGGTAGGACGTTTGATGCTTTTAGGAATTGGAGCATCTGACATTTCTACCTCTTGGGTCCCTTCGGGTGCTACGTTTTCAGGCTTATGCAAGGTAGTAGGCACTGATGGTTTCTTTAGGCCTGATACATCAATTTTGCCGAATTTATAGTGAAGTTCATGTTGAGCCCTCACTATAGCCTCGACAGACTTGGCATCCATGCTGATCACCATCAGTTGCCCCTTTCCTTCTGCCGTGCTTTTGAGCACCCTCCAGGCCTGGATTGCCAGTCCTTCATTTTGGGCTTGGATATGAGCCAATGACTTCCTGTCCTCTTGCCAACTGCTTTTTGGAAGGAATACAGTGATGTGCTGCATTTTGGGGATATCGTCTCCCAAGCATGCCATCAATTCGACAGTTAAAATAAAGTTTAATTTTAAATCGAGTTTGCACTTCAGCTCTTTTTGAGGTAAGTACTGAAAATTTAAATTGATGACAATATTTTTCGTTTTTAGTAAAACTAAACAAATTTAGCATCTGAATTATGTGTAACAACACTACCTTTAATTTAATATATAAAAAGTGAAAATAACCCGATTTGTTTGGGAGCTAAAGCTAATTTTCTTGGAAAAACAGTGAAAAAACAGAGATTTTTGATACTTTGAGCGAGTGTCGGCACCATTTAGAGTTATCCAATCGAGCTGAAATTTTGGCTATCAAAATCTGCAAAGGCGGAACATTTTATGGGGTTCCCCCGAAAAAAATTCGACAAAAAATTTTTTCTATGGGAGTTGCGGTCACTCTACTACAGACTTTCAAATTTTATTAAGTCCGTAGAACAAACAAAAGCTCTTTGCGGTAACGACCAAAGACTCCAGGAATACGGAATTAAAATTGTGTATTGCGAAAAAATACATGGGGAAGCCGCCAGGTGCATCAGAAGAATTGGGGACGAACTGACGTGGGAGAAGGTCAAAGCCGAACTCATACAGCAATATAAACCAAAAAGCAACTACTCAGACCTCTTTAACTTTGCCCGCCAAGTGAAGGTAAAAAACTTGGAACAATTATTTAATATATTTAGAGATATAAATTTTGAAATAAATGAAATCTATGATTATGATACTAAAAAGCCAGAGATTTATAAAAACGAAAATGTAGATAGAGATTTAGTGAATATAATAGTTGATAAAATAGATAGTAATGTTAGAGCACACATCGAAGAAGGTGCTTCTTTAACACAAATATATAACAAATACTTAAGACTTAAAATGTTGGATGACGAAAGAAACATTGACATTAGACACAGAATAAATTACAACTGGAATATATCGACACCTTCAAGACAAATTAATAATAATAATGGGTTAAATTTTTCAAGACAAAATAATAATATTAATGGGTTAAATTTTTCAAGACAAAATAATAGTAATGGGTTTAATTTTTCAAGACAAAATAATAATAGCAATGGGTTAAATTTTTCAAGACAGAATAATGGAACAAATTGGGTTAGTAATAATAATAATAATAATTCAGGTTATGCAATAAATCAGCAAAATCCAAATGGAAATTTTATACGCAACCAACCGTCTTTCAATAATAGTGGTCCAAACCGTCCATTCTTTTCTAACCAAACTAATTATAATGGAAATTACCAAAATCAATCAGTTTCAAACAATAGAGAAATTAATACAAATTTTCAGAAACAGCCTCCCAACAGAAATTACCGTTAGTTGATTTGACCATTAATAAACAAACAATTAGATGCTTGATCGATACGGGATCTACAACTAGTGTAATTAAACCTTGTATATTAAAAAACGTAGAAACTCATGTATTAAAAGAAGCAAAGTATTTTTCTACTTTAAATGGTTCGAGTTCTGTGATCTCAAAAATTGTAACACCTGCTCCAGAAGAATTCGAATCAGAAAAAAATGTGACATGGAATGTTTTTGATTTAGGAAGAAAAAATTTTGACGCTATTTTAGGACTTAACATTCTTATCCCATTTAATATAAATATTGATTTAAGAAACAGTAAATAATAATACCATCCAGTTCATTGGCAGTAATCGTTACGATTTGAATAGTATTTGCTCTTTAGAGCCAACTGTAGATCCTTGGCCATTTAGTGTTAAAATAGATCATATGAACCAAGAAGAAAAATCACAAACTTTAAATTTACTTAAAAAATATAAAAAAGTGTTTTATAGAGAAGGAGACGATTTAACGTTCACTCATCAAATAGTTCATGAAATAGTTACTGTTACTTACAAACCAGTGTTTTCGAAAATATATCGGTATCCCAAGGTTCATGAAGAAGAAATATATCGCCAGATTAATGACATGTTAAATCAAGGCATCATAACTGAAAGCAATTCCCCATACGATAGTCCTCTTTGGGTAGTGCCAAAGAAAAAAGATATACATGGTAATGAAAAGTGGAGGATAGTCATAGACTATAGGAAGTTAAATGAAATCACTGTGTCGGACAAGTTCCCCATCCATCCATCCATATTGATTCATTCATCCATCAAAATTGATTGTTCCACAAAAAAGGTCTTATTAACTTTTTTCATTAATCTAACCAATCTAAAGATATTCGAGGTCAAAGTTAAAAAAAAAATTATGAAAACATTTTATGTTTTTAAAAAATTCTAATTCACTGAAACTTCATTATTTTCAAATTATAGTCTATTGAATAGACCCTTTTGGATGGAACAAATTCGTTCAAGAGTTTTTATTGGCGATTATGATTCCTTGGCATACAAGAATACTCCAGCCAAAAGTGCTACTAAATCCATTGGTGCATTTCTGAGAAAACGGCAACACTGGTCACTTTTCAGTTTTTTTGATTTAACTCGAAAACCAAGCCTGACTTTGAAATGGTTCAAAGACACTTTTCATAGCAAATTAAATTTTCTGTCAAGTTAAGATGGTTAAAAAATTTTAAAAATTATTTTTGACTAAAATTCTAACCTAAAATCAAAGAAAAAAAAGTTAAAAAATTGACAATTTTATTTTTTTTTACTAAATCAAGGGGCATTTTGTGTATGTAGCCGGGACGTCCAAACTTTGTACTAATGAAATGAAGTAGAGGTAAAATCCTTTGATAATATGCAATTTTTAATTTTTTTTGTCAAGAAACAACTTAAATGTACCTATTCAAAAATTAGCACTTTTTCTAAATTTTTGACTTTTTTAGTTAAAAGCAAGTTTTTAAAACTCGATAAAATCGTATTAATTGGTAACTTTTAGACTTTTAAAGTAAACATACTTCGAGGGATTGATTTAATATAAACTAAATATGACAAACAAAAAAATTTATTTGCATCCTTATGGCCTTTTGTGCAATTTTGTGTATGTGCATTTTTATAAATTCGGGTCGAATGGATGGACAGAGAGCCATTAGCTTTGGTCTATTGCATAGAAGAACATTTAATACCAACTCTTTTACTGTTTTCAATGGCCTGAAAAACAATTCTTGTAAAATCCGCGACCAAAGAAAAGTTTCTCTTGAAAAACGAAAAAAATACTCTAATGAGTTTGAAACAAAATAGCTCAGGCAAATTAGTAAATCAAATTGCACTTTTCGCGGGACAAATTTTTTTCATGGAACGTGTTTAGGTGAATGTCCTTATCGTAAAAGTGAATTTTTTGGGATGATAAGATATCGGGAACAGCCGCCATCTTGGAAAAGAGGTCGGTGCCGTTTTTATTTTATAACTCCATTTTAACTCATTTAAACCAAAAATGTCCGAGGATAAACTTATTATCAATTAAATTATCTAAAAAATTATATACAAATGAATTCCGTGAGTTAGTTAAATTCAATTTTATAGTCGGTCAAAGTCCGGGTTCTTCTCGCAAAGTTAAGACAATATGACATTTTTTCAAATATCTGAAGAACTTTTTATTTGTTTGGGATTTTCTTAAAGAATGAATTATAGCACTTTTAATTATCTATAAAATGAGCCCTTTATCGTAACTGTAACCAACATAATGTATAAGCCATCTAACGTCGAAGTTCACATTCTACTAGTCAAAAGTGAGAAAATAACAAGTTTTCTTCTATTAGACCGAGCAAATTTTTGAAGTTGAGGTACAACCAAAATATAAGTAAACAGTTTTTTAACTATATTCGTCTAAATATTGAATTAAAAGTTTGAAATCTTTAATGTTAACCTTTTATGGTTTTCGAGGTTTTAAATGAAGTGAATTTTCCAATTAATGTGAATAAGCTAAAGTGACACTATTTAAAATTCTAAATATAAGAACTGATGCCCTGTCATTTTTCCTAAACATGAACACCTTAATCTCAGCATTACGATAAGTATAACTCAAGATATGAGGTGTGTAAGCCGTTATGTTTTCGAGACTATTGTGTTTAATTTTTGATTGTTTATTTGAACTATTGAAATCCCAAATATGTTCAGTTAAAAAATCGTATATCATGACTTCGACGTTTGGTTGCTTCTACAATGTGATGGCTACAGTTATGATAAAGGGCTCATTTTATAGATAATTAAAAGTGCTATAATTCATTCTTTAAGAAAATCCCAAACAAATAAAAAGTTCTTCAGATATTTGAAAAAAATGTCATATTGTCTTAACCTTGCGAGAAGAACCCGGACTTTGACCGACTATAAAATTGAATTTAACTAACTCACGGAATTCATTTGTATATAATTTTTTAGATAATTTAATTGATAATAAGTTTATCCTCGGACATTTTTGGTTTAAATGAGTAAAAATGGAGTTATAAAATAAAAACGGCACCGACCTCTTTTCCAAGATGGCGGCTGTTCCCAATATCTTATCATCCCAAAAAATTCATTTTTACGATAAGGACATTCACCTAAACACGTTCCATGAAAAAAATTTGTCCCGCGAAAAGTGCAATTTGATTTACTAATTTGCCTGAGCTATTTTGTTTCAAACTCATTAGAGTATTTTTTTCGTTTTTCAAGAGAAACTTTTCGTTGATCGCGGATTTTACAAGAATTGTTTTTCAGGCCATTGAAAACAGTAAAAGAGTTGGTATTAAATGTTCTTCTATGCAATAGACCAAAGCTAATGGCTCTCTGTCCATCCATTTGACCCGAATTTATAAAAATGCACATACACAAAATTGCACAAAAGGCCATAAGGATGCAAATAAATTTTTTTGTTTGTCATATTTAGTTTATATTAAATCAATCCCTCGAAGTATGTTTACTTTAAAAGTCTAAAAGTTACCAATTAATACGATTTTATCGAGTTTTAAAAACTTGCTTTTAACTAAAAAAGTCAAAAATTTAGAAAAAGTGCTAATTTTTGAATAGGTACATTTAAGTTGTTTCTTGACAAAAAAAATTAAAAATTGCATATTATCAAAGGATTTTACCTCTACTTCATTTCATTAGTACAAAGTTTGGACGTCCCGGCTACATACACAAAATGCCCCTTGATTTAGTAAAAAAAAATAAAATTGTCAATTTTTTAACTTTTTTTTCTTTGATTTTAGGTTAGAATTTTAGTCAAAAATAATTTTTAAAATTTTTTAACCATCTTAACTTGACAGAAAATTTAATTTGCTATGAAAAGTGTCTTTGAACCATTTCAAAGTCAGGCTTGGTTTTCGAGTTAAATCAAAAAAACTGAAAAGTGACCAGTGTTGCCGTTTTCTCAGAAATGCACCAATGGATTTAGTAGCACTTTTGGCTGGAGTATTCTTGTATGTCAAGGAATCATATTCGCCAATAAAAACTCTTGAACGAATTTGTTCTATTTTTGCTCTGGAGCTCGGGTCTATTAAATAGACTATTAGCAAGATATATTCTTGTAGGGACTTAAACGTTCTACAAAAAATTCCTTGGAATCAAATCAACCGTTTAGAAAATATTCGTATCCAAACCAATGCTCACTGATTTCAATAGTTTTCTTATGACCCGTATGCATTGCGATTTGGATACGAATATCTTCTAAACGGTTAAAGCAATCAATTTGATGCCAAGGGATTTTTTGTAGAACGTTTAAGCCCCTACAAGAATACGTCTTGCTAAATTGAAAATAATGAATTTTCAGTGAGCTGGAAAATTTTTAAAAATATAAAATGTTTTTATTATTTTTTTTTAACTTTGACCTCGTATATCTTTAGAATGGTTAGATTAATGAAAAAAGTTAATAAGACCTTTTTTGTGGAACAATCAATTTCCAGCAAGAATATGTCTTGCGCGTTTGATCATTATAATTTTTCAATTTGTTACAAAATTAAGAACAAAAAACGAATTTTTAAAGATTTTCTCAATTTTTGGACTCCAAATATTTATTCAACGGTTAGATAAACGAAAAAAGTGTATAAGGCCTTTTTTGTAGAGCGTTCAATTTCCTTCAAGAATATGAAAAGAAATTTGCTAAAAAGTCAATTAATAAAAAAATTATTTTTTTTAGTAGAAGCTTGATGTAAAAATGGAAAATTGCAAAGCGGAGGACCTTCCCATTAATATAAAGAGCTCATATTTGGTGTGTATATTCTAGAGGGGTCTAGCAATCGATTTTTCGGAGTACCAATTCAAAAAAAAAGAATTTCGATTTTTTTGACCCACCCTATTGGACATACTCTAACTCCAGAAGGAGTTAAACCAAATCAAGATAAAATAAGTACTATACGAAATCTTAAACTTCCAACCACAAAGAAACAAATTAAATCTTTTCTTGGGTTAACAGGCTACTACAAGAAGTTTATAAAAGACTACGCAAAAGTCGCATATCCTATGCTACAGTATTTGAAGAACAATTCCAAAGTAAACTCTAATGACCCTAATTACATAGCTGCATTTGAGAAACTGAAATACATAATTACTGACTATCCGATTCTAAAATACCCAGATTTTAAAAGACGATTTAAACTTGTGACGGATGCAAGTAACTTCGCATTAGGAGCAGCCTTAGTTCAAGATGGACATCCTGTTTCTTTTGCTTCTCGCACTTTGAATAATCATGAAAAACATTATTCTACAATCGAAAAAGAACTCTTCGCCATCGTTTGGGGTGTAAAATATTACAGACCCTACCTTTTTGGGGTAGAGTTTGACTTATGTACAGATCATCAACCCATCAAATGGTTACATACAAAAAAATATGGGAAAAGATTTTAATTCGAAATTACAACGGTGGATCTTACAACTAAGGCAGTATGATGCAAAAATTGATTACATTGTAGGCAAAGAAAATAAGTTAGCAGATTTTTTGAGTCGAATCAACGTGAACACAAATGAAGTCAACTTAATAGATTCAAATAATAATGATCAAATTCCTACACTACAAACGGTTGTAAATCGTTTTAAAACCCAGTTAATATTTTGTGAAATAAAAGAAAATGAAACTGAAAATATACTAGGTAATAAAAGAATCTATATTGAAAGAAAGGACATTCCAGAAAATATATCAAACATAATAAGAAGACATATTAATAAAGGTAAAATAGGTATTTATTCAGAATTTGACGATACATTTTATGAAATTATACAACGAAAATTAATTGAGTTTTCTACTAATAATCAACTGGTTAAGTTCGTTAAATGTAGATTTGTTGCTAGAGACCTAAAAGACGAAGAAGAAGCAATTAAACAAATAGCATTGTATCATAAAAAAGAATCTGTCCATTCAGGAATCTTAGCAAATTATGAGGGAATGAAAACCAAAGTAGTTAATAACTGTGACATTTGTACTGCCGCAAAATATGACAGAAATCCAATTAAAAACAGATTTAAAATAACAGAAACACCTGATGGTATTAACGAAATAATTCACGTTGACGTGTACACAAATAGTAAACACAACTTTATCAATTTTATTGATAAGTTTTCAAAACATGCAGTTAGTTTTTTTTTAGAGGACAGAAACCATAAAACACTTATAGAAAAATTAAGACAGTTTATTTCTATAAAACGAAAAATGAAAAAACTCGTTTGGGATAATGAATTTCATAGCATAAATATTAAACAATTTTGCAGGGATGAAGATATAGATTTCCATTTTGTTAAACCAAACAACCACACCGGAAACTCTGACGCAGAAAGATTAAATAATACCCTTACGGAAAGAATTAGAACACTTAATATAGAGAACGAAATACCTATAAAAGAACAAATATTCAAGGCAGTTGAATATTATAACAACACATTCCATTCTACCATTAAAGCTAAGCTAATAGATGTTCAAAATCGCCTTATTGAACCTAGACTTATTAAAGAAAGAATCGACAAGAGTAAACTTAAGTCCATAAATAAACTTAATGAAAATAGAGAATATTATAATGAAACACGAAAAGAAGGAATTATTAAAAATTATGCTAGTGTTAGACACAAAGAACAACCAAAATTTAGAAAATATGCATTAAAAGATGTCCATGAAAATAATATTAAACGACCGTTAAAATTTTCAGGAAATTCTGATAATGAACCTGGTCCTAGCCACTCTCGCTCTTAACGAGAATTTTCAGCACTACCACATAGAACAATTATTATGTTATTAATTATTAATAGGCTAATGAAAAATATTATATAAAACACAATATAAAATTAAAAAGAATATCTGTATTAAAAAATTAGGCAGTCAGATATCTATTAATTTTCAGAACAATAAGAAATAGGAATTAACTAAATTTATTAGATCTTAAGCTCACAATATTTGCGTTTCTAATAAAAAAAAAAACACAAATTTTCAGGTTAAAAGGATTCTAAAAATCATCCTTTTTCTTCTAACTTGGACGACAATAAATACAAATACGATAGAGGAAACCCGAACAAATCTGGGGTATACAGAGATCTTTCTCGAAACTGTCGACATAACGGAAAACTATCACTCCAGTTTTACATATAGTTAATCCAAAGCAAATTTTAAGTATTTTGAACGATTTAGAAGAAAATGTAAAAAAAATTCACTCAGTTTGTTTATTTTTTTTTAAATTACTTTCAGTAGCCTTTTATATGAAATAAAACTTATTTTTTTTTATGAAAATAAACGGGGCTTTAATAAAAAGCACAAAAAATTAAAACTCATTAACGTGTTTTTTTGACTTAAATGATATGAAAGTGTAAAAAACAACTTAAAAAACGAAGAAAATTGTGTTTGATGCAAAATTGTGGAGAAACGGTTGTCCGCAGGAAAAAAAGTTTTGAGACAAACTAAAACTGTAATAAATTCTTGATTGGTTGTAAAAAAAATCTTTCAAATCAAACGTAGTTTGGCAAAGATAAGGCCAGTTAAAGGACAAGAGAGCAAAAATCATAAAAACCTTGCTAACTCGAAAACGGGACGAAAACGAGAAAATTACCTCTTAAGTTTTTCGACTTAAAATGACCTCAGGAATCCATGGTTTTTATTTGGGGCGGTGACTGTGGGACACCCTGTATATATAAATATAGGAACTATAAAATTGTATGCAAATGAATTTGCTAAAAAGAAACAAAAGTTGAAAATCAAACGTATTAATAGATGAAGAACCTGTTTAGAGTCGGCACTAGTTTGTACCGACTTGCTGGTCAGGGTACATAAACCTTGACCAGACCGTAGACTATACAAAAGGTTCTTCGTACCTATGTATATTTCGAGGATTTGATTATTGCCCCTTACCACTGGTGGGGGGAAGCAACAATGTGACCAATACTTTTCCTATGTTTATAGATTCGATTATTGCCCCTTACCGCTGGTGGGGGGAAGCAAATAATATGAACAACAGTTTGGTGCTTTGATTCAGAATGAATCCCTTTTATTTTCTTACAACACTATTTATACAAATAATATGCTTACTTTGCTAAAATAATTATGTGAGATATGTACAGGAAAGTAAAGAATTGAAAGGAATATGATACAGTAGCCAGGTATGCAAGCAAAGTGCTGACTATTGTGAGAATGAAAATGATATAATAGGACAAATTGAAAAGCTACATATTGTAGGGTACGTATGCAAATTGCTGGTATATAATAATCTGATGGATTAGAATATACATTCTCCGCCCGTTGAACTGTGTTCGAAACTATCCCATCATTTCGAAGGTTATGGTACTTGGATTTGGATAGTCGCCCTGGATTTTTGCGGATGTTGTACTGGTGTTTGTTTTGGCATTTGGAGCTACATTCTTACGTTTGCGGTAGTGACAATATGACCATCGTAACAAGCAGATGAGTATTATGATGGACGTGATCAACCCGGTGTAGCCCACCGTGAAATGGTGCACATCATTATGATGAGTTATAGAGGGCAAGACTTTGGTGATATTAATGAGTTCTTGCTTTAGTGCATTTAATTCCTTTAAATGCTTTTTGTACGGCAAAGCCCCATAAGAGATTTTTCTCATATCGTCTGGTAAGGAGTATTCAGATAGATTTATTGCTGGAGAGAGCGACATTCTGGAGACCGTTCTTTGTATGAGGTGCCCACGCAATGTTATGAAGTCATCTTTTAAAACGCAGTCGGGTTGAATTTGTAGAATTCCAGAGCCCTCTAATACAGTTTGTGTTGAAATGCTATTACATACTATATTTAATGTGGTTTTGACTCTTAACGCGTATATCCATTCATTTGGATTGTGCAGTTGGACCCAGTGTGGGCCATCGTTGGCTTTTACCACTTTGCAGGCAGGAGATTGCTGAACGTGGTTTAAGAAATTGATTTCGCATGAGCTTACTTCTGATCCACGTCTGTAGATCGGACGCTGCATAGGGCATAAATGTCTTTCTTCAGTAATAGAGAAGCATCCGTGAAACTCTAATGTTGAAAGAGGATAGTACTGGTCACGATGCAAGTTGATCATTATGTACTCGGTTGATGGTTGAATGGCAAAGAATGACTTTCCGACAAGAACTGGAAAAGGAGTTACTTTGAAGAGCTCGAATTCATCAAGACTTAGTAGTGGTAATTCGATTTTAAAGATGATGTGTTCTTTCAGAGCCTTGCCATGAATGCTCATTAGGTGATAAAGTCTTGGGACCTCCGCTGCAGATACTGGAAGTCTGACTGAGGAAGGTAGGTTTGCCTTTATCCGTGTAAACTCCTGCTTTAATTGAATAGGAGAAATGAGCTGAGGATTTATCCTCCCATGATGAGTATCGATCATTACGTCTATTAACGAGGCTTGTGTTCTTTGAAACTGTGAAGAAACCAATAAAAGCTGCAGTGCTATTGAATTGAACAGTTGACGCAATCTTTCGTTGTGGTATTGTTGTCTTATGTCATTAACGATTCCTGCGAATTGTTTCAGGTTTTCGTTTATTGCATCAAAACGAGAACTTGTCTCTTGCTCATTTGCTTTGATTATATTTATAGTAGCGTCAATTATTGATGTCTGGTTTCGAATAAGGGTAACTATGTGACCTTCATCTTGTTTTATGGTGTTTATCGTAGTAGACATGTGGTTGGCATATTCGTCATCAAGAACCCCAAATAATGCATTGGCCACATTCCCTACGAAATTTAAAGCTCCCCTGAATTTTGACTGGGTTGCATGCCATCATTGGTATAAATATAAATGCCAAAAGTATAGCAAGGGTTGTGGATGCAATTGTAGGCTTGAATCTCTTTTTTGGCACTGGGTCGTCTTCAGGTTTGTTGGATGAGCGTGCAGAATTTGATGAGCAACGGGCTGTGTTATCTTCCGTTTCCCTTTCCTCATCCGGAATTGAAACTGGAAGGGGAGCCAATCTGTGGATGGCACGCCGGAATGTCCCATTGGCCGTTCTTACATCAGCAACTCGAACTAACCCATCATTGCCAGTTATCACGTTTGTGATGCGTCCAATCGGCCATTTCAGGCTTGAGGTGTTATCTTCTTTGATTAACACCATCATACCGGGTTCAGCATTCTCACATCTTTCTTTCCATCTATACCTGTGCTGAAGCTGATTTAAATAATCACGAGACCACCGACGCCAGAATTCGTTTTTAAGATGGTTTACAAGGTTCCATCGAGCGAGCAACCCTGTATTGTTTGGTACAGCTGCAGGATCAACGTTGTTGACGAGCGGCTCTCCAATTAGAAAATGGCCAGGAGTTAAAGCAGTAAGGTCATTTGGAGAGGTGGACATTGGAGTAGTGGGCCTTGAATTCAGTATAGCCTCAACCTGGGTAACTACTGTTTCTAGCTCTTCGTAAGTTAATGAAGCTCCTGCTAGAGTGTGCTGTAGTAGATGCTTGGATGACTTGACCGCTGCCTCCCATAGACCCCCAAAATGAGGCGAACGTGGTGGAATGAAGTGGAAATCACAACCTTTCGTTACGCAGGACGAGGATATTTTCTCCCTTTCTTTGGGGGATTCCAAAAAAGCCATTAGTTCTGACAGTAGTTGATTCTTCGCACCAACGAAATTAGTTGCGTTATCGCAATATATGTTTCGGCAATGACCTCTTCTAGCCATAAATCGTTTAAGAGCTCCTATGAACCCTTGTGCAGTCAAATCCGTTACAAGTTCTAAATGGCAAGCTTTGGTGGAAAAACAACAAAATATCGCAATGTATGATTTTTGAGGTTTCTTGCCTCTTATTTTGTAATGTGTTGAAACGGGACCACAAAAATCAACACCAGTATCGATGAATGGTCTTGCTGGTTGAATTCTATGAGTGGGTAAATTTACCATTTGCTGAGTTAGTAGTTTTGGTGAAGCGCGAGCACATTGAACACATTTGTGGAAGATTGATCGAGCAAGCATCTTTCCCTTAACTGGCCAAACGCTTTGCCTAGCTATGGAAAGCAATGTTTGTGGACCGACATGGTTGTTGTCTTCGTGTATCGATGCCAGTAGCAATTTACTGAATGGATGATCATGCGGTATGAGGATGGGATGCTTAGCATCATACGGTAGTGACGATGCCTCTAAGCGCCCTCCAACTCGTATCAGGCCCTCTTCATCTAGAAACGGTGTGAGGCTGTTAAACTGATTATGTTTAGGCAGTTCAGCTCCATTTCTCAGAATTTTGAATTCTTCCTTGAATTTATTTTGCTGCATTTTCTTCAGTATTGCCTTCTTTGCATTGTTGATTTCAGCAACTGTTAATGGCCCACTCCACAGCTTGATTTCAGCCAATTTGTTTAACAATTCTTGGGCGGATAATTTATCTTTGTTCCTTTCAAGTCTTGCTATTAAGGCCTTTTGCTTGAGGTTGTGCTTATACCTCAATATGTAAGCGACCAGTCTTTCTGCCTTCTTGAAGGAGTTTTTGTGATTTATGCACATCAATATATCTTCAGGTGGGGGCGGATCTGGAATGGCAATTGCAGCAGATAAGTGGTTCACTACAGCTGGCTTGTATGCAGGTGGCCAATTTGATACTGGGCCATGTAGAAACTTTGGTCCATAGAACCAAATGTGACAGTCCTGGAGTTTTTCAGGCGCTATGCCACGTGATAGCACATCGGCGGGATTCTCCCTCGACGGCACATGGTGCCACTGCTGCGGTGTCGTGTTTTGTTGAATGTGCGATACTCGGTTAGCAACAAAAATTGGTAGGTTAGCGGACGATGATGAATTAATCCAGGCAAGGACTATTTCTGAGTCTGTCCATAGGAATGTTTTTTGAGTGCTTATCTCTAGATCTTTTTGTAACCGGAGTAGCAAATCTGTAGCACGGTAAGCGCCACAAAGTTCTAAGCGGGGAATAGTCGCCTGTTGTCTTGATTGTTTGGATGGCGCTACTCTGGATTTTGCGCATAGTAACCGCACCGTTACGATGTTATCATTGCTGACAGAACGGACATATACCGCTGCTCCATAGGCCTTTTCAGAAGCGTCAGCAAACACGTGGAACTGTACGTCCTTGTAAATTCTGTGGGCGAATACGTGTCTGTCAATTCTTATGTTGTTGAGTGATTGCAGACCTTCTCGATACTTTAACCACGAATAATGCATTTCTTGTGGTACTGCAGCATCCCAGTCAAGCCCAAGTTCCCATATTTTTTGCAGAAACATTTTTGCAATGACGACTACTGGCCCCATAATGCCCAATGGATCGAATAAATGCGCGTTGTCTGATGATGCTATTCGTTTTGTTGTTCTAGTCTTGTGAGCCCACGTTGTTTTGACGCATAGTTGATCAGATTTAGGCATCCAAGTAAGTTCCACAGTTTTGATTTGTTCATCGATGTTGTCGCTAAAGTCGAGCTCAGTTTCTCTGTCCTCAAGAGGGATGCCATTGAGAAGCGATGCATGGTTTGCACACCATTTTCTTAATTTGAAGCCACCAGATGATAATATCGTTTGCAGTTCTAATTGGGTTGCCAGGAGTTCAGTGATTTTATCCGACCCAGTTAATACGTCATCGACATAAAAATCTCGAGCTAGTGCGGCTGACCCCAGAGGGAATCGTTGCTTGTTTTCATGTGCCAATGCTTGGAGGCATTTTGTGGCTAGGTATGAAGCTGAGCTAGTACCATAGGTCACTGTGTGAAGTTTAAAGCATTTAAGTGGATCATTAGAGTTAAATCTCCACCAAATAAGTTGGTACTTTTGGTCCATTTTCTCAATGTCTGCAGTAAACACATACCTTGGAATGCGAAAACGTAGAAGCATCGTGAATACATCATCTTGAATTGTTGGTCCAGTGTGGAGGATATCGTTAAGTGACAGGTTTGCAGAGGTTTTTGCCGACGCATCAAACACCACTCTAAGCTTTGTAGTGCTACTGTCAGGTTTTTGGACACATAGATGAGGCATAAAGTAATAGGGCTCATTGATCTCTCGGAGGTTTACTTCTGACATGTGCCCTAGCTCCTGGTATTCTTTCATGAATTGTCTGTAAGACAGCTTTAGCTCTGGATCTTTTGCAAGCCTGCGTTCAAGGGCATAGAATCTCTGGCGTGCTATGTCCTTTGATTCTCCCAAGCAGGTTGGCGCTTCTTTGAATGGTAATCGTACGACAAAACGACTATTGGAATCTCTGGTAGTAGTTTGAAGAAAATGATTTTCACAGCGTCTCTCGGCCTGAGTTAGATTGTGTGTGACGGAAGTCACTTCTTCTAATCGCCAAAACCTTTCTATCTGTTGATAGAGAGCTGCATCTTCGACGCTAATTCCGCACGATGCCACCATAGAAGTGTAGGTAGAGGGTGATACCTTGCCCGCAACTATCCACCCAAACACTGTATTTTGTAGGGTTGGTAGATTGTCTCCTAGGCTTATTTGCCCAACAACTAAGGTCGAGTAGAAAATCTCCGCACCGATGAGCAAGTCTATTATTCCTGGCCGATTAAATTGTGAATCGGCTAGAACAATGTTGTTTGGAATATTCCAATTGGTTGTATTGATGGGCATCGAAGGTTGTGTTGAGATGATCTTTGGAAGTACATGTGCTTCCATTCTGGCAGAAAATCTGTTGATTGTGGAGTCTACTTTGAGATTGATTCTCCGATTTGATGCTTGTTTGCCTTGACATATGCCTTCAACACATAACGTCTCATATGTTTCCTTGAGCCCTAATGCTCTGGCTAGTTTGTCGGTTATAAAATTGACCTGCGAACCAGAATCTAATAATGCTCGACATTCTATTTTTTGCCCCGATTGATCCATTATGTGGACAATAGCGGTGCCAAGTATTACGCTCACGGCTTTTTGTTGCTTGATTGTGGGAGTGGTTCCTGCCGCAGAGGTACAATGTTCTGCATCTGCCGTGGAACTACTCGCTGCTGAGGTACTAGCCCGGTTGTGGATTGCAGGATGTTTCTGTCGCTGATTTTCTATTGCTACATGAAGCAATGTATGATGGTATTTATTGCACTTTGTACAGTGCATTGATTTACATTTTGGAGATTGATGTCCAAAACGTAAGCAGTTAATACAACATTTGAGGGATTTAACTGTAGTTAATCTCTCTTGTGTTGACTGTTGCAGAAACTTTGGACAAACGGGTATCGCATGTCTTTTCTGTTCGCAGATCGAACAATTATTGGTCCTGTCGGTCGAAGCAAGAGATACTCGTGTTCTTTTAATAAGATCGTCCGAACTTGTTCTTACTACTTTTGGTCCCATGGCTTCTAGAGATTGAAATCGTTGTTCTAAAAATGTCAGGAATTCGTGTAATGATGGCAAGGCCTTCGACTGCTTCAGCGACTGCTCCCAAAGTGTTAGAGTGTTTCGGTCTAGCTTTTTGATTAGAATAGTCATAAGAAGGGGATCCCAATTATTCGTATCAATGTTAAGACCTTTTAGACTCAGCATACATTCTTTAGTCGTATCATGCAATCCTTTGACTGCCTTTGCGGTTTCTGCCTGGATCGCGGGTTGCATCAAAAGTTTCTGGACATGAGCTGTTACTAGCAGCCGTGGGTTATCGTACCTGTTGTCGGATGTAGAAAAGTGCCTTATTAAGTTTTCGGCTTCGCCAGTTAATGTTGTTTTTAAGTAAAACAATTTTTGGCAATTTGCTATATCCTGTTTATGGACTAGTTCCGTGAATAAGTCACAAAACTGCTTCCATTTGATATTATTCCCGTCAAATTTTGGCAGTGTTATCTTTGGCAATTTGAGGGTTGGCTTATGTTCGCTTACGACAGGAAGGTTTGGAGAGGATGGTAGTGCGGAAGACTGTTCCAGTCTGGCCGTTAGTGATATCAGACACTACTGGACGTCATCTTCGAATTTGTAGAAGTCTTCCAACTTATAGCCTGCTCGTTTCGGATCATTCACAAATTCATGCACCAGGAGATGTGTTTCTTCCAGCTTAGCCCAGTACTTTTGTAGCAAGCTTATCTTGACACTACAAAATGTTGTACTCCACTCCTCCTGCGTTGTTTGGATAGAATCCAACAACCGCTGTAAGGACTGTGCGGAGGTGTTGTGTCTTCTTAAAATTCTACTGAATTCTTCTTGCCTTTCAGTAGGATTCTTGTTGGAACCGTTTGCTTTTTTAGGAGGTTCGATTTCCGAATCTACAGGAGTAGATGTTTTTGTAGCCTGTTCTACAACTGTTTTTACAGGATCACTCTTAGCATCTGAAGGCTCAATCGATTCTATGGTTCGTTTTAGTTCCATGTACGCATTTTTGACCTTTTCGTATGTATTCGCCTGCACATACGGAGTATCCGCCTTTACGTATGCTTTGATTTTTTCATGGTTAGTGGCGAACTCTACCCACAATTCTTCAAGCGAACGTAATTTTTTCGTCTTGTATTCTGCGGTTTTTCGGTCGGAACCATCTTTACTTATGTTGGTTTTGAGACGCTGTACTTCCTCAGTTATAGCTTTTTGCCTGGCTACAATAGTGAATACTTGCATTTCCTCCATTTTCTCGTTTGGATCTGGGACTCAGGAACACAGGAACTCGTATGGAGCACTAGCAGAAGTTGCTACGGATCTGGAACTCAGGAACACAGGAACTCGTATTGGAGCACTAGCAGAAGGCGCTACGGATCTGGAACTCAGGAACTCGTATTGAAGCACTAACAGAAAGCACTACGGATCTGGAACTCAGGAACTCGTATTGAAGCACTAGCAGAAAGTACTACGGATCTGGAACTCAGGAACTCGTATTGAAGCACTAGCAGAAAGTACTTCGGATCTGGAATTCAGGAACACAGGAACTCGTATGGAGCACTAGCAGAAGGCGCTACGGATCTGGAACTCAGGAACTCGTATTGAAGCACTAGCAGAAAGCGCTACGGATCTGGAACTCAGGAACTCGTATTAAAGCACTAGCAGAAAGTACTACGGATCTGGAACTCAGGAACTCGTATTGAAGCACTAGCAGAAAGTACTACGGATCTGGAACTCAGGAACTCGTATTGAAGCACTAACAGAAAGTACCTAGGATCTGGAACTCAGGAACTCGTATTGAAGCACTAGCAGAAAGTACTACGGATCTGGAACTCAGGAACTCGTATTGAAGCACTAGCAGAAAGTACTTCGGATCTGGAACTCAGGAACACAGGAACTCGTATGGAGCACTAGCAGAAGGCGCTACGGATCTGGAACTCAGGAACTCGTATTGAAGCACTAGCAGAAAGTACTACGGATCTGGAACTCAGGAACTCGTATTGAAGCACTAGCAGAAAGTACTACGGATCTGGAACTCAGGAACTCGTATTAAAGCACTAACAGAAAGTACCTCGGATCTGGAACTCAGGAACTCGTATTGAAGCACTAGCAGAAAGTACTACGGATCTGGAACTCAGGAACTCGTATTGAAGCACTAGCAGAAAGTACTACGGATCTGGAACTCAGGAACTCGTATTGAAGCACTAGCAGAAAGTACTACGGATCTGGAACTCAGGAACTCGTATTGAAGCACTAGCAGAAAGTACTACGGATCTGGAACTCAGGAACTCGAATTGAAGCACTAGCAGAAAGTACCTCGGATCTGGAACTCAGGAACACAGGAACTCGTATTGGAGCACTAGCAGAAGGCGCTACGGATCTGGAACTCAGGAACTCGTATCTGGTTAGCATGAAATATAACGTCGGGGTCACCAATGTTTAGATTCGGCACTAGTTTGTACCGACTTGCTGGTCAGGGTACATAAACCTTGACCAGACCGTAGACTATACAAAAGGTTCTTCGTACCTATGTATATTTCGAGGATTTGATTATTGCCCCTTACCACTGGTGGGGGGAAGCAACAATGTGACCAATACTTTTCCTATGTTTATAGATTCGATTATTGCCCCTTACCGCTGGTGGGGGGAAGCAAATAATATGAACAACAGTTTGGTGCTTTGATTCAGAATGAATCCCTTTTATTTTCTTACAACACTATTTATACAAATAATATGCTTACTTTGCTAAAATAATTATGTGAGATATGTACAGGAAAGTAAAGAATTGAAAGGAATATGATACAGTAGCCAGGTATGCAAGCAAAGTGCTGACTATTGTGAGAATGAAAATGATATAATAGGACAAATTGAAAAGCTACATATTGTAGGGTACGTATGCAAATTGCTGGTATATAATAATCTGATGGATTAGAATATACAGAACCATACCTTAAATATAAAAAAAAAAGTATATAATATTTTATTGAAATGATTGAAAACTACAAAAAAAAAATCAAACTTGTCATGAATATAGAAAAACAAATAAAAACTTAATATAGTAAACAAAAAAAAAACTTATTATGGAATTATAAATAAATAAAAAAAAACAATAATAATAATGTAGATAAATACAAAAAAAAAAAATGTTTGTAATATTGAGATCCAGGAGAATCTCAAATCAAGGGGGGGAGGTGTTACATCAAGGCATTCACCTTTATGTATCATCTACCCTACATTTAGCTCAAGAGGTTTCGAACTCTATTCTGCAACCACAGCAACGGAAGTAGAAAGCCCTACTTACAATTAATAGTAAATTAATTGCAAGGTGCTGACTAATTCCGTACTGCTGTTGCAGCAATTGCGCACGGTGGGCAGGAAGCATCGACAGGTATGAGAAAAATGTCGACAAAAACTGCAAGTTGGGTTGTATTTGTTGATGATTATACGTGCAAAATCCGTTGGAATTGAAATCCTAGCTGCTCCTTTTCAAAAGTTATTCATATTTTTGTATTTCTAATCGGGACAATTGGGAATACAAATCTTAGGGAGAGTACGATAACTTAGGCGACAAGAATTGATAACGGTATTTTGTAGAGGAGTTTAATACAATAATTTTTTACTACAGGAGGGGGGGTCCATCTCCCCCCGTTTAGGCGGGAGGGGCAATTTTCTAAAATATCATGTTAAATACAAAAAAAAATTATTAAAAAACAATGGCAACACTTACAGTTATGAATGATACCTTTTTCAAGATAAAGAATTGTACACTTGATTCTAATTTTTAAATCAAATTATTGCAATTAATTGTTCTTGAAATAATCAACTTCAAAGTCAAAATTTGGTAAAAAAGTTGAAAAAAAAAACACATTAAATACTATTTTTACCAAGAATGCGAATTTAAATACGAAATAAATCAATGAAATAAACTGCCTCAATTAATTTATAATCAAATTCTGAAAATTATATGCTTCTATGCCTTCTAGTTTTTGAGAAAATTGAAAATTAAAAAACTACCTTTTTATCAGATTTGTATTTTTTAGCTGTTAACGTGTTTACATAAACATAATGCTTGCAGTATGCCCCCTTGCAACCCCCCTGCTTGAGCTCACTTCCTGAAAACCCGCGAAGCAAGCCAGGCATGATACTTTTAAGTTAAAAAGCTGTTCATATTGGTGAAAATAGTTAAGAAAATGAAAATCTGATAAAAAGATAATTTTCTTATTTTCAATTTTCTCGGAAAATATAAAGCACAGAAATATATGGTTTTCAGTATTTGATAAGAAATTAATTGAGGCAGTTTATTTTGTTGATTTATTTCATATTTAAATTTACAGTCTTGGTAAAAATAGTATTTAATGTGTTTTTTTTTTCAACTTTTTTCCCAAATTTTGACTTTGAAGTTGATTATTTCGAGAACAATTAATTGCAATAATTTGATTTAAAAATTAGAATCAAGTGTACAATTCTGTATCTTGAAAAAGGTATCATTCATAACTGTAAGTGTTGCCGTTGTTTTTAAATATTTTTTTTTGTATTTAACTTGATATTTTAGAAAATTGCCCCTCCCGCCTAAACGGGGGGAGATGGACCCCCCCCCTCCCATAGTAAAAAATTATTGTATTAAACTCCTCTACAAAATAGAGTTATCAATTCTTGTCGCCTAAGTTATCGTACTCTCCCCAAGATTTGTATTCCAAATTGTCCCGATTAGAAACACAAAAATATGAATAACTTTTGAAAAGGAGCAGCTAGGATTTCAATTCCAACGGATTTTGCACGTATAATCATCAACAAATACAACCCAACTTGCAGTTTTTGTCGACATTTTTCTCATACCTGTCGATGCTTCCTGCCCACCGTGTGCGTCGATGAACCTCTTTTGCTAAATCAGCATAAATGATAAATATTACCTTTAGAGAATAAGAATAGAAAATAATAAAGTTAGTCTTAAGACCACCACCAAACAATTTGTTTGATTGTAATAATTATTACTTAACTCGCGTGAACGAAGCGACAAGATCAATAAGTGTACAGCAATAAAACAATAAAACCGCAACCTTTTTTCACTTCTTTCAAGACAGCGCGCTTGAACGAAGCGGCGCCCGCGACCGACGGTTGACTTGTTGTTCTTGTGTGTTCGATACAAGATCAATAAGTGTACAGCAATAAAACAATAAAACAGCGACCTTTTTTCGCTAAGAACAATGACGCCTTAAAAAAAATAATTTTCGACCAGCAGGTGTTTTTTCCAGCGGGTGCAATAACAAAACTCACGACAGCGCGAAATAAATAATAACACTTAGAAACAATTTTTATTTAATTTTTTACTTTATTAAACTATTATTTGTTTCTTGGTTGGTTGGTTGGTTTTAACTAACTAACGTTTCTTTTTTTAAAAATGAATTTCAGAGCCAACCGGAAAATTGCAATAACTACACTATTGAAATGTCAATAAGTGTGTATTGCACAACAATGCTGAATCCACCACATATTCTACTTACTTCACTCTTTGTTTACTTCTTATACTTTCGTAACTTTTATAGGTCAATATAAAAGTGACGAAAGCAACAAATAGTAAGTCAATCAAATATGTGAACTCAGCAGAGCTTTTCCGTTGCTCTGACCTTCTTATAATTAAGTATGGTTTATGACCAATACTTAACTCCTCCTTCCTTAGCTACAATTTTATCCTTAAAATTAATATTTTCATCAATGTTGTTTTTTTCTTTTTTTACAATTGGATAGTTATCAATTTTAATTTTGATTTTGTCTGTTTTTCTGACAGTCCTACAAATTACGAATACTATACAAGTTATTACAATTATTATTATAAATATGGATGTGCCAGACATAACATAGGTTTTTATTTTATTGTATTTTAATACTTCAATATTGTGTCTATTTTCTATTTCTTGCCATTTTTCTATTTTACTGAAAACAGTATTCATTGTTACATTTTGTTTTATTATTTCTTCATAATATAATTGAAAAGTATAATTTGTTTCTTTATTTTTCAAAGTTGACTCATTTATTTTTATATTACAATTTTGGATATTCACAATATAATTTCCTGTGAGAGTTAATTCTCTGGCATCACAATTATTTTGTACATTTGTTTTGTCAGAATTTTTTACAATGAACGTTCTCTGATTAATATTAATGATTTCAAAATTGGTGTCTATTTTCATTAAACAATTCTTTTTAATAATGCAATCATTTCTTTCTTTTAAGTCATTAATATTATTTTTTTCACTATCATATATATATTCTTTCCCATTGTATGATATTACAAAAAACGGTTCTAAATCAACTTCCTCTTTTTTTTCATTAGTTATTGGCAAAATAATTTTAATCGGAAGTGTTATTACTTCTTCTGGTATTTTAAGGGCTATAATAATGGCTTCATCTGTATATTTCATAACTCCTGACTTAATATTTTTTAATTTACCTAAGTTCATGTCTGTCATAACCAGTTCGTCTTTCGTAAGTAAGCTGGGATGCGTTATCCCCATCTTTGCAGCAGCTATAGTATCTAGTAAATTGTCAATAAGTTTTTCAAACATAAGTAATCTAGTAAGTACTTCCGTTCGTTGAAGTCGATTAAGTATGGTTTTTTGTAATTTTTGGCTTTCATTCTGATAAAGTTCTATTTCTTGTCTGTCTTTCAGAACTAAATCCCTTAAATTTTTCATATTTTCATCTAACTGTGTATTAATTTTAATTTGTTTGTTGAGTTCTTGAATTGCGTTCCTGTCGTTAGTTTCAATTATTTTTAAATGTTCGTCTATTTCTTCCCTATCGTCATTATCCATGGTACCGAATAACCATTTATGAGTAGTTCCTATTATATTTATCAGTCCTCGTTTTGATCTTGTTCTGGAAGGCATCAAGCTTAATACTTTTGTAAAAAGTGTATAACATTCTCTTTTTAATTCTTGGTCTTGATTTACAATTTCAAATTTTTTTATTTCTTCAAGAGTGTCTACTAATTTGTTTATGTTCACGATGTGAATTACAGTTTGAGTCTGGTTGATGATTTCACCTTCCCCCATATTAATCATCGTGAATCCATTTTTGCTTTCAATTGACGTTATTACAAGTGTTGCTTGTACCAGGTTGATTGTCATCGATAGGAGTAGTAGCATCAACGAGAGAACCTGTGAATTTTCTTGGTCGTTTAATATTTTTTGTATGTACTCTGTCTAAATTCTTATATCTTAAGTTAGGTTCGTTCTTATGTCTAACATGTTTATAGTTTTTGATATAGCCTTCCTGTCTGGTTTCATTATAATCTTCTCTTGTTTGATTTTTCTTTTCAATGATTTTTTCTTTTTTGTTCTTAAGTTTTGTTATAAGGGTTTCTATGTTAGTATTTTGGGCTTGTTCTGGGGACATGTTAATTGTGGAATGGTATCTTTTATTATATATTTGAAATGCTTTAAACATTTTTACGTTAACTGACTCTTCTTGTTTCATTGTCAGTAATATTTCAGCTATTGTACTATGTAAACGTTCAATGTCTGCATTTCCCGTATGGGAATTTGGTTTAGTGAAGTGTACTTCTACTTGTCGTTGTCTAAGGAATTCTTTAATGTACAATGTGTTGAACTCATTGTCTGTTATAATTTTTGTGGGTGGTCCCTCTTTTGTAAAGTGTTCTGTAATTGCGTCTGTTTTATGTATGTGATTTTTACTTTCTAGTCTGTATACAAATCCCTTTTTTGTGAGTTTGTCGATTATGGTTAGAAATATGTGTTTGTGGAAGTGATAAATATCTATGTGGACTATTTCATTAGGCTTACTAGGTGTCTCTGTTATTTTAAATTTTTCGTTAATGGGTTTTCGTTCATACTTTGCTGTTTGACATGTGTCACAATTATTTATAATTTGTGTAATGATTCGTGTAAGTTTGGGAAAGTAAATTTGTTGTTTTAAAGTGTTATAAGTTTCAACTATACCAGAATGTTGGCTCTCTTTAATGTGATACATGGAAATCTGTTTTCTAGCTTCGTCCTCCGTCCTTAAGTCTCTTACTCTTCATGCTATTTTGACAAACTTAATTTTTCTATTTCCTGAATGCAAATTTACTATTATCTGTTGAATTTTATTAAAGTCTACCTCTCTTACTTCAGAATATATTCCGACTATTCCTTGATCAATTTCTTTCAACTGTTCTGTAATCGACTGAATAGGATCAGATGCTCTAATGTACATAATTTTCTTTTTATGAAGTATTTCTATTTTTGGTTCTTTATCATAACTAAGAATAATTTGTTGTTTGTATATATTAACAATACCTTCCTTGACTGGTATGTGATCTAATTGATCCTCAGTTCCTGGGTTCCTGTCTGAAATTTGGTTTATTTCTGTGTGTTGGTTTTCAATTCTACTAAGAAAATCAGCTACTTTATTTTCTTGTCCTTTCAGGTATTCAATGTCATATTTGAATTCTTGTAGTTTGAGTAACCATCGTTGGTTACGTTGAGAAAATTCTGAACCTTTATATTTCTTGTTTAAATATTTTATAGGAAGATGATCGGTTGTAATTTTGAATCTCTTTCCCCACAAATAGGGTCTTAATTTAGAAACACTCCAAACTATTGCTAAAAATTCCTTATCTGTGACAGAATAGTTTCTCTCGTGCTCATTAAGAGTTCTTGAAATATAACAAACTGGTTGTTTATCTTGTGTAAGCACAGCTCCTATTGCGAAGTTACTAGCGTCTGTATAGATATGAAAAGGTTTTTCGAATTCTGGAAACTTTAAAATTGGGTATGTTATCAAATTAAGTTTGAGTGTCTCAAAAGCATTAATGTATTCGGGGTCATTTATATTTATTTTTGTATCTTTTTTAAGGTACCTTGTCATAGGGTATGCGATTTTAGCATAATTTTGTATAAATTTCCTATAATATCCTGAAGCGCCTAAAAAACTTTTAAGTTGTTTTTCTGTATGGGGGAGTGGAAGGTTTTTTATCGCACTCACTTTATTGGGGTTAGGTTTTAATCCTTCTTCTGTCACGATATGACCAAGAAACTCGGTTTCTTTTTTAAGGAATGAACATTTACCTACTTGTAGTTTCAAATTATTGTTCTTTAATATTTTGAAAATTTGTCTTAAATTTTGCATATGTTCTTCCAGAGAAGCAGAAAATATTAAAATGTCATCCAAATATACAACGCAAGTTTTGTTTATGTAATCTCTTAGAATGTGGTTCATTAACCGTTGAAAAGTTGCAGGTGCATTTTTAAGTCCAAAAGGCATACGAACATATTCGTAAAGTCCTTGTGGAGTTATGAATGCTGTTTTCGCGATGTCGTTAGGATGCATCATAATTTGATGGTAACCTTTGGCTAAATCGAGGGTCGAAAAATATACCGCTTTTCCTAGTTTATCAAACAATGAGTCAATATTTGGTATCGGGAATCTGTCATCTTCAGTTATCTCGTTTAAAGCTCTATAGTCAACACAAATTCGATATTTTACTTGTCCATCACTATCGGGTTTCTTGGCAACCACAACTATGGGGGAAGCATATCTACTCATACTTCTTCTAATTATACCCTGTCTTTCCATTTCTTTAATTTGTTGAGCCACCTCTTCTTCGTGTTTTTTCGGTAATCTATACAATTTAGCATGAAGTGGTTTATCTTCTCGGAGACAAATCTCATGTTTTACTCCTGAAGGATGAGTTAATACGTCACCTTCTTTGTATTGAATATTTTTGAATTCTTCTAGTAGGGAGGTCAGTGCTGTTTTTTCTTTGCGATTAAGTCTGCCAAAGTCAGGACTGTCCTCTTCTAAGTAATTACAAGAGTGTTCTAGAGGTTTTTCAATTTTAAGAATTGTTTCATTTCTGAGAGTTATGATTCCTTGTTCTATATCAATGGTTTTAACAATATTTTTTAAAACATCCATACCAAATAACATGGTATAATTTTTATTTTCTAATTTATGACCATATGCTTTGATAAATGTGTTATTTGTATAGCCAAATTCTTTTGGTAGAGGAATCTGGTATATATTTGTAGTCTGCGTTGAACTGCTATTTATAGTTTGTATTTTAGTCAATTTCGTATCTAGTATATTATATTTCGTCATATCAAGTTTATTTATGTTAATAACACGGTGTTACAAAAATGAGGTTTTAAAATATACGCGGGCGGAGACCTATCAGGTTTTGTAGAGCTAGTCGCACTGAATACGAAACGGTATTTGAAAATCCCCTAACACCCCCAAAATCTGGAGTTACGGGCAAAAAACGGTTTTTTGGACCTTCACCCATTGAAAAAATTCTAGCTTCGACAATTTTTTACCCATATTCGATTTTTTTACAGTTTCTGATAGAAGATAAATATACCTTTTTAACAATGTATAAAACATGTAACTCGGTTAAACCACTTAGAATTTATAAGATGTCAAAGTTCAAAAATTCAATTTTTTTTGTCATTTGCCCAACTTCGGCATCAATTTAAAGTATATGTTTTCAAAACAACATGCTATTTAAAAAATATATTCTAAAACTATATTTATTTCCCTATCGATCGAGGTATTTTTTATGAAAATCACTTCAAAATTGGCTTAGAAAAAAAAATTTTTCGATTTCAACCCAGATACAGAAATTCGAACTTTTAGGTATAGAACAAAAATGTTGTTTCGGCACGTAGTAAGATAAGTTGGGCGCCAGGATTTGATTAAACGTTTTTGTAGAGGAGCTCAATACAAACATTTTTTTTCTTTGGGAGGGGGGTCTATCTCCCCCCGTTTAGGTGGGAGGGGCATTTTTCTAAAAAAAATTATCAAAATAAAAAAAAATTATTAAAAAACAACGGCAACACTTACAGTAATAAATGATACCATTTCCAAAAGGCAAAATTGTGCATTTGGTTCTAATTTCTAAATCAATATAATATTACCAATAGTTTTTGAAATAATCGATTTCAAAGTTAAAAATAGGCGAAAAAAAATTTGTAAAAACTCATTTTATACTATTTTTGTCCAGACTGTGAATTTTAGTAAATAAATTACTTAGACAGAAAACTGCCTCAATTAATTCCTTATCGAACAGTGAAAACTATATGTTTCTATGTCTTCTAGTTTTTGAGAAAATTGAAAAATAAAAACAAATAAAAACAAAAAATATTTTGAAAAAAGAAAAATCTGATAAAATAATTTTTCAATTTTCTCAAAAACTAGAAGACATAGAAACATATAGTTTTCACTGTTCGATAAGGAATTAAGAGGCAGTTTTCTGCCTAAGTAATTTATTTACTAAAATTCACAGTCTGGACAAAAATAGTATAAAATGAGTTTTTACAAATTTTTTTTCGCCTATTTTTAACTTTGAAATCGATTATTTCAAAAACTATTGGTAATATTATATTGATTTAGAAATTAGAACCAAATGCACAATTTTGCCTTTTGGAAATGGTATCATTTATTACTGTAAGTGTTGCCGTTGTTTTTTAATAATTTTTTTTTATTTTGATAATTTTTTTTAGAAAAATGCCCCTCCCACCTAAACGGGGGGAGATAGACCCCCTCCCAAAGAAAAAAAATGTTTGTATTGAGCTCCTCTACAAAAACGTTTAATCAAATCCTGGCGCCCAACTTATCTTACTACGTGCCGAAACAACATTTTTGTTCTATACCTAAAAGTTCGAATTTCTGTATCTGGGTTGAAATCGAAAAATTTTTTTTTCTAAGCCAATTTTGAAGTGATTTTCATAAAAAATACCTCGATCGATTGGGAAATAGATATAGTTTTAGAATATATTTTTTAAATAGCATGTTGTTTTGAAAACATATACTTTAAATTGATGCCGAAGTTGGGCAAGTGACAAAAAAAATTGAATTTTTGAACTTTGACATCTTATAAATTCTAGGTGGTTTAACCGAGTTACATGTTTTATACATTGTTAAAAAGGTATATTTATTTTCTATCAGAAACTGTAAAAAAATCGAAAATGGGTAAAAAATTGTCGAAGCTAGAATTTTTTCAATGGGTGAAGGTCCAAAAAACCGTTTTTTGCCCGTAACTCCAGATTTTGGGGGTGTTAGGGGATTTTCAAATACCGTTTCGTATTCAGTGCGACTAGCTCTACAAAACCTGATAGGTCTCCGCCCGCGTATTTTTTGAGTGTTACACCGTGTAATTGTCATGGTACTACCAGTATCGATTAATATATAATGTCTTTGATTTTCTATTTCAACTGGTACCATTATTATAGATCCGAGGCTCAGTTCAGAAAAACCGGAGGTTCTACTGTATTAAGTTCTTGGCTAATGGGTTCTTGATCGGTTGTAATATTATTGTTATTCATTGGTAGTGGCCTTGGATAATTATTTTGTCTGACGTCATTCGGTTGGTCCGTATTTCTAACTATCTGTCTGTCGTTCGTTCTATTGTTCCTAGCTTGATTGGAATTGTTGGCATGAGAGTGATTGTGACTATAGTGGTTGAACCTACTTGTTTCAATTGTTATTATGTTGCCACTATCATACCCTATATATGAAAAGAGAATTCTTTTAATTTCCGACACATCATATATGTCTCTTATTTCTCTAGCTAAGTTACCTAATGTTATTTCTCTTACTTTATTAATGATGATATTATAAAGAAGTGTTTTTTCTTTTTCTCTATTTGTAGCGAAAATCACATAAGTATTAATTTTACTTAAAAGGTACTCTAGCTTATTTACTAGTTCATAAATAGAACTTACTCTCATAGAATGGATTTCCTTTGTTAAGTCGGTGCTGCTGATAATTGGCCGGTAATGTTGTTTGAATAGTTCCTTTGCCTCTGTCCATGTGGTAGCGTTGTTGACCAATAGTAGATCCATTGCCCTTCCTTTAACTTTTGTTTGTTGGATAATGGTCCATGTTGCTTCTTGGTTCATTGCTGCACTATCCAGATGGTTTTCTACCATCATTACGAAGTTAGTCAGCTTCTTAGAATCGCCTTCAAACTCGGGTATATATTAGATTTCCCTCAATACATTCCCACCGATGCTTGCCGGCGGAATTCTCGACACTATAGCCATTATGCTATTCAACAGGTCTCTGTTGGAGACTTCCGGCACTTCATTTACATTATGAGCCATTTGTTATTATTTTTTTTTTTATTTTTTACTTTCACAGAAACAAAACAAAAAGGTTCGTTTAAATCGACTGCGCCAAATAAATAATAACACTTAGAAACAATTTTTATTTAATTTTTTACTTTATTAAACTATTATTTGTTTCTTGGTTGGTTGGTTGGTTTTAACTAACTAACGTTTCTTTTTTTTAAAATGAATTTCAGAGCCAACCGGAAAATTGCAATAACTACACTATTGAAATGTCAATAAGTGTGAATTGCACAACAATGCTGAATCCACCACATATTCTACTTACTTCACTCTTTGTTTACTTCTTATACTTTCGTAACTTTTATAGGTCAATATAAAAGTGACGAAAGCAACAAATAGTAAGTCAATCAAATATGTGAACTCAGCAGAGCTTTTCCGTTGCTCTGACCTTCTTATAATTAAGTATGGTTTATGACCAATACCACTGTCCAACAAGATTTTTGTTACAGACACCAAGATATACTTTTCTATAGGTTTTTTGGGTGCTGAGCTCGAATCCGAAGTCAGAACAATTCTACCACATCACGTTTTTGAGATAATCCCGTTAGAAAATGGAAAATGCCGCTTTTTACCAGTTTTCGAGATTATTTCTTAGCTTTTGGTTATTTGTTTTAAATAAATTTGTAACGGCTTCTAATAGAACTAAATCTTGTCTTTCTAAATCCGTTTAAATCTTTTAAAAATCTCTTTTCTTCTTTGAGAAATCTGAAATTGAAATTAACGTGTTTGGTATATCTCATATTTATTTGCTTTTAATAGCGACTCTCGAAAAGTTCTTCGCCAATCGCTTTCAAATTTTGACACAACGTTTCATTTACATTCCAGTAAGTTCTTATCTTGTTTTTAACAAGAAAAAAAATTATATTTTTCTCACTAGTAATTATTAAGTATAAGTATCTGACACGGTCACGCTTTGATGTATCTCACTGCGATTCACCACCTTCGCAAATATAAAAACTTGCAAGATTCTAAATGGAACGTTGTGTCAAAATTTGAAAGTGATTGGCTGAGAACTTTTCGAGATTCGCTATTAAAAGCAAATAAATATGAGATATACCAAACACGTTGATTTCAATTTCAGATTTCTCAAAGAAGATAAGAGATTTTTAAAAGATTTAAACGGATTTAGAAAGACAAGATTTAGTTCTATTAGAAACCGTTACAAATTTATTTAAAACAAATAACCAAAAGCTAAGAAATAATCTCGAAAACTGGTAAAAAGCGGCATTTTCGATTTTTTAACGAGATTATCTCAAAAACGTGATGTGATAGAATTTTTTTGACTTCGGATTTGAGCTCAGCACACCAAAATCCTATAGAAAAGTATACCTTCGTTTCTGTAACAAAAAAAAAGTATAATTTTGTTGACCAGTGTACTTAACTCGCGCGTGAACGAAGAGGCACCACGGCGCGGCGCCCATAAACATAAAATACCAAGACTGGAAACTCGGCGGTCAACTGACGTTTGCCTACAAGCTGCGAGGTGTGGTGAATGTCGTGAACTTATCGTTGTGTTCGTGTCCGATGTGTGGTGAATGTCGTGAATCTATAAATGTGTGCGTGTTAACGTCATTTACCAACGTGGTGGCTTTCACATATATTCACAGACAACACTGTACACAACAGGGTTTTGGGGGAAAGACGTACGAAAGTTTCCAGTCTTGATATTTTTTGTTTATGGCGGCGCCCATGACTACAGTCGACTTCTTGATCTTGTGTGATCGATACAAGAGCAATAAAACAATAAAACAGCGACCTTTTTCTCGATTCACTTCGTTGAAGACAGTGCGCGTGCTCGAAGCGACAAGATCAATAAGTGTACAAAAATAAAACAATAAAACCGCAACCTTTTTTCAAATCTTTCAAGACAGCGCGCTTGAAAGAAGCGGCGCCCGCGACCGACGGTCGACTTGTTGATCTTGTGTGTTCGATAGAAGATCAACAAGTGTACATATTTATAAGCCACACCCACTTCCATATTGTGTCAGATCGGTACTTGCGACCGAAGATGAGGTCAAGATACTTGCACCTTTAGGTATAAAGCAAAACCTCAAGCAGCGCAGAGCTTAATGCAGCCCATAGTTTTTAAAGTCGTTGTCCCTATAGCACATGAAGTCCTTATTTTCAATAAATACTTTTCTAGTAGGTATATTATATCTGTTTATATTCTATTTCGGATATATACCTACATACATGTAAGAAAAAACAATTTTAAAATTTCGTTCGAAATTTTCTACCGCATCGGTTTTGTACGACGTACGACAAACCAATACTGAAGAAAAAAAAGCTGAAAAATATATAGAAATTTTGTCGTAAACGCCAAAAGTTGGCGCTTACGACAAACCAACGCTAATCCAATGCTTATTTTGTGGATATACGACAAAATGCACACTAATTATCTCAGTAACGGTAAACGATAGGACAAATCTGATAACAGAAATGAAAAGAGAACGTTCTAAAACCTATTACTACATATCCAGTTTAAAAAAGTCCATTTTGGCGTTTACGACAAAACAACTCTCGGGCGACAAATTATCGACCAATTTTTAAACTTTCAGTTTTTTCTAAAATTTTCGAAAAAATTATTTATACAAAATTATGCTTCCTTCTTAAAGGTTTAATTTCACCTTATCAACATGGTTTTGTCGCTGGGAGATCTACCTCAACGAATCTTCCGATTTTTTGCAACAGTGTTGTTAATTTCTTGGAAAGTGGATCTCAATGTGATGTTATCTAAACAGACTTCGCCAAAACTTTCGATCGAGTAAATCACCATATCTTGATGAACAAATTAAATAATTTGGGTTTTCATTCCAGCATTCTTAAATGGTTACAGTCGTTTTTATGTGATCGTATCTAATATGTCCATTTAAATAATGTAAATTCCCATCCTAATAATGTTTCTTCCGGCGTCCCTCAAGGAAGCCACCTAGGTCCTTTACTATTTTTAATTCTTATTAATTAAAATTAAACTTTTTTTATTCTTTTATATAAGGAAAATTTTTTGAGCATTTTAGTTACGGTTTTTATAAGAACTATTTTCAACCTTTTTAGATCTGTTTAAATATTTCCGATATCTTTTTTACTGCCCGAGATATCCTCAGTTGTTGGGTATTTTTATAAATTTTATAACGTCATTATCTCCTTTATGATATGGGGCATTTCACGTGAAACCAGCAGCGAAAAATGTGGTGGGTCGTCAAATTTGTTCATATTTGGTATATGTATTCCTCAATCGAATTAAAAAATACATCTGGAAGGATTTTGAATTTTAAGCCTTGATAGCGGAGTTATGGGCTTCTAAAGTTTTGGAAAACTCTGGGAAGAGTTTATTTGAAAAATTTATATAAATTAAACGAAGGGGTAACAAAATTATTTTAATGATGGATTATACGCAAAATTAGACGTGCTTTTCAAATATGAAATCTAAACCGGAAATAGATTTATTTTTTCGACAGAAAACCGGAAGTTGGCACTTCAAATCCAAATTTAAGAAACTTCGACCATTTTGATATTTTTTTAAATAGTCTTAAAATAAAGCTTATACAATTTAGAAACTACATGCCAAGTTTCAGAGTGGGATATCAAGCCGTTTAGAAGATACATAGGTTTTACTGAGGGGTCTTCGTGCATGTAAAACCGGAAGTACCCAGTTTTCTCTGCTCTGACCCAGCAGTTTGTACCACCCCCAAATTTTTTTTGACCATTCGATAGAGCATTGGCTGAATATCATTATCCTGATTTTTCGCACTCGCGAAATTCACCTTTCAGCCGCCATCTTGGATTTTAGTTTTTGTTGAATATCTCGATTTCTATTTATCCTACATAAAAGTTGTGTATGCAAGAAACGTAGGAAATTTAATTTCGCGTCTTTATGTTAAGAGAACTTTTTCGATATTCCTAATATTAAAAAAGTTGCAAGCCAAAAAAGAAAAAAAAAAACGAAAAAAATGACAATTTTAAAGTTTTGAGCACTTTTTATCAAAATTATGAAAAAACCTTCCGAGGAAAGATTATTCCTTAAAATTCTCTACAACTCTCCTATACAACTTTTTTTTGTAACGCTATAAACACAAACGTTATTAAACTTTTTTTGTTAAAAAATGCTCTTTTTTGTTTGTGTTTTTATCTTTACTTTTTTCTTAATTTTTTTTTTAACAAATATTGAATTTTAAATGATTAGTAAGTATTTTAGAGATTTATGTTACAAGAGAAAATTCAGGACCTTTTTTCATAATTTTGATAAAAAGTGCTCAAAACTTAAAAATTGTCATTTTTTTCGTTTTTTTTTTCTTTTTTGGCTTGCAACTTTTTTATTATTAGGAATATCGAAAAAGTTCTCTTAACATAAAGACGCGAAATTGAATTTCCTACGTTTCTTGCATACACAACTTTTATGTAGGATAAATAGAAATCGAGATATTCAACAAAAACTAAAATCCAAGATGGCGGCTGAAAGGTGAATTTCGCGAGTGCGAAAAATCAGGATAATGATATTCAGCCAATGCTCTATCGAATGGTCAAAAAAAATTTGGGGGTGGTACAAACTGCTGGGTCAGAGCAGAGAAAACTGGGTACTTCCGGTTTTACATGCACGAAGACCCCTCACTAAAACCTATGTATCTTCTAAACGGCTTGATATCCCACTCTGAAACTTGGCATGTAGTTTCTAAATTGTATAAGCTTTATTTTAAGACTATTTAAAAAAATATCAAAATGGTCGAAGTTTCTTAAATTTGGATTTGAAGTGCCAACTTCCGGTTTTCTGTCGAAAAAATAAATCTATTTCCGGTTTAGATTTCATATTTGAAAAGCACGTCTAATTTTGCGTATAATCCATCATTAAAATAATTTTGTTACCCCTTCGTTTAATTTATATAAATTTTTCAAATAAACTCTTCCCAGAGTTTTCCAAAACTTTAGAAGCCCATAACTCCGCTATCAAGGCTTAAAATTCAAAATCCTTCCAGATGTATTTTTTAATTCGATTGAGGAATACATATACCAAATATGAACAAATTTGACGACCCACCACATTTTTCGCTGCTGGTTTCACGTGAAATGCCCCATATATGAAGCCAAACCCACTTACTTCATTTTAAGATATCTCGGGCAATACAAAAGATATTGAAAAGATTTAAACAGGTATCGAAAGATGGAAAACAATTCTTATAGAAACCGTTACTAGATATGCTCGAAACAATTTTCCTTATACAAAAGAATAAGGTCCGAAGAACTCAACAAAAATGGTTTTTGCATTTTCTTACGGTAATATTTCAAAAATGGGAGCTGATTAGTTGTTTCTGACTTCGGATTCGAGTTCAGCACATTTTCATTTTTCTAACAAATTTTTATTTCCCGACGATTTAAAAAATCTACTGTCAAATAAAGTAGTATTCTGATTGTATACTCCTTCAAGAAGATCTTTTCCGTCTTGATGCGTGGTGTAAAAAAAACCAACTTTTTCTCAACGTGTCGAAGTGCCAAGTTATGTCTTATTATCGTTCCCAATCCCCCCTGTTTTATACGTATAAAATTGGTGATACACCTCTGATCAGAATTACTGAAAAGAAGGATCTCGGGGTCATATTTGATCAAAAACTAAACTTTGACCTTCACATTGACTACAATGTAGCTAAAGGGAATTCTATGTTAGGTTTCATATCGAGGAACACGAAAGAGTTCACCCGTATACCCTCAAATCCCTCTTCAATTCCTTTGTTCGATCCGTTTTAGAATACTGCTCTGTTATTTTGAGCCCTTTTTATAAAAATGCCTCAGAAAGGCTTGAAAACATACAAAAACGTTTTACAAGACTTGTGATGTATCGTTTACACTGGAACATTCGAATGCCCTTGTAAGAAACTCGTTGTCAACTTATTGGCCTAGTGAAGCTTACTGCTCGTCGTAAATATTTCTGTGTTATTTTTGTAAGGGACATATTAAGTAACCATATCAACTGTCTTTATTTAGTATCATTGATAGAGATTTATGCTCCTTCAAGGTATCTTCCATCCAGATGCTTATTCTTGGAACCTTTACATCGATTTAATTATGGCCAAAATGAGCCTTTAATTAGATGTTTATGAGAAGCTAATGCTATTTCTAACGACGTTGATTTCTTTAACTCTAACAATAGAGATATATATAAGAAACAGCTATTATTTATTTTAAGTAACCTGGAGTGGTAACTAATTTATCAAGTAATCTTAAGGAAATATGTATAAGAAAATGTTAGTCTGTTTGATGAAACAATAACAATAAATAATAATAATGATCTATATATAGATCAAGTGGGATAGTAAAAAACGGCTACTGAGTACATTAATCCCACCCTGCGTAATGACATGGTAACACTAGTTGTGTTCAACGAGGATTTTTCTAGATCAGAACAGGACAGCACAGCACAGATTTGTCAAAAAAGTCAGAACAAGTTAGAACAGTCAGTTAAACGTCAGTTGTCAAAATAAAAAAAAAAAAACAACAAATTGTAAATCGTGTGAATTTTTCTAAGAATAAGAGGTACAGGAATGGGTGTTTGAAAAAAAAACAGTGAAGAATTTTTTTCATTTTTACAAAGAAGTGTTAGTTACACAAACACATATGCATTGAACCAGGGATGGAGTGCAGTAAGATGGTTGTTCGCAAGGCGCAACGTTTTATCTACTTAAAAATGTATGTTTTTATGAAACAGATTGGAAACTAATTTCTTCCACTCCTGGTACGGGTAGCACTACAACATTAAACATGTCATTACCCAAAAACATTTCACTTATAAATTTGCTACAAATATGCTCACTTGATATATTAGCATCGACTTCTCCTCTTTCAATGCTTAATGAGGGTGATATTCGCATATTTTCAAATTTATAACTTTTGTTTTGCTCATTTCTGTTGTCAGAATCGATTGCATGATCATTAATGCTCTTTTTGTGAAATTTCGAAAAATCCCGACTTTGCAACAGTATTTTGCTTCCTCCGCTCATAATTGATTTTTGTTTTTTTAGAATTCTTTCACTAAAACATTGCCTAATAACTAGAAATAATTAATTAATCAAAATATTTTTCATTTCATACGCCATTTTGCTGCAAATTAATTAACAGTTCCATGTTTTATAAAAACTTAATTTTTTACTTTTGTTTCAGATTAACTCCCTGAAAAAAATTTGTATGGTGTGACACTGGTTAGTTATTATGAAAACTTGTGGTGTTATTGCAGTTTTCAAAAATGTATAAAAGTTTCCAAAGTTGAAATTAGAACGAAAGATATTACAATTTGAATGCAAAAAAAGAGGTTTTCATATCAAAATAACAAACAAAAATCGAAGCAAAATACTGTTGCAAAGTCGGGATTTTTCGAAATTTCACAAAAACTGCATTAAATCGAAAACCGTAAAGATTTAGGATGAACAAGTTACCAAATTCTGAGAGCCCTAAAGTTGGTATATCAGCATATTTCGTTTGATCCATTACTTTTGGGACACCCTGTATACGGCATTGCGGAAGGAAAAAGGTGTCTTGTATTTCCTCTCACTTTTTGTATAAAATCGCTTTCATGCGTGTTCTGAGCAAATACGCGATGAAGGCCTAACCTGATCCAATTTTAGAATTTTTATACACATTTCCTTTTTCGACTCATCTTTGGGAAATCTTACAAATCCGTTCTTTTCACTCACAAAAACTACCATAAATTTAAGGACGCTTCTTGAAGACTATGACACTGGAGGCTGAACGCGACAAATAGGGATCAACACGAGGACACATGAATAACCTCAAAGAATATTTTGTCATATTCAATAAAAGGTAAAAAATCATTCTAAAAACATGGAAAGAATAATTTCACAAAAGAACGCGCCTTACCAAACTAAAATAAATACACACCTGTTTGTGAGATTTTCAATGTGATAGCTCACAGGATTAAAAAAACTTACTTTCAAAATAAACAAACAAAAAAAAATTAGTAGCCATCATATTAAAAAATCACGATTCAAAATATAGTTGGTATGCCATTAATTGTAATTGTTTAAACACTAAGAACCAAGATTTGATAAAAAAATGTTCCGTTTTCGAACATTTGATATTAAAAAATATTATCTATATTTTCTTAATCCATAAAATTAATTTTTCAACATTTAATTTTTTATTAATACAGTCAAAGCTTTTGTTTAAAAAATCTGTTGAAATTATTAAGGTCATCATTTTCAACAAAGTTAGAAGTTAAGAACCGTTACACTTTGTGAATCTAATTGAAATGAACGAAAACCATTTGATTTAACTGTTTTTCGGAATGATTTTTCGTTGAAGACCATCATTTTAAAATGTTTTTCTTTTTTTAATATGTGTGTATTTTATTTCCACCGGGCTTAACTGGACAAAAAAAAACGCATCGAGGCTTAACCGGAAATCTTTTCAGCACTGCATATTGAATGCTCCGAAATCGGCAGACACAAACAAAATTTAGAGTTGTCATATTTTTCGCTTTCGGGTTGTCTTGTAATTTTCTTGTATGTATTAAAAGAGATACAAAAATGTATGCTATAAAAAGTAGTTAAATACATTTTGTTATTCCAAACGTCGGTTTTCACGTTTGTAAGACAATTCTAAACAATTTATGAAAAAATTAGTTTGGTAGCACAGATTGTTGTATTTAACATGTAAACTCCTTAGCCTCTACTGCGTTTTTTTGTCTAGTTAAGACCGGTTGTAATAGAAACACACCTAATATTGAATCAACGTTGAAAATACTACATTTAATATTGCGATTGCAGTTGAATGTTTTTTATAAAAATCGCAGGGACCGATTTGGAGAAAATTTCCTATATTTTAACAAAACTCTTACATGGGAGGTACCTTAATTTATGGTTCAACTGTGAGCAAAATATTCAAAAAAAAAACACTTACGATGAAAAAAAAACTAGTTTAATGTTTTCAAATAACGGTTTTTTATTTGCATTAACATCTCACCTTCCATATCACTGGTCAACAAGGTTTTTGCCACAAAAACCAAAATATACTTTTCTAGTAGTTTTTGGGGTACTGAATCCGAATCTGAAGTCAGAAAAATTTGATTGGCCTTCGTTTTTGAAATATTACCGTTAGAAAATGTCAAAAAACGTAATTTTGGCTGTTTTCAAGGTTATGTTTTTATGTGGAGTAATTCATTATAAACAAATTTGTATAGGTGCCTATAAGAACTAGTTTTCTTCTTTCAAAAAATGTTTAAATCTTTCCGATATCTCTTTTATTGCCCGAGATATTTAAAATTTAAGTAGCGGTCTTTGAATCAAAAACAACACTGGCCAACCAAATTAAACTTTTTTTGCCACAAGAATCAAAATATATATATTAGGGTGGGTCAAAAAAATTGATATTCTTTTTTTTTAATTGGTACTCCAAAAAATCGATTGCTAGACCCCTCTAGAATATACACACTAAATATGAGCTCTTTATATTAATGGGAAGGTCCTCCGCTTTGCAATTTTCCATTTTTACATCAAGCTTCTACTAAAAAAAAATAATTTTTTTATTAATTGACTTTTTAGCAAATTTCTTTTCATATTCTTGTAGGAAATTGAACGCTCTACAAAAAAGGCCTTATACACTTTTTTCGTTTATCTAACCGTTGAATAGATATTTGAGGTCCAAAAATCGAGAAAATCTTTAAAAATTCGTTTTTTGTTCTTAATTTTGTAACAAATTGAAAAATTATAATGATTAAACGCGCAAGACATATTCTTGTTGGAAATTGATTGTTCCACAAAAAAGGTCTTATTAACTTTTTTCATTAATCTAACCATTCTAAAGATATTCGAGGTCAAAGTTAAAAAAAAATATAAAAACATTTTATATTTTTAAAAAATTTCTAATTCATTGAAACTTCATTATTTTCAAATTAGCAAGATATATTCTTGTAGGGGCTTAAACGTTCTACGAAAAATTCCTTGGAATGAAATTGATTGCTTTAACCGTTTAGAAGATATTCGTATCCAAACCAATGCTCACTGATTTCAATAGTTTTCTTATGACCCGTATGCATTGCGATTTGGATACGAATATCTTCTAAACGGTTAAAGCAATCAATTCCATTCCAAGGAATTTCTTGTAGAACGTTTAAGCCCCTACAAGAATATATCTTGCTAATTTGAAAATAATGAAGTTTCAATGAATTAGAAATTTTTTAAAAATATAAAATGTTTTTATATTTTTTTTTAACTTTGACCTCGAATATCTTTAGAATGGTTAGATTAATGAAAAAAGTTAACAAGACCTTTTTCGTGGAGCAATCAATTTCCAACAAGAATATGTCTTGCGCGTTTAATCATTATAATTTTTCAATTGCTACAAAATTAAGAACCAAAAACGAATTTTTAAAGATTTTCTCGATTTTTGGACCTCAAATATCTATTCAACGGTTAGATAAACGAAAAAGTGTATAAGGCCTTTTTTGTAGAGCGTTCAATTTCCTACAAGAATATGAAAAGAAATTTGCTAAAAAGTCAATTAATAAAAAAATTATTTATTTTTAGTAGAAGCTTGATGTAAAAATGGAAAATTGCAAAGCGGAGGACCTTCCCATTAATATAAAGAGCTCATATTTGGTGTGTATATTCTAGAGGGGTCTAGCAATCGATTTTTCGGAGTACCAAATCAAAAAAAAATTTTTTCGATTTTTTTGACCCACCCTAATATATATATATATATAAAACCCTTTTTTTGCACTTTATAACGGTTATATTTCAAGAACGAAGGCTAATAGAATTTTTCTGATTGCGGATTTGAGCTCAGCAACTCGAAAACCTTCAGAAAAGTATACTTTGGTTCTTGTGGCAAAAATTCTGTGGCCAGTGACTTAAACTTTAGATTAAGTTTTGTTCAATTATCTTTAGATAATTTGAAAGAACAAATAAATAGCGACGCTAGGTCACGTCGCACAGTGGGGAAAAGGCGGAAAAAACCCAACTTTTGGAAGTACGATTTATTTTGATACTGCACCTGTTTCTAACAGTAAATTAGTTGAAGAATCAGAAAATGAAAATTGTTTAAAAAAAAAAAAAATTGTGGGCCTGGAGATTATCCCTCAAAGTTGAAAAATAGTGAAAACTGATAAAAATACAAGTAGTTTCAAAATGATCCATTTACCGTATAATTTCAAGGTTTGAACCAACTTTTTTTGTAAATAGGCTTAAAATAAATTGACAAACAGTACATTAGTTTAGCGAAAAAGAATTGAATACGATTTTTTTGACAAAAAACATTCCATTTTAGTGACTTTTTATGTTCACATAAGCTTTTAACTACTTCCTCTGTTTGCCTCTGTTGGCGGATAGGTTTCGTTAGATAGTGTTAAATCTCAGCAATAGTTTTCAAAAAAAATCTCACCCGAAGACGTCCGTATTCGGTTTTTATAGCAATTTCAATCTGAAAAAGTCATTCAAAAAAGCAAAAAAAAAATAAGGCAAAAAAGAAATAAGCAGCTATTTTCGCCAGACAAATCTTTCTAAATGTGTTTTGGTATGCTGAATCTGAATGTGAAGTCCGTTTTGCTAAACAACCCAAAATTTTTGATAAGATTGCAAACAAAAATTTTAAACCCACAATTTTAAAGTCCGCTAATTGAAGGAAAAGTTTAGGCTTAGTAGCCGTTTAAATTTAAGAACTAACCAAGGAAAAAAAAGTTTTCAATAAAGTTAAATTTTGAAAAAAATGCCATACCTACCGTTTTTGGATATTTTTCCTTTTTTAAAAATTTTTGATTTTGTTTTTTGATTTATGTAAAATTTAAACGGTATTTATTAATAAAATGTTCAAATAAACTCAAAAGAATTTGATTTTTCTAAAAAAGTGATTGGAAGTAGGTAAGTCATTTACAGCTGCAAAAACTTGATTTTTTAATATATTTTTTTTTTCTGAGTGGATGTGGCAACGGGTGGTCATTGATGTAGGTTTGTCGTGCTATTAGCTACCTTTCCTGCAAATTTCATGAAAATTGGTTCAGTAGTTTAGTCTTAATTGAGTTTTTTCCGCTCTCCCATACAAGGTGCCCCACTGTGCGTCGATCGCTTTCAAACATAACCGTAATTACTCAGAGATTGTGTTTTATGACACACATCTGTGAGCAATATGGCTTATATATATGGTTATAGAGTAGAGTAGATTTATTTTGAATAAAGGAGAATATTTTTTACCACCAAGCTGTCCGGTTGTTTTTGCGTTTAATGCAGTTGTCGGTTTTTTCATGGTGACCCCTAGTGTTGTATCGAGCACACAATATTAATAAAAAAAAAAATGTTCTAAAGTGCGTGTAGTCGACGTTTAATAAGGAACAAGTCATTATAAGTTTGTGTTTTGTTTCTTTCTTCTCCAAGTGTTCCGCGTATAAATTAAAAATATGACTCTTGAAACAATAAAAAGCCAATATATTATTGGGCAACATATTTCAAGTTTGAAAAGGGAGATGCTTGAGGCCAGCCTTGAGGAGAGAAGGAAGGAATTCACAGAATGGAAACTACAACTGGACCACTGGGAGTGGCTGTTTGAGGAATGCGATTCAGACTTACGAGCCAGTGGTAACATGCAGTACATTAGGACGAACTGCGCTGCAAAGGTAAGAAACAAAATACAATCGGGTAAGAACCTTTGGAGTAAATTAAATGAGGCTTCAAAAATAAGTAAGGTGTCGAGCAAAGTGATTAGTACGTTCAAACGAGCCATTAAAAACTTTGAGGAAGTTTTGGAGGACTTCCAAACAGGCACTGAAGGCTTAAGTTCTCTTCTTAGGGCAAGAGATTGCGCCGAACAGTTATCTGATGAATATGTGTCAGAAACTGGCTCGGAGGATGAGACAACAGAACACCTCAAATCTTTAATTAAAAAATCCGAAAGAATTCTTACTAATTCAGTTGGGGATTATTCTTCTTTTAGAAACATCCTAAGTATTTCAGATACATATCTCTCATATATGCGAGAAGAAAAAAGGAAACTAGTTCCTTTAGAGGAAATTGCACCTCAAGGGCCATTACTGAGAAACTGTACCTTTGGTAAAAGAAGCGGGAATTTTGCAACCAATTGCCCTTCTATAGAAACTTCAGACACAGCTTCAAATGAAGAGTGTGAAAATACAAACTTTACGTTTGGTTCCAAAACGCAACTCTCGAATGTTCGAGAAGAGTGTATGTTGTGGAAACCCCTTGTAGAGTGTTCTTCTCAAGAGTCATTCGAAAATGATTTTGACTTGAGAAATCCTGAAAAAGCTACAGAAGAAAAGCGTTTTGTTTTCGAAACCCGCCAAACCAAGCTCTCAAATATTGCAGAAGTTCAAAGGAAAAAGGTTCCTTTGGAGGATAGCTTATCTCAAGTTTTAAAAGCCCATCAAGAAAAAAAGCCTATTTTTAAGGCATCTATACCTTCAATTGATAATTGCGCTATGGGATGTGATTCCTTTCATTTCACTCATCAATGTGCCAAATTTATTAAATTGAGCTACAAGAAAAAGTTGAAGAAGTTAATCGCAAATAAACTTTGTTTTAAATGTTTGAAAGGCAAACATTTAAGCAAAAGTTGTGGCGAAGGTTCTTGTGATATTTGCAATGGCAATCACAATACTTTGCTTCATGCAGAAAAAAGGTTCCTAGTACCAAAACTGAGATTATACTTAGTGATTCGTCAGTTGAAGCAGAGCACTTATTTTCGAGCGAAGCATGTTCTTACGAAGAACAACATGACGTGAATATTCAAACTAATAAAAAACTTGTATCTTCCAAAGCGGAGGAACATGATGTGACCCTTGATGGTCCTTTGGTGAATGAAAAGCCAATTTTCAATAAAGAAGTAAACAGGATCCTTAGTGATCCAATCGAAATTAAAGTTCTACCAATTTCAAACTATGAAGATTCCGATAAAGCAGAAATTGAAAAAGTCGAAAGGGTAGATTCTCTATTGATTTGTTCTAAAACAGAACAAAGTATGATCTTTGGTAATCCAAGTGAGACTCAAGATCTACAAATTTCAGAGTTAAATCTGATATATAATGAAAAAGAACTTGATGGGATTGCTTACCCATCAGCAGTAGAAATAGGTTCTAGTTGCTTAAGTTCTGATGAACAAGATTTTATAGTTAATGTTCCAACGAAAACTCAAACTCTAAAATTAATGGGAATATTTTTTAATTCCCTAAATAGTTGTATGTTAAAGGAATGCAAGGATTCCGCGGAACAAGAAGTTAAGGAAACCGCAAGTGTTCCAATTTCAACAGGTTTTGATAATATTGATCAAAAACTTCAATTTCATTTTAAAATAAATTTAAAACATCAAATGAACATAGAGTTTTCCAATTTCGTAACAGTTGGTGTTTCGAAATTTTGTTTAAAAAGGGGATCGGGTCAAAATTCTGGCTTCAAAATTCTGCTTTTCAAAATTCTGCTTTTTTAACGAAAATTCTGTTTTTCAAAATTCTGCTTTTTTTCTATTCTGCTTTTCAAAATTCTGCTTTTTAAAATTCTGCTTTTCAAAATTCTGCCAGCATTATACTTAAACAAAAAAATTCTGCCAATTCTGTTTTTTTATAGCATATGTGCTGACTAAAGAAAAATACACCTCATTAATGTAATTCAACATTGGTACTTTCCTAATTTTTTTTTGTTTAAGTGTCGGAAATATTTTTTAAAATGCATAGACTGACTTTCTTTCCAATAAAATCTATAACTTATTGGAACCGATGTTGTTTGATACAAAATATTCCTTTTCTTATTCAAATTTTTGATTATTCATCTTTATTTGATAAATTAAAAAAAATTTGAATTATTTTCGGAAATGTTTAGTATTAAAACAAAAATTAATATGCATTCAAAGAATGACAAATTATGTAGGTAAGTAATCAAATAAGCAGACAATTTATCAAGAAGATGATTTTACAGAATTTTGCAAAAAATTAAAAAAGGGTTTGGATAATGTTAAAAAGCGTGCGCTTTTTTTAACATTTTCCAAACCCTTTTTTAATTTTTTGCAGAATTTTGAAAAGCAGAATTTTGAAAAACAGAATTTTGAAAAACAGAATTTTGAAAAGCAGAATTTTGAAAGCAGAATTTTGTGAAGCAGAATTTTGAAAGCAGAATTTTGACAAAAGAATTTTGACGCCGGCAGAATTTTGACCCCAACCCTTAAAAAATCTTTCTTCCACTAACCTTTATTATTGGAATATAAATGAAGATTCTTTGCTAAAGTATTTTTTCAAACTATTTGATATATCCAAGGATATCAAAATGGAATTGAAATTATTGTTGTATGAAAATTCTTACTTTTTTGTTTTGGGTTTATATGAAGAATCACCCCCTATGATGATGCTAAAATCGCCTTTAGTATTTCGCAAATATTGTAGTAATAAAGGGAACAGAGAAGTAGTCGTATGGGCCGAAAATAAACTTGAAATGTTCCAAGAAGATGTTTTATTAATTACCAAAGCATTGATTACTATCTATACTTATTTTCGCAGCATGGTTATATGTTATTTAAAGAAAATTATTAATCGAAAGCTCTATATTTCAGGTTCTCAAGTACTGTCAAGAAGTTCTGAATTTGGCAAAGTAACGGTAATATTTGCAGTTTCAAACCATTTCAAAAATTGTAATATTTACAATACGGAAACAAGATGGTTATTTTTTATTACAAAAGCTTCAAAAAGAAGAAATATTTTTAGTGTTGCCATCTTGTTGCTCATTTTATATAAAAATATAATATTTAAAAAGAAATTATACCCCTATAGCCGTGGAAGGGGGCAGGGAATCAAAGAATATCATTGGCTAAATTGGCCTCTATCCCACACTAGACGCAAGGACAAGCAATGGGACTTCGAAAAATTCAAGTACATTGCTCGTCCTTTTCCTAGCAAGGATACAAAACAAGTTATATATTTATAACTGAAAAATATATCTCGCATTTATAAATTAAATAAATTGTAGTCAATATTGTTAGCATAAATTAACTGAACAATAAAATATTCAATTTAATTTTCAAAAATTGTATAGACATTTGAAAAAGAAATTACAATATGTCAAACAAAACACTTAAATTTGTATAGCATTTTATGTTTAAGAAAAATATCTTGTTTATGATTTTATTGATATAGTACGTTTTCCAAACAATAAATTCATTTATTTCGTGTTTCTATACAAATTTATACCTAAGTACATGTTCCAAACAGGTTCAAAATGTAAAAAAAATCGATCTAATTCATTGTAATATCTTGAATAATTGAAGAATTTATAGACTTTACTTAAAAATTGCTTGAATTAAAATATTGTAAAAATTGTAAACTGGCATTATTTATTAAGTTTTATACTGAGAAGAAATATAATAACATCTTAGAATTACAAGTAAATTTATCTCGAACCGAGGGAAGCATTGGACCGACCAGGAAACAACAACAATAATGGAATTGGTAAACTAGAAGAGTTAAGTGGTTGATTCAGAAAAATTGTGTGCTGATATGATATCACCAGTGAGTGCAGTGGAGTGTTTGATAAAATCATCTAGGATTTACATACTGATAAAACTCGAATTCAGTGAAGACGAATATTCAAAAGATGATGACCTTGGGTTGCACTCAATTTGCCAGTAACACCAACTTGGTTAAAGGTCTTAATTCCCCTTGATCGATATAATGATGAGTCTAAATGATAAATAAACGAAGATGAAGAATGTTGGATATAAATAATGACAAGGCTCTTATTTATCGACTATTCAAATCCCAATCGATGTACTATTGGCAACCAGATGTTAGCTCTTGCAAATCCGAGCAATCGAATTGAGTTCTGAAAGAAGAAAATGCTGACACCGTTTCTAGCATATGGAGTCTAGGACTCTAGCAAAAACGGCATATAAAGACATCACGGTGCCTCCTCGACGTAAAATAAAAATGGGATGACACAACTCTTGAAGATTCTGGTGAATAATCGTCAAATCGTTGTATCCAGTTGATATACCTTGCAGAAGCAACACTTGCGGCATTCAGCATCATCATAAAACCGAATCATACCACAACAATTCTACCAATTTCCAACGACCACGTTTCTGAAGATCAACATAACCCTAACACCATTAAATTGCCACATTTTCAATGATGCCAATGGCGGGAGTATGTTCAATTATCTTTAGATAATTTGAAAGAACAAATAAATAGCGACGCTAGGTCACGTCGATCCCTTTCAAACATAACCGTAATTACTCAGAGATTGTGTTTTATGACACACATCTGTGAGCAATATGGCTGTAAAGAAGGGATGTATCGTATCTTGCGTCGTTATCTATATGTGTTTAGAATCCTAAGAAAACTAGTGATAAGATAATTTAAGTAGATGTAAATGTATTTGTAAAATAGAGATAAGATATAGTTATAGAGTAGAGTAGATTTATTTTGAATAAAGGAGAATACTTTTTACCACTAAGCTGTCCGGTTGTTTTTGCGTTTAATGCAGTTGTCGGTTTTTTCAAGTTTAGTTTCTCTTTGGCTTATTAAATGAAACTTAAGATATCTCGAGCAATAAAAGAGATATCGGGAAAATTTTAACAGTTTTTGAAAGAAGAATATCGGTTCTTATAATAACCGTTACAAATTTGTTTATAATGAATTACCCCACATAAAAACATAACCTCGAAAACAGCCAAAATTACGTTTTTTAGCATTATATAACTGTAATATTAATTTCGAATTTGATGCGTTCAACTTCGAAGAACTCATTTTTTTTTGTTTTGTATACCAATAATATCTGTTGTTGATTGGAAAACCTTATTGAACACAATATTTCGTTTATTTTTCTTGTTGTTCTTATTTTTAGTGTCTGTTGTACCATAAAATTATCATTATTACATCATTCGACATCATCTCAATGCCTTTAACTGCAATTTTAGACCATTGCAGGAATTTCTATAACTAATTCCAGCTAAAATAGCGTTCTAGCCCAAAGTGCGGCGAGCAAATTAGTATAGAAATTATAATCATTGGTTTTTTCACCACGATTTCTCCTTCGCCTTTGTGTTCATACACAAAAAGTTGCAAGTGTGTGAGTGCAACCCCGTTTTTCTCGTTTTGAGAAAAAAAAAACTTTGAAGTTTCGATATATCGATGTTTCCAAGAGTGATGTTTTCAGCATCGATGACTTTTTCGGAAACGTAAAATCATCGTTTTTTTTATCTACGCTGGTTAAGAAGGGTGCTGTTGCCGAAACAAAAATATACTTTCCTGAAGGTTTTCAGTGTGCTGAACCCGAGGTCAGAAAAAATTGATCAGCTCCCGTTTTTGAAATATTATCGTTAGAAAATGAAAAAAAAAACGTTTTTTTGACTACTTCAGACCTTAATCTTTAATATAAGGAAAATTGTTAGAAGATATTTAGTAACGGTTTCTATAAGAACTATTTTTCTTCTTTCAAACACTTTTTAAATCTTTCCTATATCTTTGATATTGCCTGAAATATCTTAAAATGAAGTAAGTGGCTTTGGCTTCATATATCATAAAGGATATAATGACGTTATAATTTCTATGTTAGATATTAGAGTGACCGCAACTCCCATAGAAAAAAATTTTGTCGAATTTTTTTCGGGGGAACCCCATAAAATGTTAAGCCTTTGCAGATTTTGGATAGGTCTAAATGGTGCCGACTCTCGCTAAAAGTATCAAAAATCCTGTTTTTCACTGTTTTGCGAAGAAAATTAGCTCTAGCTCACAAACAGATGGGGTTATTTTCCCTTTTTATACAAAGTGATTCAGGAGTACTGTACCAAAAACCTAGAACGTGTAGGTTAGGTCGAGACAAGAAAAAAATCGAATGGAAGAGGGATTCCCCCTCGTTTAGCGGGTAGGGGCAATTTAAAAAAAATTGACTTATTTTGAAAAAAAAAATTATTTAAAATCAACGGTTATACTTACAATAACGTGCTATACCTTTTTGTAAAGCCAAAACCCTATTCTTTTACAAAAATTCCAAACAAAGCCATTTTATGGCACAGTTCTTTTAAAATTAATTTGCAAAATCAAAATTTTGAAAAAAATTGGAAAACAAAATTTCAAACTAATTTTTTTCAAAGTTGTATGCAATTAAGTACTAATTTAGTTTTTAAAATTCGATGCTTTTATTTATTTTTAAACAAAAACTGAAAACCAGATTCAAAAATATTTTGTCATTTTCGAGAAATTAACAAAAAACCACTTTTTTCTAAACCACCTATTTATTTTCAGTTTGTACGTATGAAATAATACTTGCGCAAGCAGTTCAAAATAAAAAAAAAATGACTTTTTAAATCATATTCTTCGATTTTTAAAGGTTTCAAGAGAATCATTTTTTTCTAGATAACATTTGAATTCTTTTCCTTCGTATTTTCTTGTCATCGATTTATCTTTTGGATAAACATTATTATTTGTTATTCAATTTTCACTAAGAACCTGCGATTTTATTACTTAAAAGCCCTTAAAATTTTGATTTTGAAAATTAATTTTAAAAAAACTGTGCCATAAAATGGCTTTGTTTAAAATTTTTGTAAAAGACTATGGTTTTGGCTTTACAAAAAGGTATAGCACGTTTTTGTAAGTATAACCGTTGATTTTTAATAATTTTTTTCCCAAATAAGTCAATTTTTTTTTTTAAATTGCAAGCAACAGGGCACATTTAAATTAACTTTGAAATTTCAAAATCAGTCTTACATTCAAGGAAAAAAAAATACTTAGGTACGAATTGAGAACATCTTCTTTTTGCAAGGTACTAAAAGAGGTTTCAAAATTATGGTCCAAAACTGATTCTTAAAAATAAAGCGTGGATATCAAACTCTTAATGTAATAACCCAGATTACTGGAGAATTAAAGGCAAAACTCAACTTATGTCAGCTTAGTTCTTCATAATATTATTGTATATTATGTTAAATCCAACTGCGGATACGGATATCAATGCCAAAAAAAAACATAGCTAATGTCGATGAATAGTAAGTTTTTCTTAGAAACGACACCACGTAAAACTCCTCATTGTTCTAGCATTTTAAATAAAAATTTTCTTGTTGTATATAAGACTGATTTTGGAACTATAAAGTCAATTGGATTCTGCCCTAGTGCTTCTTTTGTTATCAAAATTATACGAGAAGCATTTCGATTAAATACCTTACACCAATCTATAACATAGAAAGTTTCATTGTTACCAGAGTTTGCACCTCAGCTCTTTTTTCAGATCAGTACTGAAAATTTAAATTGAACACAATATAGTTTTTTTTAAGTAAGACTAAACAAATTTAGCATCTGAAATATGTATAAAAACACTAACTTTAATTTAATATATAAAAAGTGCAAATGACCCCATCTGTTTGTGAGCTAGAGCTAATTTTCTTCGCAAAACAGTGAAAAAACAGAGATTTTTGACACTTTGAGCGAGTGTCGGCACCATTTGGACTTATCCAATCGAGTTGAAATTTAGGCTATTAGCCCAGTCATTTTAGTCATTTTTAAGCCCAATCTGCGGAAAAATTCCTACTGGGCTGAATTTTGGTATACAGCTTAATGACGGCTTTGTTATGAAGATGTGAAAAATCGACATTGATATCGTGTCCGCGTTAAGAGTTATAGGGGTCAAAAGGTCACAAAAACTGGTTTTTCACGATTTTCAGCAAAACGGTAAGTCTTATCAAAAAATTTTCAATGCAAGAATTGTAGACCAGATTATTATATATAAAAAGTGTCATGACACTTTTTTTCCTAAGACCCACCGTTTCTTAGGTATAACGATTCAAAAAGTTGAAGTTTAGTTGTAATCGTCATAATCCTATTCCTAAAAAAAAAACTCCTAACTGAAAAGTTCCTGAAATTTCATTATTTTTTTAGCTTGAATTTCGTTCCTCAACTGTTAAGAATATGGGGAAACCAAAAAAAAAATGGAAATTTTCGCCATTTTTCCGATTGGGGCCCTTCTCCCGAAACCATTTCCCTGGGAATTTTTGTTTAGAATATGTCTGAAAATATACAGGGTGTGCAATAGAGAATGAACAACCCTAAAACGGCTTATAGCTACACTTATGATTGTTCTAAAAACAGATAGAAAAAAGTTCTATCGCAACCAGTTCATAAAAAATGGACTTTTTTTCGTTCAGTGTATTTTAAATTTTATCATCTTATGTTTTCGTTCACTACAACCACGAATGAATGAATTTTATTTATTTTTTTTTTTTATAATTTTCTACAATAATTGGATGAGTACATAAACACTTTAGAAACTGCAAAGCTATTGCACATTTTCGTAAAAAAAATTTTGAAATCTGTTTTTTGATGCAAAATGTAAAAAAAGTATTTTATGAAAAATTTTAAACACCTGTGGTATAAAATAAATCTATAGAAACCTAGGTGGCCAACTTTCTTAAAAATATTCTGGTATAAGGAGAATATTTTTAAGAAAGATGGCCACCTAGGTTTCTATAGATTTATTTTATACCACTGGTGTTTAAAATTTTTCATAAAATACTTTTTTTACATTTTGCATCAAAAAACAGATTTCAAAATTTTTTTTACGAAAATGTGCAATAGCTATGAAATTTTTAAAGTGTTTATGTACTCATCCAATTATTGTAGAAAATTATAAAAAAAAGAAATAAATAAAATTCATTCATTCGTGGTTGTAGTGAACGAAAACATAAGATGATAAAATTTAAAATACACTGAACGAAAAAAAGTCCATATTTTATGAACTGGTTGCGATAGAACTTTTTTCTATCTGTTTTAAAACAATCATAAGTGTAGCTATAAGCCGTTTTAGGGTTGTTCATTCTCTATTGCACACCCTGTATATTTTCAGACATATTCTAAACAAAAATTCCCAGGGAAATGGTTTCGGGAGAAGGGCCCCAATCGGAAAAATGGCGAAAATTTCCATTTTTTTTTTTGGTTTCCCCATATTCTTAACAGTTGAGGAACGAAATTCAAGCTAAAAAAATAATGAAATTTCAGGAACTTTTCAGTTAGGAGTTTTTTTTTCAGGAATAGGATTATGACGATTACAACTAAACTTCAACTTTTTGAATCGTTATTCCTAAGAAACGGTGGGTCTTAGGAAAAAAAGTGTCATGACACTTTTTATATATAATAATCTGGTCTACAATTCTTGCATTGAAAATTTTTTGATAAGACTTACCGTTTTGCTGAAAATCGTGAAAAACCAGTTTTTGTGACCTTTTGACCCCTATAACTCTTAACGCGGACACGATATCAATGTCAATTTTTCACATCTTTATAACAAAGCCGTCATTAAGCTGTATACCAAAATTCAGCCCAGTAGGAATTTTTCCGCAGATAAAACCTAAAATTACTGGACTATATCTAAAAATCTGCAAAGGCTGAACATTTTATGGGGTTCCCCCGACCAAATTTCGAATATCGATTTCTTGCGGTCACTCTAGTAGATATAATATGCAAAACAACTGAAGATATCTCGGGCAGTAAAAAAGATATCGGAAAGATTTAACCAGTTCTTGAAAGAAGGAAAACAGTTCTGATAGATACCGTTACTAAATATTTTCTAACAATTTTCCTTATATAAAAGAATAAGGTCCGAAGTAGGATTTTCTAACAGTAATATTTCAAAGACGGGAGCTGAACTAATTTTTTCTGACTACGGATTCGAGTTCAGCACACCGAAAACCTTCAGAATAGTATATTTTTGTTCCGGTAACAAACAAAAAGTTTAATTTTATTAACCAGTGTTATTAAATCCCAGTTTATTTCCTGGATTTCCACTTTAAACACGTTGGGCGCCATAAAATGAACGATCAAATTACTTTGACCGTCAACCCGGGAACTCTAATTTTTCTTTTCTTTCAAAAAGATAGAAAGATCCTGGTTGAGATATAAACGTAAGCGAATATAAGCAAAATTTAAATCCTTCAAATATTACTATTTCGTATCTTTTACATACTTTATCCTATAAAATTGAATTTACGATCTTATAGCCGATAAATACTATAAATCGAAAACTATAAAACTTGTGGCGAGTGAAGAGCGACGAAATAAAAGGCATTGATTTCCCCTTAGGGTTTTCAAACAAGAAAAGATTTTATTTAAGTTAAAATTTTCTATTTATACAAACATTGTATTGCAGTTTTTAGAGGGAAGTTACGTTAGATTTTAAGAAACATTTTTAAGGCGAATTCAATAATAAATTATTATGGCCAATCGTATAAATCAAGCTCAAAATTAAAAAATTAATGTATTAAAAAAGTAGTAGATTTAATTCAAATTTAAGAGTAAGTTAAAAATTCAAAATTTATTTCAAAAATTAAGTAAGTTGGGATGATTTGCGCTCCAGCAGGTATTTAGTCAATTTAGGCGGACAAAACACGAAACTTTAAACTGATTCAAACGTAAAAAATCAACATCCTACTAAAAGTAGATAACTTGCTTAGCATTTTCTTAAAGTTTTAAAATTGATTATCACTCCAGGTGACTAACAGCAGCGGTTCAAAGTTTTCAGCCCAAAAATAAAATTATTTTTTTTTTATAATAATTTAGCGACAGTGCTTAAGTACTTTTTTTTTGAAGTAGTTATAGAAATTTTTTTTTTATTTATTACCTTCTTTGTTTTGCTTCTTTAAGTTCATATTAAATTAAAAACGCATCTTTATATTTTAGAAAATTAAATTAAATTTTAAAACGCCATAACCACCGAATGTTATATTGAAGATGAAGTCCCGTGAAAAAGTCTGGAACGTGCTAAAAAATTCTGGATCTCTTAAAGAGAGGAATGTAAACATTCATAAAGATTTTCCATTTAATGTGCGACAAAAGCGAGCCAAACTCTTGCGATTGCGCAAGGTGCTCCATGACAAAAATCCATCGAATAACATAGTTGTTCGAGACCATGGTATAAAAAGACAAGGTATGATCATTAGAGCCGCCATCTTACAAAATGGGGTAATAAGTTTTTGACGTTTAATTTGGCAAAGTCAAAAGCAACAACAATTTCCAAGACAAATCAAGGGGCACGGTAGTGCTCACGCCCCACAGTGCTTCGATTGTATGGAGATGTTGGAAAAAAATCAAATTTTTGAAAATAAGTTGAGTTTGGAAAAAAAATTGTTTTTAAATGTTATTACAACACGTTTTACAAACTTTAGCGAAATTTCCACGCCCCCTGCCACGCCCACTCCTGAGTGTGCATATTTATATCTAGAAAACGGCTTGCACAATTTGAATAAAATTGAAGAAATTTGATTATCTAGGCGAGTTCAAAAATACAAAATAGTGTCGACCCTATTCGCCCCCTGCCACGCCTACTTTCGTATACATTATTCAATCCAGGAACTTGTATGTATGGGAATTCGGGAAAAAATAAAAAAACAAGTGTTTTGCTAAGATTTCTTGATTTTCAGGCTCTTAATTTGATTGCATATTTAGTTTTGACTTCATTAACTGCAAAACACCACGCAATCGGGCTGTTGGGTTGTAAAAACAAGCATCAAAAAGCTCCCTAGCGGAACACATTATGTAAAAAATACTCGTAAACAAACACTTGTTGCAAGAGAAAGAGCAGGCTTCTGCAAAAAAAACTTACTTTTTTTAAAAGGTATAATTGTTTACTTTCTTTAAATAAAAACACTTTTTTCCCATCGGACCCCTCCAAAAATATATAGCTTATCGAAGTTAGTACTTAACACGCACAAAGAAGCTTTGATTTGGACTCTCAAAAAAAATATAAATTTACATGCAAAAAAAATAATGCAGTTAGAATAATTATATTTTCTCTCCTGAATATGAATCTAGCAAAAAAAATATCATATCTTCTTTTTTTCTTCAACAAATGCTCTTTTGACCGTTAACTAAAAATCTTACTCTCATTATTTTTTTTTTTATTGATCTTCTGAGCATCTCTGACGACAGAAGATTGAACTTTATCATAAATTAACTGTTGATTCATTCACGCAGACTAATTACCTTGAATTTGGCATACTTGCTCCACATTTTTGGCAATTTTTTTTTTTGATTTTTTTCCACTAGTCGCCGCACTGTGCGCCCAGCCAAGTTCTCTAGCAACTTTGGCACTACACCCATGCGCGTAGGAAGGGGGGGTCCCGGTTGGGCCAGGCCCAACCTAGAGAAATCAACAGTACTACGGAACTTTTAGTCTGATATTAGCTCCCACTGACATTTTTTTTTATAATATCGCTTGCTGAGAATTATAGGGTTGTACCTATGTATGTACATATGTTTATGTATATTGGTCTCAGCCAGCGATTTGTTAATACCCCGTTTATATGAGCAGACTTAAAGGTCGGATTCAGCTAATTTAATTTAAAGTTTTCGCACAAGTCGGGTTAAATTTTTAGCCGATAATACATTTTTGAAACATTAGAGGTGAAAAGATAATTTCAATTGTCAAAAATTTATTCTGGGAGCCGGTTAAATTTTTATCTTCAGAGGTACATTTTTTGCAGATTTTTTTTTTTTATTTTTTTCAATAACTAATCAAGAACCGAATATAAAGAAAGAAAATTGAGAAAACAGTACAACATTATGAGTGTGTATTAGGGAACATTTATATTTTTCAATATACCTACATTACATAATTGATTTTATTGATGATGAAAAAAATTGTTAGTGGCAACACAAAAATAAAACTCACAGGACAACCCGTATTGGAAGTTTGTTAATTGTTAATATTTATACATTTTTTTTAACATCATTAATTCTTTTGATTTGCAGAAAACAAATATTTATCTACGTTAATAATTTATTTAAATTCACTCAGCTGAATTAAGCCATAGTTAATTTTTTTATTCACCAGACATTCAAATGTCTAAAATTTATTTTCTGCTAAATAATTTAACCCAATGCACACACGGCCTTAAGGTCACATAATTACCCGCGAATAACAATTTTTTTTGAAAATTTTATATTTTATGTCGTTTTCTATTTGCTTTTGAGATTTTTGTGTAAAAATTTCAGATTTTTTCTCGCAAATAGAATATGAAATCTACTTTTGCAATTGTGCACGACATCTGTTCATATAAAAAAAAAAACATTTTAAAATAAAACAACAAGAAATGTTCAGACAAATGTGTGAATCTTGATAAAAATCGAGATTCAGATTTTTGAATCTCGGATTTATTTTTTTGAGTCTCAATCTCAAGTCGCAAATAGATCATGAAATCTGAGATTTTTCCACTTTTTCCCTCTTCACCCCGTCTTTCAGCTGTCAGATTCACAAATCTGATTCTGAATCTCGTCAATTAAATAGAAAATGACATTAGTTTGGACGTACACATGCGGCTTAAGTTTCAAGAGCACCTTAAGGGGGGGTGTACCGTCACATGGTGGAATGCTTTCACATTTATAAAGATAATGGAATGAAATACATTTTGTTATTTGGATTTAGTTAAAATATTCGACCTTATATCTCAATTTGAGAAATTGTAATTTAGAGAGCATTAAAAGCCATAATTTTAGTCGTTGTTTTAATACGACCTATTTATTTTTTGTGTTTGTTTCTTACTCAGACTAAACATTTTATTTTTTTAAATTCTATTTTGGATTGAGATTGAATCATTCTATTTACACATTTATCGATCGAATATATTAGCCCCGTTCCATTGGAGGTGGTAGTTTACTCATGAGTAGATCTAGTACTACAATTAACACATGATCTTCTACTCGAGGACATAAATGAAAGTGTAGTTGTTGTACTGGATTTCTACTCACGAGTAAAATAGCACCTCGAATGGAACAGGGCTTTTATTATAAATAAAGTTTTGGCAAATTTCAAGTTGGGTATATAATAAAACACTTCTTATATTTGTGCTATCACCTGAAGATGAAAAGTTAGCTTTTCGAAAACGTTTTTGAATAAAAACAACTATTGTACGAGGATAAGAAGTGTTTTATTATATACCTAATTATAAAACTCGTGCAGAAATTCCAAATATAATTCCATACGAATTAATAGATAAATTTCAAGTTATTAAAAAAAAACAGAGATTGGCGAATTATTTGCCAATGAAGAAGTAAAGTAAAAAAAAATTGCGCATTAATGCGGTTATGGCTTCAAGTGGACGATATCATCTGGCCCACCCTAGACAAAATCTCTAGCTTAGCCCATGACTACACCCTTATTTACAGGAAACAACTCAGGCCATTTTCGGCCCCCTTCTAACTTCCACACCAAATATGCCAGAAACTTCAAACTCGCTACATTTGTTTCAGCTTCTTACGATGAGTAGTTTCTGAGATATAGGACTTCAAAAATCGGGAAAACGTAACTGATCATCAAAATTATGGAGAACTTCCCGCTATCGTAGAAACTTGAAATTTTATATGGTGATAGGACTTTGAGATTTTCAATTCAGGGGGCGTGGTAACCGCCCATTTTCGCCGAATTTTCATCAATTATAATAATTATTATAGAGCACTTCTGATTATCGTAGAATCTTGAAATTTGGTAGAATAGTAGAGCTGGTAGTTTATACAAAGCAAAAAAATTAAAATCTGAGAATTTCAGCCAGGGGGCGTGGCAACCGCCAATTTTCATCAAATATTATAGAGCACTTCTAACTATCGTAAAATTTGGAAATTTAATAGATTGGTAGATCTGGTAGTTTATAAAAAGGAAAAAAATTAAAATTTGAGAATTTTCGCCGTGGCGTGGTAACCGCCCATTTTCTCTAAATATTCATCAGTTATAGAGATTTTAATTTCGACAGCAAAACCTTGCAAAAAGAAGTGAAATCACAACTAAAACATTACTGTTAAAAAAAAGAGCCAAGTTCTCCTATGTTGAAATTATGCTAGCACAAAAAGTACTGAAATGTAAAAGTGTACAAAGTTCTAAAGCTTGGCTTTAAATTTGTATAAATAAAATTTTGGTTGTTTACTTGGCAATTTTTCAAATAGCTTTAAAAATCGGTAATTTAAAGTAAAATTGCCAAGGGAACAACCAAAATTTTATTTATACAACAACAATTTCAATGGGCAGCTGTCAAAACCTTAAGTAGCTATTTTTAAGTTTTGACAGTTCTCGATACAGAGTTTTTTGTAATGATCGTACCTTCTCTTTCTATACCATGGTTCGAGACGACAAGATGCTGGTGGAACGTAAACATTTTACTTGGGATTTTGCAAGAGGGATAATGTGTGGTGAAAATGATGGTTTAATCACATTGAAAACTATTTTTGTAGATATTCCCAATTTAAATAATTTTATGATTGAACTTTTTAAAACAAACAACACGTATCAAATGACATCAAATTCAAATGTCATCGAAGCTGTCAACGAATCTGACGTCTTAGCTAAAAGGGTGCCATCTCAACAACTATTTCCCAATTTAGTTGAAGCACAAGTAATGGGAGTTTACACGATGTGAGATGCTGTTGTCTGCCAGAATGAAAATACCTAGTCAAATTAGAAATATTAGTATATCAAGTTACAATGTATCAGGGTTAAAAAAAAATAAATTATTATTTGCTAACTTTTTTAATTATATAAAAATTGATATTTTTTTTTTTCTCTGTGAAACGCATTTAATAGAAAATAGAGAAAATAGTTTTAAGAAAATATTTTTTAATTATGAATTAAGATGGAACCAAGCAGTAAGAACAGCAAATTTTGGTGGAGGCAGTTGGGGTGAACTTTTTGGGTATCGCAAAAGTTTGTTTGGTGTAAATTTTTATGAGAGAAGAGTTAAAGATTCATACTTACTGGATATTACGATTGGAAATGACAAAGTACATATTGTTACGGTTTACTTATGTCGTTTTCTTTCACTCCAATGAGAGTACCCTTTTAGTACTTATTTTTGCACTTTTGAAGGTTTTGTGTTCTTTGACGCCACAAAAGTGTAAAAAAAATTACTCCGGAGTAATTTTAGTACTACGGAGTACCCCGGATTTACTCCACATTTTTAGTCAGATTTACACCGATTTGCACACGCACTTGCACACACACTTGTGAATTTGAAGTTTGACGTTTTAAAATTTTGTTTGAAAATTGAAAAATGCGAAAAGTTTTTCTTTCAAACTCTTTTGTTATTAACAGAAAACAACCATTATGAATATATTTTTTTTACTGTATTATATTCCGCGACATATATTTCATCTATTTTTGCGTTAATTCTTCACTTTTTCCAAAATGAAATTGAAAACCGAATAAAATAAATATTCCGCCAGTGTTCTTCGTTAATAAAAAGAAATCCTGTGCCATATAACAAAAAAATCCCATTTTTTTCTGCTTTGATGGGATATTTTTATTTTACAATTGAATCATTTATTTGCAAAACATGATAAGTCCACTTTTTTTCAAAATTCGTTTTTTTGACTAAATTTGTACTCCAGGGATAACCACGTCTGTCTTTAAAATATGAAGTATCTACTCCATCTATATCCTATTTTACAGCTACGCGAAATATTTTTTTAGTATCAAAAACAGAATAAGTCCAGGACTTATCATCTTTTGAAAATAAACAACAGCTTCTTTTTGTGTAAATGGTATATTAGATTAATGGCTGAAAATCTTAAGTTTAAAGCTACTTTAAAGTTAAATAAGCAGTCCGGACATTGTATTTTATTCTCAAACACAATTGTTTGATAGATTGGAGCTAAAAGAAAAATTGCATATCCATTTAAAAACTAATTTCACATCCGTTTATTTTCAAAGTATGATAAGTCCAAAAGCGTTTTTATTTTTTATTTTTTGAGATATCGATCCAAAAATTAAAAACGAAACGGTATTTTGTAGCTAGGCAAGAGTTCTACAGAATATATTTTTTATAAATTTTTCTACGCATATTAAAAGAAAATAGAACGTTTTTTTCTTCTCCTGAAAAATTTAAAATCATGGACTTATCATGTTTTGCAAATAAATGATTCAATTATAAAATCAAACTGTGTGTCAATTAGGCTGAAAAAAACCGATCAAAAGCACAATGAAAAATAAATACCAAAAAAAAAAGTAAAACTAAATCCGCTTCTACACGAAGACGCAAAGCGCGAGACGCACATAGGAGCAAAGGAGAAATAAAGTTCGAAAAAAAGGGATGGAAGATTTTTTACCGTGAGTCTCCGGAAAAAAATTTTGTGACTCTTTTTGACGTTTCTCTTCGATCTTGTTCTTTTTTTGCTGTTCTGCTTTATTTTATTTCGTCGGTTGCGGAATCTGCTTCGTCGGTTGTGTATTATTTGCGTGTATAGTAACGTTTTTAATTTATTCAAAAGTTTTCGTTGCACATAGACCCAGCACGGGAGTTGTTTTTTTTTTTGTATATTTTGGTGTTTTTTTTTTTTGGAATTAAAATACATAGGCTGCTTCTACACGAAGACGTAGACGCAAAAGATGCACTTAAGAGCAAAGGAGAAATCGATGTTTCTCTCTCTCTTGTTCTTATTTGCATCTCGTGCGTCTACGTCATCCTGTAGAAGTCGTCATACAAAAACAAGAACAAAATAAAACCAAAGAAAATAACTGTCAAATTTGCGCCTTCAAAAAAATAATACGTGGAGAAGCGCGTGACGCACCGAAACGAAAATTAAAAGGAAATTGGAAGATGATTTCTGCGCCTTCCGTCTTCTTGTATTATGGCTTCATATGTTATTAATATTAATTTTTCTTTTCAATTCATAAAATAAATGTGTTCCTTAGGCCTGTTATCACTATTTTTTTCAAGGAAATTATCCATTTTTGCCTTGTCACAAACACAATTACATTTAAAAAAAATTACTCTCATTATGTTCTTTCACTCCAGAAAAAGGAGTAAAAATTTAGAGTACTCCTTAATAGAGTGAAAGAAAACGACATTAAACTGTAATCATTGGATAAGGGATTTTGAAAAACTTAACGAAGCAATACAAGAGATTCATTTGACAAATCTTATGCTTATTGGGCTTTTAAGCAATCTTACCCCGTTTGTATGGCGATTTAAATCCGAATTGAATCAGGATTTAGGTCTATATATACCTGAATCGAATTGAATCCGGATTTGTCGATCCGATCCGACTCGGGGAGCTGAATCGAATCGAAAATATGCATATATGCCTAACGAATTGAATACTCGAGATATAATTTATGGTGGAAATTGTGTGTGATTGTCTTCTGTTAACGCCACCTACCTACCAATGCAACAAGTCATTTCATTGACGACCCTGTTCTCGTTAATTTAATTTTTTACTTTTTTCTTTCTCTTCTTTTTCGCACTTTGCGCCAATTTTCTATTATATAAGCTTATATAACCTTAAATTTAAATACATTGGCTAGTTGCACTTCAAGAACGTGCTTTTAATTTTTATGCCACTAAATTGTAATACCAAGGTAAAAATTTTTCATTTATAATTTAATTATGAACTAATAAATAAAAAAATACTTTTCAGTATTTTTAAGCCTTAACAAAGGAAAACTCAAGTTTTATTTAAGGCTCTAAGAACTTGGCCAACACAATTCTTAAAAATACTTGTGTTCTACCTGCTGCATTATGCCAAACGGAAAACCACCAAATGCGATGTCATCACCATTGGAAGAATATAACTGCAAGCTTTGTCCTGAGCCCGATATACCAGAAATGGTAGCGTGTGACAAATGTAATGCTTGGTTCCATTTCCAATGCGTCAAAGTAGACTCTGCAGTGAACGACACGAGTTGGATGTGTGAACCCTGTCGACATTCTACACCACACCAATCAAACCACGTTCGAATCCATCTTCACGTCCACCTTCACGTCCGCCTTCACATCCACCTTCACAACCACCTTCGTAGCCACCTTCACGTCCTGTAAGCCCCATCGAAAATGTGAAGTCCAAATCATCGAAGTCCAGCAGAAAAAGAGATCTTCTTATCCAACGACTGGAGGAAGAAAAGCAACTGCGTGAACAAAGTAATCAGCAGTACTTAAAAGAGAAGTACAAAATTCTGTGTGAATTTAGCAGTTCGGATGAGGATCTAGAAAAAGGTAAGTCGGTAGAAGTAGATCGTACCAAACTAACCAAAATGTGGGTAGAAAAATTAAAAAACCATGCACCAGAAACCTGTGCTATGAAAAATACTAATGAAAACCCTATTAAGTCTGTTGTTGTGCCTCAGAGGCAGCCTGACCCATGCAACGTCAAACATTTTGAAAGTCAACCATCACAGATCCAAACAAAAAAGCCAGCTGAAACCATGAACCCTTATGATCGACCTGACATTCCGTCTTCCTCCACAAATTTAGAACCTAAACACGCCAATTTACTTTCACCATCTCAGTTAGCAGCGCGACAGGCAATATCTAAAGATTTACCCTTGTTTCATGGTCATCCAGAAGAGTGGCCGCTTTTCATTAGCTGCTTCGATAACAGTACCAGCATCGCTGGCTACACGCATGCTGAAAACTTGATGCGCCTACAAAGATGCCTACGTGGTGCTGCCCTCGAAGCAGTGAAAAACCGGCTTTTATTGCCAACGATGGTACCTGAAATTATAAAAACACTTCGTATGCGATTCGGTAGACCAGACCACATACTCCATGCTATGATTGCCAAAGCTAAGAACCAAGCACCTCCAAAAGCTGATAAGATGGAAACGCTTATTGAATACGCACTCGCAATCCAAAATGTATGTGCCACAATGGAAGCGTCGCATATGACAGCCCACTTGAACAACCCCACGCTTCTTAAAGAGTTTGTTGACAAATTAACACCACACCTTCTTTTAAACTGGGCCATTTTCTCAAAAAATTTGCAACAACCCACGTTGCCAGAATTTTCCAAATGGTTAAGTGAAATTGCCGAAGCTGCCTGTTCCGTCACAACGCCAAATGTGAAGCCAATCGAAAGAAGAGAAAGACGTAGTAATGGTTTGTTTTCTCATGACGTGGTTGATGTTCCATCAGGCAGTTATCGCAACAATATTTAACCAAAGAAATGTTACCTTTGTAACAATTTTCATTCACTTAATGATTGCAACGAATTTAAACAAACTGGACGGTCAGAGAGGTGGAACATTGTTCGAAAAAACAATTTATGCTATACATGCTTGTTAAGACACCCACATTCGCGATGCAAAACAACAACATTATGTGGAGTAGGCGGATGTGCATTGAAACATCATCCACTTTTGCATAAATATACAAGTGCATCTGGGCAGCGATCTGGTTACTCCACTTTGGGTTGCCATTCTGGTAGAAATGAAATCAACCATTTATCGAATGTGCTCTTTAGTATTATACCGGTGAGACTTTACGGGAACAATACATTTTTAGAAACGTTTGCCTTCTTAGATGGAGGTTCGTCTTTAAGATGGACGTCCGAAACTACACGCGTTGAAAAGAACTCAAAAATAGTCACTTTGGGCATTTCAGGATGCAACGAGGGTTCCAAAAAATACAGTCTTCAGAATGCTCGCACAGTAAGCAATTTGGGACTGCCAACACAATCCGTTTCAAGCCTTGTTCTTAAAAACCGATATCCATATATGAAGGGTTTGCCTATTCCTTCGTACCAATATGCACAACCAAGAATTCTTATCGGTATGGATAATTGGAAGCTTGGTGTTCCTTTAAAAGTGTTTTAGGGTAACTGGTCCGAACCAATGGCAACAAAAACACGGTTAGGATGGTCCGTACATGGGCCTGAAAGAGAAAACAACAATGAAAATGAATTTGCTTTAAACATTTATCAAACCCAAAGTGACACAGATCTTCACCAACTTGTGGAAAAATATTTTTCAATTGAAAACATGGGCGTGCGTATTCCAACACAACAATTGACATCTGCAGAAGAAAAGAGAGCCCTTGACATTCTTGAAGAAACTTGTGTTCGTGTCGGAAAACAATTTGAAGTTGGTCTTCTCTGGAAGTATGATGAATTTATTTTGCCTGACAGTTACTGCATGGCATTTCATCGATTTCAAATACTTGATCGAAAAATTCAAAAAGATGTCGCGCTGAGTAAAAATTTAAATGAACAAATTTCTAATTTAGTGGAGAAGGGATATGCTAAAAAGTTATCACCACACGAGTTAGATGTCCATGGCCATGTCTGGTATCTGCCAATTTTTATTGTCAGGAATCCAAATAAGCCTGCAAAAGTAAGACTCGTGTGGGACGCAGCTGCCAAGTGTGATGGTGTGTCTCTCAACGACTTCTTATTGAAGGGACCGGACCAGTTAGTTCCAATCACAACAGTTCTATACGGATTTCGCTGCGGAAGATTTGCAGTCTGTGGGGACATAGCTGAAATGTTTCAACAAGTGCGGGTGAGTAAGTCAGATAGGTCTGTGCAGCGATTTTTGTGGAGATCTGAAAATCATCAAGACAAACCTAGTGTTTACGAGATGCAGGCCCTGACATTCGGCGCAACATGCTCGCCGTGTTTTGCCCACTATGTAAAAAATCAAAATGCTATGAGTTTCAGCAGCAGCAAACCTAGAGCAGTCGAGGCAATACTGCAACATCATTATGTGGATGATTTCATTGATAGCACCGACACCATTGATGAAGCTATACAACTTGCAAAAGACGTAAAGTATATTCATGCAAATGCTGGGTTTCATGTAAGAAACTGGATGTCCAACTCATCAGCTGTTCTTAATGCATTACAAGAAAAATGTGAAAGGTCAAATTCGAGCAAAGCCTTTGGGATGAATGACTGACATGGCGATAACGGAAAAGGTATTAGGCATGCACTGGAATACTTCCTGCGATTCCTTTACATACGTTTTAAATTTTAATACATTAAATAGAAAAGTCCTTACGGAGAAAAAAGTACCAACAAAGCGTGAGGTTCTTAAAATTTTAATGTCTATTTTCGATCCGATGGGATTTCTCTCCCACTTTCTAGTGTTTGTAAAAATTCTTTTACAAGATATTTGGAGAATTGAGTTAGACTGGGATGAAGAACTGCCTATACAGTTATACGAAAGGTGGGTAAGATGGCAAAATCTATTACCAAGAGTTACAGAACTACAGATTCCAAGGTGCTATTCCTCGAACTTAAATCAAAAGGGAACTTCCATTCAATTACATACATTTGTAGACGCCAGCGAAAATGCTTACGCTGCGGTGTCTTATTTTCGAATTGAGCACGGAAACAAAGTTGAAACGATTATAGTAAGTGCGAAAACAAAAGTAGCTCCCAGGCGTCCATTGTCTATTCCTAGGCTTGAACTGCAAGCAGCTGTACTTGGAGTACGCCTTATGAACTCTATTTGTAATGCACATAGTTTTCCCATAAGTCAAAAGTTTCTGTGGTCCGACTCAAAGACTGTGCTTTCCTGGCTCCGCACTGAACCCCGCAACTTCCAGCAATTTGTGATGTATCGAGTTGAAGAAATTTTGGAATCCACCAACATTTTGGACTGGAAATGGATTCCCTCAAAATTAAATGTGGCAGATAAAGCAAAAAAATGGAACTCCGATCCCGAGTGGGATGTAACAAATGAATGGTTTAGAGGCCCAGTTTTTCTTCAAAAAAGCCCAATTGAATGGCCAGAAATGCCAACAATCCAAAACAATGACAAGAACGAGTTCCGGCCACATCTGTTACTAATTAACCTAATGAAAGCAGCAATCAATAAGTTGATTGATGAGAACCGCTTTAGAACCTGGAGAAAGTTAATGCGATCAGCTGCGTACGTCTTCATGTATATGGAGAAACTGAAGTTAAATGCGGAGCGACGTAAACTTAAAGATTTCGAGCCTCTTAATCTAATTAAGGCTACATATCAACTAAATATTACAAAGTCAGATTTAAAAGTAAAAAATGTTGTTTTATCATCTGCTGCAATAAGAAAATCTCAAACGCTAATTTATCGACAATGCCAAGCAAATGTATATTTGGAAGAAATAATTATTTTAAAAAAATGTGCTGAAGAAAAACACCAGATTCCAAAAAGTAGTGCTCTTTATAAACTATCTCCTTTTTTGGATACAAATGGAGTTTTGAGAATGCAGGGGCGCACTACTTTTGCCGATTTCGTTGCAATGGATTGCAGGAACCCAATAATTCTGACAAAGTCGGATTATATTACTCACTTGTTAGTTGATGATTATCATCTTAAATACCATCATCTGAACCATGAAACTGTTCTGAATGAAATACGGCAAAAATATTACATCCCAAAGCTGAGAATTGTGCTTAAAGCTGTAAGAAAAGACTGTCAATATTGCAAGATTCATAGAGTTCGTCCTCGAATTCCTGAAATGGCTAATTTGCCTAAAGCAAGACTAGGAGCGTTTTTTAAACCTTTTTCATTTGTTGGAGTGGATTTCTTCGGTCCGATTAATGTCACTGTGGGGAGACGGAATGAGAAGAGATGGGGTGCACTTTTCACGTGTCTTACTGTCAGGGCGGTGCATATAGAGATAGCTCATAATTTAACTACAGATTCTTTCATCATGTGTTTAAGAAATTTTATCGCGCGCCGTGGGTCACCTTTGGAGATATACAGTGACAATGGAACAAATTTCCGAGGAGCGGAAAAGGTGCTTCGGGAAGAATGGAAGAATGTTGACTTGGGTCAGGTCGCCAATGAGTTTACGACGGCAGATTTAAAGTGGAGGTTTAATCCACCGTCAGCTCCCCACATGGCGGCGCGTGGGAAAGGCTGGTACGATCAATTAAAACCGTACTTTACCAAATACTTCCTTCAAGAAAAGTTGGTGACGAGACTTTGCGTAGTGCCCTTATTGAGGTTGAGCACGTTATTAATTCAAGGCCTTTAACATTTGTATCTATGGAGTCAGCGGATGATGAGGCGTTAACGCCTAACCACTTCCTCCTTGGTAAGTCAGACGGGTCAAAACCACTCTGCGATCTACAAAATATAGATTTCCGAAAGAGTTGGAAGCAATCACAACTGTTGGCTGAACTTTTTTGGAAAAGGTGGGTAAAAGCCTATCTACCAACATTAAACCGAAGATCAAAATGGCACACTAAAGTTAAACCACTCGCTAAAGGAGACTTAGTCGTCATAGTGGACAATGATCTTCCAAGGAACTGCTGGCCAAAAGGGCGTGTTGTGGACGTGACCTTGGGGAAAGATGGACAGGTTCGCCGAGCAAAAGTGCAAACAAAATCAGGTCTGTATGAGCGACCTGCTGTTAAATTGGCTGTCTTGGATGTAACTGGACCAGAGAAAGGGAGTAAGGCAGATGCGGATAGCAGTCAGCTTACTGGGGGCGGTATGTTAACGCCACCTACCTACCAATGCAACAAGTCATTTCATTGACGACCCTGTTCTCGTTAATTTAATTTTTTACTTTTTTCTTTCTCTTCTTTTTCGCACTTTGCGCCAATTTTCTAATATATAAGCTTATATAACCTTAAATTTAAATACATTGGCTAGTTGCACTTTAAGAACGTGCTTTTAATTTTTATGCCACTAAATTGTAATACCAAGGTAAAAATTTTTCATTTATAATTTAATTATGAACTAATAAAAAAAAATACTTTTCAGTATTTTTAAGCCTTAACAAAGGAAAACTCAAGTTTTATTTAAGGCTCTAAGAACTTGGCCACCACACTTCTTATTTGCAAATTCACTGTATGTATGTCTAATGATATCTAGTTTTACTTGCACTTTGTTTTTGGTTAGATTTTTCTATTTTACTGCAAATATATTAAAAAGAAAAATTTTGTTTTCGATTCTATTTCAATTCGATTCCTCGATCTGGTACTTCCATATACGTGGATCGAAATTTCGATTCAGTTTCAATTCGATCTTTAAATCGGTCATACAAACGGGGTATCTGTCTTTGTCTTTTTCCTTTCTAATTTGACAGTTCATTTAAGAAGAACAAGACAAAACCAACCAATCAAATCGAAGCAATTCTGAGGAAAACAAAATAAATTCGATTTTCATTGCAAAAAGGCGGTCGAGTAAATTTCTCTTATAAAAATAATAAAATTAATAGTTTTCCGTGCTGTGACGTGTTAAACAAAATAAATAAAATATTTTCAACCAATTCGATCGTGTTTGGGTTTTTATTTTCCAAAACTTCACAACTTTCTTTTACATTCGAAATTCGATCAAATCAAATTGCGCCTTCCAATCTTCTTCAGAATTGAACTGTCAACATTTTTTTTTTCATTGTTGAAACTGACGTCTGGCTTAAAAGCCCAATTGGCGATTTTAAGGGCAGGATTGGGGTGTCACAAAACAGCTTTGTGAGTTCACATTTTTGGTCCCTAAACTTGAATCGAAAATTTAAGGATGCAGTCTGGGATAATAAAGGATTGAATATTTTGGAGTTTGCTGATGTCTGGAACGGTAGCTGTCAATAAGACCCTGAAGGGGAATTCACCTATATCAGAGGTACAGCTTCATCTGTTATAGATTACTGCTTTGCGTCTGGAGCATGGAATAATATTATATCCGAAATTCCTGAAAGTGCAAAGCAGCTGAATCTTGTCCCAAAACTACACTGGAAGGAAGAAAAAAGGCTCACTTACCAAAGAAATTTAGAAAAAGAACTCGAAAGACTCAATATTCGAATATAAGAGTAGACATAAATTCACTGACAGACATAATTAAAAGTTCTAACCCTCAAAGAACATCGTTGAGAAATAAAATTACTTTTAAACATGAGTGGTTTGGTTTTGATTGTCTTAAAGCTAGAGAGAAAACGTTTAACTTTTTAAAACTTTTCCGAAAACACAACTCGCTGGAATTCAGGACGATGTACTCTCAAGCAAATAAAGTATTTAAGCAAATGTGTTTCATGAAAAAGGTGAGAAACCACTTCATAAGCCTCCTCAATCCAGAGATAAGTTCATCGTTGGTTCAATTTGCTGAGCCATTAATTCTTGATGAGATGTTAGATGGTCCTTTCGAGATTCAGGAAGTTCAAGAGGTCAAAGCGAATTCCAAGTTGAATAAAGCCCCTGGTGATGACCGTATTTCTTTTGAGTTTTTCAAACACGCCACGGATGATTTCGTTTCATCGCTAACCAACGAATTCAAAATAATCTTCGAGCGTACAGCAGTTCTCGACAGCTTCAGAAAATCTATTAATATATTAAAATATCCTCTCCACAAAAAAGGAAACCATGAATTATGCATCAAACTATAGGGGAATTTCATTCCTTAATACCAGTGCAAAGCAGCCTTTGACTCAATTGTGCAAGATTCCCTCTTCTACAAATTATTTGAAGTAGGAATATCTAGTAAAATCGTAAAAACGTTTTGAGAGCGCTATACAATAAGAACACAGCTTGCGTTTGGGATGGAGTTACTCTTTCGGATGAATTTCCAACAACAATGGCCTGAAACAGGGTTGTATACTAAGTGCGATGCTTTTTATACTGTGTATAAAAGACATAACAGATGCAGTCAGAGGTGGAATACAAATCGGAGGAGAGACAATTCCCGCACTTATGTACGCAGACGATTTAGTGTTCTTTGCTGAAACGGTAGATGGGATGCAGCTAATGATTAACAGGTTAGGAAATTACTGCAAACACTGGAATCTGGTAGTGAATCTTCAAAAATCAAAAATGATGGTATTCAAAGGTGCCGGGGGGCAGACTCGAGAGAAACGAAAAATGGACTTTTGATGGAGAGGCAGTGGAAATTGTGCGAGAGTATAAATACCTTGGAGTTATTATAACCTCAAATCTGAACATGAAGAAACGGAAAATTGTCCGCAGCAAAGCGTGCGATTTCCGCTGTTTGGGAGCGCTGCTTCAAGAGCAGCTACATCGACCATAGTGCAAAGCACTTTTATATGGCGCGCAAGTCTGGGGATATCTTTCTTTTGAAGCCGTGAAGAAATTTCTTCGGTACTTTATTAAAAGGATTTTTCGTCTACCAAATAAACACCCCAATCTACATGATCTATTTGGAAACCGGATTTCCATCAATGATAATGGAAACGTTTGGCATGCACTTCAACTACATCGTTAAAGTTATGGAGATGAAAAATAAAAGGATACCAAAAATCATTCTTTATAGCACGATTCGGACGAAAGGGTCAATGATGGCAGAGTGGGAAAGTCTTGCAACCGAATGCGGTATAAATTTAATGATCACTCAAAATGAAAGCCCTTCTTCACTGAAAATTAAGTTTAGCTCCATGCTTGAAAAACTATCTTAAAGCTAGACAAAAATTCATAAAAACTAGCCTACTTATCAATTATATACAACTAACTTACGGGCACTCTAAGTTATAATTATTCATTTTTCTTAATACTAATACCTTTCGGCGTTATAACAATTTTTATACTAATATTTCAATGGTTTTTTTCACCAAGAAATAATTTAAAAAAACTTGGAATCATATCTAATACAGTCAAATAAGGAAAAAAAGGGGTAAATCTCGGAATGAATGTTAGTAGAAATTTTTTTGCTCAATATCTTCCTTTTGCCATTCTATAACATACATATCTCAAAAGTCTAGAAAAATCTCATGTCCGCTTGTCGCGATTTCAAGGTCAACTCGCGAAATGGAGATTTTCAAAATTAGCAAAAATAGGCTATGGTATTATATACACATATGATACATGATTTCAAGGTATTTTTTAATGCTGATTCCAAAAAATTTAAAATCAAGACAATCTCACGTCTCTGGAAAAAGTTATACCTGTTTTTCATCTGTCAACTCATATTATTATAACAGTTGCAAACTTACTGCCGAAAAACCCTTAAAAGTTATGGTAGATGAACCAAATTTTGCATGAAGATTTTAGAATCCATCATTATTAAAAATCAAAACAATCCATTACAAAAAATATATATACCTACGAAATAATGGTATTTTTTTATGGAGGGGCAAATTTTAGGATATGCACTAAAGATGATTCTTGTTCATCTTAGGAATAAGTGCTAATAGGCTAATTTTTTTCATTTTAATCTTTGTTTGGATATTCTTTAACTACCCTCAAAAATCTAAAAAAAATCTCATGTCCGCAAGTCCTAATTTTCTTGGTTTGAAGATAAGGTGCAGATTTGAAAAAATTGAAAAACTACTCTTCAGATATTTGTGTCAGATCAACATGAATAAGGTACATTTCTTTTCAGGGATGGTCATATTGATTTGTTTGTGGATTTTGTTGGAATCAGCGTTAAAAAATACCTTGAAATGATATGGGTTATGTTGGTATACATATAAGAATCTAAAGTTTTCTTATTATTTTTTTTAAATCTGCACCTAACTTAGTTTAACCTGGAAAATTAGAACTTTCGGACATGAGATTTTTTTAGATTTTTGGCATAAATTATAGAATATCCAAACAAAAATAGAAACCACAAAATTAGCCTATTAGCACTAATTACAAGATTGTACCTGGATGTTTTTTAGTGCACATCCCAAAATTTCCCCTTTTCTCAAAAAATACCATTTTGTCATAGATATGAATGATAATGTATCTTAAAACCTTCATGCAAAATTTGGTTCCGCTACCATAACTTTTAAGGATTTTTCGGTAGTAAGTTAGCAACTGTTATAATAATATGGGTTGACAGATGAAAAACAGGTATAACTTTTTTTCAGAGACGTCAGATTGCCTTGATTTTAGATTTTTTGGAATCAACATTAAAAAATACCTTGAAATCATGTATCATATGTGTATATAATACCATAGCCTATTTTTGCTAATTTTGAAAATCTCCATTTCGCGATTTGACCTTGAAATCGCGACAAGTGGACATGAGATTTTTCTAGACTTTTGAGATATGTTATAGAATGGCAAAAGGAAGATATTGAGCAAAAAAAATTTCTACTAACATTCATTCCGAGGTTAAACCCTTATTTGACTGGATTAATCATTTTTTTTTCTAATTTTCAAACTTACACAAGGCTAATTCGAATTTATTTATTAGGTAAACTTTTGTTCATATACCTAAGCTGCTAGGATATATTCATAAATTGTCCTTTATGAGACAAGGGCTGCATTATTGCAGGTAATGGTTTTGTTATAGAAATTTCATTTAAAATGTACGTTTCGTCATCTACTGTTATAGTAGAGTTGTGATGTTTGATAATGAAGGTTCCCGTTAAATTTATTATTTCGTTATCAATTAGTATGCTACCATTATATTGGTTCAAAAGTAAGATATCAGGAGAAATTTCCTCGACTGTAGGTATGTGCTGGTTGTTTATTCTGGTGCAGAAAGATTGTTGACTTTTTAATAGTTTTGGTATACAAGTTGAATTAGAAATGTCAATGGTATTTTTATAATTACAAATTGAAAAATTGTAATATTCTTTACATTTTGATTTTATGCCAAATAATTTTTTTTCACATTTCAAGATAAGGTCGTATGGAATTTTGTTTATAAAATTATTGTTCTTTACAGATTTTAATAAAATGATTTCACATATTTCAATATTTGTTGTAGGTAAACTTAAGATATAAATTATTGTTGAAAAGTTTGAAGCAATTTTTACATTACCGAATTGAAGTGCTTCTTCAATACTAATATAGGGCATATTTTCCTTCTTTAATATTTCATTTGTAACATTAATTTCCATATCTGTTAAAATAAAAGAGTTTACAACTCCGGCCCTGGCCCGATGAATAGCATAATCAATATTTATAATTTCTTCTTTTAATATTTCAATTTTGTATTTAATACTTGTTACTAACTCTTTTTTTACAAATTCACTATTTTTTAATTTCCTCAAAATTTCATTTGTTACTTTAGTTATGTGATTAATTTTTTCAAAAGATAATTTATTTATTATTACTTGTTCATTATTGTTTTTTAAAATATTATTTATCTTATTACTAATAATCTTGAAATCATCATGGTCTGGATTACCTGCAAACCATTTCCATGTGCTTCCTATAAAATCAAGTGAGCGTTTAGTTCTTATAATAGGTCTTAATCTAGTAAGGTGATTTTGGATAAGTAAAATTTCATGTGATAAGTAGGGGTAAAGTGCGTCGTTAGTACTTATATTTTGTTTGACTACTGATTGTAATTCGTCTATCAGTTGTTGATACATATTTAAGTCTATAGTATGAATAAGTCGAAAAGTTCCTGTTTGTAATTTTGCTGTTCCTAGTTTTAGAGTTATCAATTGTGAATTTGTATAGTCCAAAATTTGACTTTCACCTCTAATTATGGAGATGATTGATCTGAAAGAGAGAAAATTAATTTCTTATTTTAGTTGCGTATATGGCTCTTATAAACCACTTTCCCAGATTCTGTAATGACTGTCGTATTTCTGTTTTCTTTTACTATCTCTTCTTTAAATTTTTTTGATAGTTTAGTTCCTAATCGTTTGTTCTGTTTGACGTAAATTACTTGTCCAGGTAAATATTGTTTTATTTTGTGTCTTTTCTTGTTATGTTGTTTTAGGTCAACTGTTTGCTTTTGTAAAAGTTTTTGTAAATTATTTTGTCGAGTTCTTTCGTAATCGTCAGGTCCGAATTCCACGTTCCGTCCGAAGAATAGGTCAACCGGTTTTTTACCCGTTGTAGAATGAATAGTATGATTATATTCATTAGCTGATTTTTCTAAAAGTTCTTCAAAGTCAACATCTTCTTTAATACACCTCATTATCTCGGAAAGGGTTGAGTGAAACCTTTCAATTTGTCCGTTTGCTTCACTTCTGTATGGGGGTGTTGTATAAACATTTATTTTTAGTTCATCTTTTAACATGAACATTATTGATGCTGAATTTAAAGATCGCTCATTGTCAATTGCGATAGATTTTGGAACACCAAAGAAAAATATTATATCTCTTAGTTTTCTTGGTCTTGTTCGTTGTAGATGTCTTCGATTTGCTTTTGAGTGAATCTAACTTTATAATTATGTATTAAAATGAAGTGGATGTATTTCCTGTATGAGGCCCATTATTCTTTCTTCAGTTTTTATACCATTAATAACAGAAGGATTAAGGTATTTTTTTAATAGAGAGGTAAGGTTTTCTTTGTTGAATTCAGGTTCTTTTATAAAGTGTTGGTGGTAACCTGGAAAATTTATCTTGAACTGGTAAGAACTGGTTTCAGCAAGTATAAGGAATATTTGACTCTTGAAAACATTAATAGGAGCCTCAACAATTGGTATTAAATTTTGCGATGAACTTTCATCAATATGTTCCGTGGTGGTAAGTGTAAAAGTATGGCTTAGTGGTGGGCGAGATAACGAATCTGCAACTACATTGGAGGTACCTGGTTTATAAACCAGCTTATAGTTATATTCTTCTAGTATCGCTTTCCAGCGTTTCATTTTTGAATTTGCGTTTTTGTTACTTAGTGCATGTGTCAGAGGTTGATGATCTGTAACAATTATTACTCTCTTTGATCCGTAAAGGAACATCCTGAGAGAAGTAAGTGCCCAAATAATGGCAAGCATTTCCTTTTCGTTAGGGGCATAAGACTCTTCAGTCTCATTAAGGGTTCGGGATAGAAATGTAATTGGTTTATTGTCCTGTGACAATACCGCTCCCAATGCAAAATTGGAGGCATCTGTTCTTAATTCAAAGCTTTTATTAAAGTCGGGATAAGACAATAGTAGTTCTTCAGAAACTAATGCATTTTTTATTTCGAGCCATGCATTTCTTGCTTCATTGTTAAAGTTAATTATTTTATTTTTTGAAACTTGTTTGGACAATCGTCCATCCTCCCCTCTTAGAAGGGATGTCAGGGGCTTGGCAATTTTAGCGTAGTCCCTTATGAATCTTCGGTAGTATCCTGACATACCGAGAAAAGATCTTAAATCTTTAAGAGTTTTTGGGGGTGGTAATTCCACAATTGCTTTTACTTTTTTAGGATTAGTTTTAAATCCTTCTTGATAAACGACGAATCCTAAGAATTCGACTTCTGTTTTTAGAAATTCACACTTGTCAAGTTGAACTTTTAAGTTCGCGTCTTCTAGTGTTTTAAATATAATCTGTATATTTTGTAAATGTTCTTCTTCGGTTTTACCGAAAATAATAATGTCGTCAATGTACACATAACATCGTCGACCAATGTGTTGACGTAGAATATCATCTAATGTGCGTTGGAAAATTGAGGGTGAATTTTTTAATCCAAAAGGAAGACGAGTAAACTCGTACTTTCCGTTGTTTATTGAAAAAGCAGTTTTTTCCCAATCTGATTCTTTAAGTGGAATTTGATGGAATCCACTCTTTAAATCTAAAAGAGTGAAATATTTGTTTTTTCCTAAATTGTATAGGACTTCATTAATTTCAGGTATAGGGTACCGATCTGGTATTGTGACGGTATTTAATTTCCGGTAATCTATTACCATTCTATATTTTTTTATTCCCGAGGCATCTGTTTTTTTGCTTACTATCCATACTGGAGAGTTGTATGGTGATTTTGACGGACGAATAATTCCGTCACGTAGGAGTTCATTGATTTGTTTCTCAATTTCGTTTTTAAGTGCCATGGGATATGGGTATGTTTTAGTATAAACAGGATCATCAGAAGTTGTTCTGATTTCTCCTTTAACATTAGTTGTAAATGTTAGTTTCTCATCTGGATCAGAAAATAAATTTGGACATGATCTAATCATTTCTTTTAATCGATTATTTTGAATTGGAGTCAAGTGAGAGCATCTTATATCAAGTTTATGAACTTCTTGTGCTTCTAATTGATGAAGATTAAATTTGTATTCATTTTTAAGAATAAAATAATTCTGTTTCGTATAAATAATTGCGCTTAGATCCTTAAGGCTGTCGTTTCCGACAATGCCATCAAACGTTTCTAGTCCTTGCAGAATAAAAAATTTCAATTTTCCTATTTGTGGTCCAAAAATATCTAAATCTGCGTGGTGTGTAACTTAACTTTTTCTCCGATCGAATATGTGTAAAAATCTTCCTCATTTTTAATAGGTGTACGAATATAACATGATTTAACATAATTTTTATTAGAACCTGTATCTAGTAGAAATTTTAATTTTGTTCCGCCCTTCGTTGTACATTGGAAATATGGGATCGAAGAGCGGTTTAATCTAAAAAATTAATATTATCGAGTTCATTAGAATGTTCGATATTTTCTCCTTGTACTAAAGGAATATCTTCTTCAAATTTATCATCGAAAGTATTGTCTGTAAAAAGATGATTTGGATCATAAGTTTCCGAAGGTGGGTTCTCATGTTCATTTAAAACATTATTTGTATTAGTAAAAAAGGTACGTTGGAATTTATTTGGAACTTGTGGTTGTTGAGATGCTTGTCTTTTTTGTGTATTAATTGGCTGTTGATAGTTTGGTCTATAGTTTGGTTGATAGTTTTGTTGATAGTTTTGTTGATAGTTTGGTTTGAAAATTGGTCTGTTTTGGTAGTTTATGTTACGAGATTGTGTAGAGGAACTTAATTCCATTGGCTCAGGTTTAGGTTGTTGTTGTGGCTTCGGAGGAAGCGGAAAATTATTTGGTGCGTGCAATTGTCTAAACTGTTGAGGTTGTCGGTATTGGTAAAAATTTTGACCTTGTCTCTGCATTTGAGGAATGTGTGTTAGTTCGGGATAAAATTTGTTATTATTCGGCCGTGGAGGCGTTGGAGGTGGTAATGTGTTATTAATGCGTTTAAAATTTGCTTGACTGTTATGTGCATAGTTCATTCTAAAAGTCATATTGTCAAGTTTGAGGCACATTTGTAGTGCTTGGGGTAATGAAGTCGGTTCACGAATACTCAAAAGTCGTGGTAGGTCTCCATTTAATCCTCGGATAAAAGTATCGAGGGCTTTGTCACGGTATGAATTAGTCATAACCCATAATGAATCATCGCTTAATTCTAAGCATGCAATTTTGTCCAGTATCAACGAAAGGTGTTGATAAACCTGTTGATAAAAATCAGTAATTGACTGATTACGTTGAGCAAGGCTCGTCATCTGGTACTCTAGTGTACCTATATCGTGCTTATCAGAATAGTGCATCATTAAGCATTTTTTAATTTTGGCCCAATCTAAGGGTGTTCTATACGATTCTAAAGCTGTGTCTGCTTCCCCGGTTATTTTATGTCTAACCATATGAATTATGGCGTAATATTTGGAAGTGCCTTTAAGGCTGTCGTACATTGTAAATATTCTGTCTACAGTTTTTCGTCAGGAATTAAATTCCCCAGCTTTGCCTGAAAATTCTCTTAGGCATTTAACTATGTCTGGTACTTTGTCTATGTCGTTTGTGTTACTAGCAAAATCAATCGGTAATTCTACCTCATTAGTATCATTAAAAGTATTGTTAAATTTTTTAACCGTTTCTATAACTATTTCACTTATTTGTTTAATCATGTCGGGTGTTAAAGAGTTTGATGGATTGGAGGAGGAAGAGGATTTAATATCGTCGAGCGTCATGTTTCTAATTAATTTGGTAATATTCTTAATGTCTTCTTTTGACATACAATTTTATTTTGAAATTTAATTTAATTTCGCCCAATTTTTAATTTATGATTTCACTTCTATATTTTTCTTGCTATGTTTCGATTACAGTAGTTTCTTTCTTTTTTTTTTTATTATTAGTTAAACATTTTTGTTTCTCTTTTTTTTCACTTTCTTAATTTCTAATTGTTCACTTTGAAAATATTATAAACTTACAATATAATAATTAATATCATCTTGGATGCAACTGGTTCAGTGGAGCGGCTAGCTATTTAAGCTTCCTATTTTTCCTTTGAATACTGAGGGGCCCTTTGTTTGGTGTTTCTCCACTTAGAGTTCTTTAAGGATTCTGAGACCTTTTTTAATTTTATTTTTCTGATTCACTTTTTTTTATGCACTTCTTGAGGACTTTAAAAAAAATAACACGATCAGGTTATGATAAAATAAAAAAAACTTTTTCACTTTGTTATGTGCTTCTTAAGGACTTTTTTAACAACGCGACTAGTTCCCTACTGCTCGGGCGCCAGTTAAATTTATATTAATTGATTTTACTAAAAAAATATATTTTTGTGAGGATGAACCTCTTTATTTGAATTTCCTCTTACAACTGAATTTATAAAAATTAATCTTAATCCTAACTTAAGCCACATTGACATTTCTTGATTTCTTATCTGTGGATACTGCATCGTTGGTGGCGGTGCTGACGTATGGTAATTTTGCTGACTGTTTGTATTCTTTTAAGATTGGTTATCGATGAGGATGACTGTTGGATGTTTATGTTTGGATTTTGATTAAATTGTTTGATGAGGATGACTGTTGGATGTTTATGTTTGGATTTTGATTAAATTGTTTGTTAACTTATATTCACAGACAGCACTGTACACAAAAGGGTTTCGGGGGGAAAGACGTACGAAAGTTTCCAGTCTTGGTATTTTTTGTTTATGGATATATTTTTCTCATTTAGTACTTTTTAGTACAGATTTATCACATTGAGTTTGAGAATCGCATAAGGAGTGTCTGTGAAGTGATAAAATGAAAAAACGCTGTGAAAATTGAAATGATATAAATTTTTATCACTTCACAGCTTCACAAATCGGGAATTGACCCCCAGGTAATTTTTCTTGATCCAAAGGAGTTTTCTGACTTTGAATACATACTTAGAAATTTTTTTGTTTTGGTTCAGCAGCGTACTTTATTTTTTAAAATCATATGTAATCTTATGTTTATAATTAGAAATCTTTTTTTGATTTATGTTGTATTTATATTAAAACTGTCAGTCTGGTAGACGGCCATAGGCCAAACCATAAAGTCTTAAGTATATATAATCACAATGTACAATCTTTTGCATATTTGAAATAAAGTCAAATAACTAACTAAACTAACGGTCTGTATTTTCTAGAACGTGCACAACAGTCCGCAGAAGTTTGTTTTTGTCACCTAGGTATTTTCCAACGTTCGTTGCCATGATGTGGATTCTATTGGAGGAAGAAATGAAGAGCATTTTTTTTATGAATAATTATATATTTTGTTTAAATATTTATGTATAAATATCAAAAAAAATATATATACAGTAGGTGCCCACATGTTTATGACCGATGAAAATTTTCAAAAATTTGTCACTAATTCTTTAACTGGAACGCTAAAAACTAATGTACCTAATTTTTTTTTTCTGTAGGTACAGTATAGTATTATTACGGTTGTATAAAACATTATGCCACTACTAGTTTTTTTCTTAAAGAGGCAAAGTCAAAAAATTGATGACGATAAACGAGACCACCATTTTTCAATATTTCGTGTGTTTTCCTTTTGTGGCAAAAATGCCTTTATTCATTAGGGAACTCTGTTTTTATCTGAATGAGTTGTTGTTCCGTGCATGTTATAATTCAGCAACTCACCACTAACGTTTTCGACGTGTTGGTATAAGGTTTTCTGCAGCATTTCGCTAAGAATCCCCAAAGAGCGTTATTTGTGGAATTCATCCCCGGAAAATTACCAAGCCTAAACAGGCTTTTTTAATTTTTCTTACTTAGAAAGGATGTGACACTCTAAGCGTTATATTAGAAAGCCGTAATAATAATTACTGTACAGAAAAAATAAAATAAAATTAGTTTTTAGCGTAACAAATTTGTGAAAATTTTCATCGGTCATAATCATGTGGCCTCCTACTGTATAAAGGAAACAGTAGTGTTCAGGGAAAGGAAACTCATAAAAATTTGCTTCCTATTACCGAACAGTTTAAAATAGGAATAAATAAAAACAGTTTTTAAAAAATTTAATAAAAATTGATTACTTAGGCCGTGTGCGAATTGCGTTAAAATGTTGGTTAAAATTTCTACCACGATTAAAATTTGACGTTTGGTTAAAAAAGGGATCAAATTTATTTTTTTGCTGTGCGAATTGGGTTAAAATGTATTAAATGGGACTTTTTTCTTGGTACTACTTTGAATAAAATTCCCTCAAGATAAAACAAAATTACCCTCAAAAATGGTTTTTCTTATATTCAATTAACAATTTTTTTTTTTAACAAAACCCAGTTGAAAATATATCAAGTTAAATATTCTAGTATGAAAATGTACGAAATTCTCAATTTCACATACTTTTTTTTTATTTTATCGATAAATTCACATTTCATTATGATCAAAAAGAAATTTAATAATTAAGTCTTCTAACACTAATTCGTAGTTCACCAGCTGCCAACAAAATAGAAATATAAAAAATAAAAAACAAACAAACAATTAGTAGATTTTCAATTTTTCAAGATGAATATTAATTTGAGGAAGTACTTTGTATTAATACTTTTAACATTTCTTAAAATATCAACGCATTATAACAAAAATAATTTCAAATCTATCTTGATCTTTCTATCTTGAGAAACGTCAAATTTTAACCACTAGTGTCAAATATTACCCTGCTCCGCAGCTGGGTAAATTTTAACCCATTTTATTCACCATGCTAGTGTCAAATTTTAACCAAACGTCATATTTTAACCAACATTTTAACGCAATTCGCACACGGCCTTATTGTCTAAACTAACAAAATTATAAAATTCGGCTTAAACTATATTTTCATGCAAATAAACAGTATTTCATGCAACCACTCTCACTATTATTTTTTACAAAAAAATACGATAATTTTACGCATCTGATCCTTCCGACAAACTGAAAGCTATTTGAATAAGAAAATATAGATTTATGAGCGAGATATAGCAAGGAGTGATCGAATATAGTAAAAAGATTCAAGTTTAACCGGATTTTTACTTCTAACGGGACAAAATAGTTTGTTTTTACATATTTAAGTGAAAAGTGTTCGGCTACTGGAGCTGTTCGGAAATAGGTGAATCCACCCTATTACTTTATAAATAAAAAATGATAAGTTGAATCTTAATATAAATTAAACGTACGAGTAAAAATAGTTTTCTTTTTGTGTTGGTAAGGAGATAAGTTATACTATTTCATATTATTGTGTGATAAAATTAAATGTTTTCTAAAGGTTTAACTCTTTTCTAATTGAATCTGTACAAAAAAAATTGCAACTAAGTGCAACTTCGACCCATTTGCCCCTCTTAAACGTTTTGTTTTGAAAAAATGCTTAACTTGTTTTCATGCATCCATATTTTAAGTTTTTTTAAAGATTCAACTTCTTGAATTACAGAACCTGATTAATTATAATTTTTCCTTAATTTTAAGACCTTTATTTTGGCGATACTATTTATAAGCGTTTTAACAAACCATTTGGATCCATCCGATTGTCATTTGGCCTGATGGCCGAATTATATTTTTCGTTCAAACTCATCAGACAATTTTCATCAAAACCCATTTTTCAGCTTATTTTTAATATATCTTAACCCTATTCTGCTCTCAAATTCAAGAGAATGGATTATCACTGCCTGCCGGACAGACATGTCGTTCAATTGACTAACATGCCCGTCCGACAACCAAAAAATCAAATTTTTTTGAAAACCATCCGGCAAACCGGATAGGCAGTCGGATGGGTGTTCACATTATCAAAACAGGATCAGATCACACCAAATGGCGGCTGATCTGTCCGGTAAGTTAGCCAATGTGAACCCCCCTATACGAATTGTGTATGTTCGACAACTCACTCATGCCATTTTGACTTAAGCCCATGCGTGCATATGCCTGGCCCAGAGACATGGTATAAAAAGACAAGGTATGATCATCAGAGCCGCCATCTTACAAAATGGGGTAATAAGGTTTTGTTATTTGGCATTTGGCACCCTTCAAGCAAACAGGTCCGACCTCGGTCCGAATCCGCTCCGCCTAAGGCGGAGCTGAGTTCGACTTCGGATCAGAAACTGGTCCGAAGGCGGCTCAAATTAGTATGGAAATTATAATCACCGCGATGTCGATTGCATATGTATTAGTGTGGTGAAAATCTCCATTCCGAGAAATCGGAGCCGAAGTCGGAACGAATGACGTCCGGCATTTTGACATCGATCGATACTCGCCCTTCAAGCAAACAGGTCCGACTTCGGTCCGAATCCGCTCCGCCTGAGGAGGAGCTGAGTCCGACTTCGGATCAGAAACTGGTCCGAAGGCGGCTCAAATTAGTATGGAAATTATAATCACCGCGAAGTCGATTGCATATGTATTAGTGTGGTGAAAATCTCCATTCCGAGAAAACGGAGCCGAAGGCGGACCTGAGTCGGAGCAGCGAAAACCTACCAAAAGAGGAATAAAAAAGGGATGACGTTTCGCATTTGCGACCAAAAAAAGAACTAGATTTTTGTTTTTTTTTCACTGAAACTGTTTTTTTTTATTTAATTTTGGCAAACGAAATTTTCACAATACAGTATATACAATATAAAATAGAATACATTTTTTTTATTTTATTTTATTTGTTGTTGCTGCTGTTGTTGGTGTTTCTTTAGATGCCCAATCGCATGTTTCACCTTCTGACTTTTTCTTCATCATTAGAGATTACATCTACAACATAAACAGAAACACATCACTTTAATCCAAACACTTTGAGCGATATATACAACATACCTTTTTTTGTTTCCATATTGTTAATAGTTTGATATAATTGTTTATAATTATACTCATATTTTATTAACAACGACACGAGACACGACGCGACTAAACACTTCAACAAAAAATAACAAAATGACGCTTTTGCTCTTGTTGGCTATGTCTGTCTACTTTTTTTTCCTTTTCTCAGTTTTCACCACGATTCTCTTAGACTTTGTGTTCATACACAAAAAGTTGCAAGTGTGTGAGTGCAACCCCGCTTTTCTCGGTCGGAGGTCGGACTGTCTTTTCTGGACTCCGTTTTCTTGCTTGAAGGGCGAGTATCGAATATGTTTGACATTTCTAGCAAAACAAAAAACTCTGTTTATCAATTTTGTTCACTGAAATTGTTTTTTTTTTTTTATTTTAATGTTTTTTAGAACAAGAAATTAAAATAAATACAATATTAAAATAAATATTAAATAAAATAAATCTTTTTATTTGTTGTTGCCGCTGTTGTTTGTGCACTTTTGGATGTCTAGTATTCCCTCCACTTAGTGAATACACGGTGGATTCCGTCCGTGATATTGATTGATATTGATTAAACAATGATCAGGAGATATATTAATGTTATTAAATACCTGCCGTCGATTCCCATGGAGCAATATTATGTACTTTATCTTTGACTTCAAGAATTTGACAAACAACGACACAAGACACGACGCGACCAAAAACTTCAACAAAAAATAACAAAATGACGCTTTGGCTCTTGTTGGCCTTGTCTTTCTTTTCCTTTTCTCATTTTTCACCACAATTCTCGTTCGACTTTTGTGTTCATACACAAAAAGTTGCAAGTATGTTCTTGCTTGAAGGGCAAAGTCAAAAGCAACAATAATTTCCAAGACAAATTTGTTTACAGCAACAATTTCAATGGGCTGGGCTGTCAAAACCTTAAGTAGCCATAAGTTTTGACAGTGCTCGATACTGAGTTTTTTCTAATGATCATACCTTCTCTTTTTATACCATGGGCCAGAGATACCCAAAGGAGTTGGGAAACTTTCGTACGTTATACCCCCCAAAACCCATTTGTTTATTTCGTGTTGTTGTAATCTCTTTTGTATTCGTGAATAAATGTGAAAAACACACATAGTGTAGTCACGGTGTTTTTACTCACACTTATCCAAAAATGTATGATTTTTCACGCATACTTATGCCGAATTCCTTTGACTGGTAAAATCGAATTTTCGGCGATCTTAAAGCGAATTTTTTCTGAAAATCATGTTCCATAGAAAAAAAAATTCGCCTGGCATACTTTTTGTGAAAAAGTCAATTTACTGTGACTTTTCTTCCCGTGATTGTCTTCAAGAAACTTGTATCTCTGCAAAGCATCAGCATACGGCCAAAATAATTAACCTTCTACTTCATCTCCACTCAGATCTTAATAATAACTGCAATTTCCGTTTGATTCTGATTAAAATAAATTTATATTACCGAAGAAAATAAACAAAATTATTGATCAAAGGAATCTCTGGTTTTATTTTGCAGAAATTGTTTTGGTTTCAGCTTGACGTTTTTGTAAAAATTGTTGTCAAATGACACACATACAATAGCAAAAAGAATTCGGTCTGTTTTCATGTTCCTTTTTAAACCAAAAATTCGATTTTTTTGAGGCGATTCAAAAAATTGAAAGGAATTCGACATTAGCCAAAAGCGTCGGTTTTTTCACGCATACTTAGCCAAAAATGTCCGACGGAGCTTGTAGGCAAACCAGTATGACGTCAGAAGTTTCCCATCTCCTTTGGGTATCTCTGGCCTGGGCCTTTAATGATGATGAAAAATAAAAATCAATTGTGAAATATTAACCAAAAATAAAATTCAAAACGCTTGTGGAAGTACCTATCTAATTGCAGAGATTTATAAATGTTATTAATACTATAATTTTGTTGTAGAAGTATATAGCTTTCCTTTTCTTTTTCAGCTGTTTGTGAACGTTGTGGTGCTATAGGAGTAAAACACACTTTTTACACTAAATCTAGAAGATTCTGCAGTATGTCATGTGCAAGAGGAGAACTGTTTTCTCTAGTTTGTAAAAAAATGATTTGCTCAACGAGTTCAGTAACTATACCATCAACCACACTCGCTTCGGCGACAGCAGCTTCAATATCTGAAGAAAATCTTATGAATTCTATAAATAATCAACGATCGAATATTGAAGTAGCTCTACGATTATCGCATTTAAAAAGCCCAAGTTCAAACTATCGCTTCAAAATTACAAATCAATCCTTAACAAATATAAATGATAACGACCTCATGGATGTTTCAGATGAAGTCGTAGAGCAAATTGATAGTGATGAATATCGTAATCGAAAAAACTTCATGTACAGCGATGCAATAACACACAATGATATACCCCAAATATCAAAATATGAACGTCTTCCCTCGCCGTGTCCGCAAAGCGAAAAAATTTGCAGCGTCCGTCGGAAACAAGGCGATCTTTTGCTTTCATACGAATGGACGCAACGATTATCTAAGCAAGGATTTTATGCAGCACCAGTAAAATGTTTCCCGCATGCTCCGGGTTATGATGTATGGGATAGTATTGGCATTAATATGAAGGTAGAGGTCGAGAATACAGACTGCTATAGCCAAGAACTAGTACAGCCAGGACAAACACCTCACTCCTTTTGGGTGGCTACTATTTTGAATATTTCTGGATACAAAGCGTTAATGCGATATGAAGGTATGTATCAATGTATGTATGTGAAGAGTTTTCTCTTTTTTGTTATAAAATTGGTTTATTTAAAGGATTTGACGAACCCTCGCATGATTTTTGGGTTAACTTGTGTTCTTCAGAAGTACATTCGGTTGGATGGTGCGCCACTCGTGGCAAGCCTTTGATACCCCCTCGAACCATTGAAAGCAAATACAGTGACTGGAAAGATTTTTTAGTCGAGAGACTCTCTGGAGCAAGAACGCTTCCGTCAAGTTTTTATAATAAAATAAGCGAAAGTATGAACTCTAGGTTCCGTCTTGGCCTGAATTTAGAATGCGTTGATAAGGACAAAATTTCACAGGTTAAATTAACTACTGTTAATAAGATTGTAGGCAAACGCCTGTTTGTCAAATATTTTGATTCCGACGATGGTTTTTGGTGTCACGAAGATTCGCCTATTATACATCCAGTTGGTTGGGCAACTACAGTAGGACATAATTTAGCTGCGCCTCAAGATTATTTAGAGCGAATGTTGGGTAAGTTTTATAGAGCGGCTATTAATAAGAAACAATAATTATTTTTTTTTTAGCTGGGAGAAAACAAATGATTGAAGTGCATGATGACGACGCAACCATAGAGTTATTTAAAATGAATTTCACATTTGAGGAATATTATATCGATGGGAAAAAGAATGGTTTCATAGAAGGAATGAAATTGGAAGCTGTTGACCCTTTAAATTTATCGGCTATATGTGCTGCAACTGTAATGGCGGTTCTCAAATTCGGTTATATGATGATAAGGATTGATTCATATCAACCAGATGCAACAGGATCTGATTGGTAAGATTTATCTGTATGATTTTTTAACTTGGAGGTCAAGGTCAGTTCCCGACATTTGAAGACAATTTTATAACGCCTTGACGTGATTTAATGTGGGAACAATGAAATCAAAACCTAAAAACTTTTCATAGGATAAATATTTGTTCACAGTTGAAATTTTTTAGAAGGAATGAGAAGTAAGAAAATCAAAGGCGTTGAGCTTATTTTAGATTTATAAAGTTGAATGGACACCTTATTTTTGATCCATACGTAAATGTTTTTGGATTTAAAAATGGCTTTTAGCTCAATATTCAAATAGAATTTGTTTTACCTCAGGGGATACGTCAAAATCATTTCTTTATTGTTCCGTCCGTCCATCTGTGCGTCCCTGTGTATACATTTCCACAGCCTAAACGGGTGCACGGATTTCCTTCAAATTTGGTAAAGATCATTTTTATAGAATTCTGAAACTTGTTTTTTGCAATGAAACTGCATTTTTAGTTTTTCTCAAAAAATGTAAAATAACAAAAACAAAAATTTCGTTTCTAACATAAAAATGTTTCGAACTGCAAGAGCAAGTACGTGTGTTTTATTTTTTATCGATATTTGGACAAACTGATTTCAGATAGCAGCATTGCTCCTGCATTTTTATTGAGATACGAAAAATAATAGATCTCTGGTTGGATTTCAAAATCTATATCTATTATAGGTGTAAGGTGGAGAATGCCGCCAAGACCTTACACTATACACCAAGAAAGCAAACATTTACGGCACAAAAAAAGACACAATTTAGCAAAGCTGTAGGGATGGGAAAAACCGGCCGGTTTAAACCGGTTTCGGTTTTTTTGCTTCGGTCAACCGGTTTTTTGTCCTCGCGGTTTAAACCGATTTTTACAAAAAAAAAAACCGAAAAAAAACCGGCTGAAAAAAAACGTCCAACAAAAAAAAGATCCGACGAGACAAAAAAGTGAAAACCCTCAAAACATTCATTCCCTCTGTCAACTTAACATATAATTATAAATTTTCATTCATATTCGGCTTAACAAATTCCTCAAAACTCCTATTAACATTAAGAGTGAGTTAAGAACTCTTAGGGCCAATTTATTGAGCCTCCATTAAATTTTGAAATTTGTCGTTTTAGTTAAAAGCTTTGTTAATCTATTGACGTCTTTAAGTTTCCATCATTAAAAATTCATTTAATTCACTCTGCTTTAGTTAAAGTCTTTACTTTTAATGGAAACTTTAAATTTAAAACTCCATTAAAAATATGGCAGGGTTATTTTTTGAAAAATTAAACTGTCAAAAGCTACATTTTTGTCAAATAAAATATATTTAAATTTGAAGATTTGAAGGATAAACAATATAAAAACACAAAAATGATGACCCGTAACAGAAGGTGTTACAATTAGGATTACGCATCATTTCAACCCTGATTAGTTTCACTAGTCGTGAAGATATTCTCTGTGCTCTTCTGCGCTCTGTGAAGTGGATAAGAAATGAATTAATTTCTTTGAATTTTGTGTCTTTTAAAAATCTCAAATAAAGTGTTGTCCATTCAACCCTCATACCCATAGATTCAAAAATTCTGGGAAGCCTATAAATATATTCTTGTCTGGCGAGAGAGAAATGCCAGTAGTGACCAAAACCTGAAGCAATTCATTCCTATAACGTACATGTCGTTGAACTAAAAAAACACAAAAACGACTTTTTCTGTAACCAAAATTACCAATTACCAAACGTTGGTCTTATGAAATTGATTGAACACATTTTCACCATCCCATTTTTCCATATTCATGCCTGTTTTATTCATTTTTAATTGTAAACTTACACTGAAACTTTGTTTAATAAAATAATAAATGAAATGACATTTGACGCTAATGGAGAGTGAATAAATAGAAATCCTGTTTAAAACCTTCGTTTGCTCTAAAAATCCCTCTTAAAAGGTCGAATTTGGTGTTTTAACTAAAACGACTTTTAAATTTAATGCTCAATTAGTTAATGATGCCAAACTTCAAAAAAATCCTTAAAAGAGACTGAATTTAACGAATTTGGTTTTAAATTTTGAAATTTCCTTTTTAATGGCGATTTAAGTTTAATGGAGAGTCAATTGGCCCTTATAACAAAATCAAACTAAAAAAAGCTTTGCTCAGGGATTTTCTTCGAAAAGTTTTTTTTTGTTGGTTGACAAATTAGGTTTAATTTTGTTTTTTTATAAATCAAGCAAAAAAAAAACCGAAAACCGGTTTTTCAAAAAACCGGAAAAACCGAAAACCGGTTTTTGTACTAACAACCGCCATCCCTACAAAGCTGAAATTAATTCAAGAATTTCAGCTGAGATACGCGTATCTCCAGCTTAAAAATATTATTTCTGTTTCCCATTATTAAAATGTATCGCACGGAAAAGTGAAGAAGAACGGAGGTAAAAATTTCAGCTAAAATCTCGATCTGCGTACTAGGATTTCTGAGAATAATTTTATTTGCATTGTCTGCATGCAGAAAAGTAAGCCTTAAATACGTATCGGTACGTCTACAAAATGCAAAAAAAAAAACATTTTGTCTTCAACCTAATCTTCCTATAATCTCCTTTTCAACTACCCTATCCACATCTGTGGATGTTCAAATTCTGTTCCCCCTTTTTATGCAGGGGCCTTACTATTTAACTTTGTGTCACTATTCTCTTCGAAAGTTAATTTTAATTGTACTTCGTAGTCGAACTACATATCTAATGTCGAATTTCTTTCAAATCTCATGTCGTTTTCCAAAATTAAAAAAGTGTCACTCCTAGCTATATAATCACTCCCAAAAGAAGTGATTTCAATACAAATTCCAAAATTGAAAAAAAGAGTGAATTTTTGGAGTGAATTCTTCAATTATTATAAAAAATTATATTTATTTATAAAAAAAATCAATTAGTATTGAAAAAAATTAATAATAGTGAATTTAAAAGATTCTGTTATTATTTTATTTATTATTTAGTACTACACACACATGCAAAGCAAACGTCAAATCACTCCACTTGTCAAATTCGTCGTGAACAAATTCCAAAATTGCACCAAATCAGTCCTATAATTTTGGAAAACGACATCAAATTCTGTTTACTGATTTTAACTATTTCCTAATGCATAGGTGCACTTAGGAGACTTTTAACACTATCTACTGTTTTTGTTTATTTAGTTACCACATAATATTGGTCAAGTAAAATGAAATGCATGTTTAAAGAACGGTCCAATATGTCTTTTTTTCGCTGAAGCACAAAACTTTTATATATGTTTTTAATTTTTGTTTATCGTCAAAAATGTTCCAAAGATGATACCTGCTCATTTAAAGATAAAAAAAACTGTCTTTTCGATCTTATTTGGAAGTTTTGACACATTTTTCTAAAATTTGTTTTTTTGAAAATCTTGACTTCATTTTGAAAAAAGAAAAAAGTTGTATGGCGGTCGAGAAAACGCGAGACATGTAACTAGCTAATCTTAATGACAACACTCCACAAAACATTAATTAATTAATTTCAGACCGGAAAAATGCGGAAAAATTAATTTTACCTCTATTTGAAAAACAAAGATATTTTTTTTTGCACTTCCTAGCCTTCTTACAGAATTTATTTTTTTTAAATAATTGCAATGGTAATTAATAAATAAAACCAACTTTCAAGCTTAGCTTACGCTAATCCGAGATGAAAACAAAAAAACAAAACATGAATTACAGTTACCCATTGTATTGAGAAGCTCAACTCATGATTTAAAATCATGTGGCTAAACTTTTTTTTTCTATTTTGTCCAGTCAGATTGGCGAATTACCACACTGTGCCTCGGTCGCAATCGGCTCCAACTGGAATTTATTTGTGAACACCAAATTTGTATGGAAACTATAATCACCGCGAAGTCGATTGCATATGTATTGGTGAGGGGGAAATTCACCACTCCGAGAAAACGAAGCCCGAAGCGGTGCATAAACGGAATGAAAAAAATGGTGCTTGACATTTGGAAGCATTAAATTAAATTATTCCTTACTTCGTGACCTTTGTTGAATTAAATATTTAATCCTCAAGCCCACATAGGATTAAATATTTGGAAGCATTTGCAAACAAAACAGAACACGATTTATTTTCTTTTTCTTAAAATTTTTTTATTGTTTTTTTTTTTTTTTTAAATTTTAATTTATTGTACTCTTTTGATACAGCGGCTAGAGAATTTGCATCATTGAAGAACATTGTAGCTGTTGTGCGAAGTTTAGGTTAGGGTGAAAATTCTCAGCTAGCGTCTCATTATTGAACTCCTTGAAAAACATGATAAATTATTAATTATAAAATCACAGAAGCACGTTAAGAAATTAATACCTTTTCTTGTAATAAAATATTCTATATTAATAAAACAATGTATATTAAGTTTTAGAACGAGACACGGCAAACGACCCACCGACGAGATACTACAACAAAAGACAAATAATAACAAAATGAAGCATTATACCTTGTCTTTTTGCCTTTGTCTTTCCTACGTTCGTTTTCCTTTTCTCACTTTTTCACCACGATTCTCCCTCGACTTTGTGTTTATATATACACAAAAAGTTGCAAGTGTGTGAGTGCAACCCCGTTTTTCTCGTTTTGAGGTCGGAGTTACTTTTCTGAACTCAGTTTTCTTGCTTGAAGGGAAACCATGGTATAAAAAGAGAAGGTATGATCATTATGTCGTTTTCCAAAATTCAAGGAGTGACACTCCTAGCTATATAATCACTCCGAAAGGAGTGATTTCAAATTCCAAAATTGAAAAAGGAGTGAATTTTTGGAGTGAATTCTTCACTCCCAAAATTTTGAAGGAGTGACGGAGTGATTACCAATACTCATACATTTTACTTCATGGACTACTTGTCAAATTCTTGGGTGGTTGTTTTAATTTTTTTTGTGAAGAAAATTATATTTATTTATAAAAAGAATCAACAAAGTATTGTAAAAAAATCAATAAAAGTGAATTAAAAGATTGTGTTATTATTTTACTTATTATTTAGTATTACAAACACATGCAAAGTAAACGTCAAATCACTCCACCTGTCAAATTCGTTGTGAACAAATTCCAAAATTACACAAAAAAGGAGTGATTCACTCCCATAATTTTGGAAAACGACATTAGAAAAAAGTCTGTATCGGGAACAGTAAAAACTTAAAAATGGCTTCTTAGGTTTTTGACAGCTGCCCATTTAAATTGTTGTTGTAAACAAATTTGTCTTGGAAATTGTTGTTGCTTTTGACTTTGCCAAATTAAACGTCAAAAACTTATTACTCCATTTTGTAAAATGGCGGCTCTAATGATCTTATACCATGTGATACCATGAACAATCTCATGAATGTTCAACTCATACACCGCGGCTCTAATATTACAAGAGTTAAAGCGTTTGGTGCTGTGGTTTGGTAACTTAACAAATTTTCGGTTTTGGGTTTTCAAAGAGTAATGTCGAATTCCTTTCAATGCAAAAATCGAATTTTCGGCGATCTTGAAGCGAATTTTTTCTGAAAATCATGTTCCATAGGAAAAAAAATCGCCTCAAACTAAGCAGAATTCGAATTTATTTTAATCCCAAAGAGATTTACACGGATTTGCACACACACTTGGCATTTTTGGCATTTCTCAAACGTCAAGCTTAAAGATTGCTTCGTGTTGTTTGTTTATTTGAGAACACCAACTTCAAATAAAGTGTAAATTATAATCGTTTATCGTATTTTTATTGCGGAAAAATATAAAATAAATTTAAAAAAACAATGTGCGATCAAAATATATTTTTTCCTGACATATTTCTTGTGAAAAAGTCCAATTACTGTGACTTTTCTTCCCGTGATTGTCTTCAGGAAATTTTTTCTCTGTTAAACCACAGCATACGGCCAAAATAATTAACCATCTACTTCATCTTCACTCAGATCTTAATAATAACTGCAATTTCCGTTTGATTCTGATTTCTATCTATTGAAAAACATAGTTTTGAATTTAATGCATTTAAAATTGTCATATACAGACTCGATACAAAAGTAAAGTTTATTGATTATCAATTGATTGAGGGGGCTATTTGCACCATTGATCCTAGCATTTTATTAACTTTTTTAATAATATAGTTTAAATGATCTATAAATGATAGCTCAGGATCAAGAATAACTCCTAAGTCTGAAAACACAAGGACTTTACTTAAGTGAAACGAATCAAACGAATAATTAAAAACAAACGGAATTTTTTTGCGTGTAAAACTCATAGTTTTATACTTGTCGACGTTAAGAACAAGAAAATTTTTACTGCACCATTCCCTAAATAAAATTAAGTCTTCTTGTAATAGTAAACAGTCAGAAATACATTTAATACTTTTGAAAAGCTTAATGTCATCAGCATAATTAAGGACGGACGAATGATCGACGAATTAAGGATCGAAACCAAGTCAATAAAATAAATAAAATTGGGCCTAAATGGCTGCATTCAGGAACACCTGAATTGACAACAAATTGGTTCGAACACATATTACGAAATACAACACTATAAAGCGTATTTTTTAGATACGAGGATATCCAATTTAAAAAAAACTATTATTAAATCCAAGATTGCTTAATTTTAAGATTAATGTTTTATGACACAGCTTGTCAAAGGCTTTACTAAAGTCAGTGAATACACAATCGACTTGCCCACGTTTTTCAAAAACATCTAAACAAAAGGACGTGAAGTTAAATAAATTAAATTAATTGACTCAAACAGTTTTCGTATCACAGATAATTTAGCTATAGGTCGGTAGTTCATTATTTCGTTTTTAGGACCTTTCTTGTGCACAGGAATAATGAATGCACTTTTCCAGATATTAGGAAAAAGAGAACTTTCTAAAGACTTATTAAATAGAACACATAACGGATATGACAAATAAGAAACACATTTTTTTTAAATAGAGGATGGCACACCATCAGGGCCTGGATATGACAAATAAGAAACAAATTTTTTTTTAAATAGAAGATGGCACACTATCAGGGCCTGGACACTCATCCAGTTTTTTTTGTACTTTGTGCAACGGTATCTTCGTTTATATCAAAATTGATAGAATTAAAGTGAGGGAAATTCACCTCAGCCGAAGAAAAGTAAGAAGGGTTCTCTGAATTTCGATTTCGATAATTTCAAATTGGGCTTGATGATCGATATGAAAAAATGCAATCAATTAAAAAACTAATTCATTCTTTTTCCCAACGTTTCTCCGGTTTTTTCCGGCTTCATCAGGGGGTTTGGATATATTAGTTCTTAAAGAAACAATTAACAATGAAATGTTTTATGAATAAAAAACTAATAATAATTTGTACATTTAAATAATTTAAACAATTTGATAACTATTGCACTTACTTTTGTTGTTAATAAATTACATTGAGGAACAATTTATACGAAATAAAATTAAAAATAAACTTTTAAAACTTTACAGAAAATTAAACACTTCTTATTGGCAAATGCAAACTTAAAGAATATTAATTTAGATTAGTTTACGATATGGCAACACTGTAGACAGCGCTTATGTCATATCGTTGCCATTAAACTGGCTTAGTCCACACCATAAACAAAAAATACCAAGACTGGAAATTTTCGTACGTCTTTCCCCCCGAAACCCTTTTGTGTACAGTGCTGTCTGTGAATATATGTGAAAGCCACCACGTTGGTAAATGACGTTAACACGCACACATTTATAGATTCACGACATTCACCACACATTTGACACGAACACAACGATAGGTTCACGACATTCACCACACCTTGCAGCTTGTAGGCAAACGTCAGTTGACCGCCGAGTTTCCAGTCTTGGTATTTTTTGTTTATGGTCCACACGACGACATACCATCAATTAATGAAATTTCAGTTGAACTCGAAGCATTTATGGGAACGTAGAAGTTATCGTCATCAATTTTAACCCAATCAGAGTTTGGTAGGTTAAAGTCACCTACAATCAAAATTTCATCTTCAGGTTCCAAAAGCACATAGATACTTTCTATGCAGTCATTCAATTTTTCATAAATTTCTGTATAAGAATTCGGAGGAATGTAAGCTGCTATAATGAATACATTTCCAGAGTCAAGTTGAGTTTTCATGCTCAAAGCTTCAATACTAGCTGACCTTAAGTCGTTGATCACGCATCCAATAAGTGAGTTTTTGATTGCAAAAAGAATTCCACCTCCTACAGTGTTGGAATCGTCTAAATGGTGACGATCACGTCTAAAGATTTGATAGGAGGTATCAAAAAGCTCAGAGTCGAGAATAGAGTAATTCAGCCAAGTTTCAGTCAGTATAATGACGTCGTGAGGAAGATTATTTGCATTTTTGTAGATCTTGTTGGTCTTAGTCCGAAGTCCATTTACGTTTTGATAGTATATTAATGTCTGATTAAGCTGCTTTCACGTTGTTTCAGCGTTGTCCGGTTTTGAAGAAAAGGATTGTGAGTTGCAACTCGGTTGTTCGGTCTATTCACAAGCTCATGCATTATGACGCCAACTGGCCAAAACGATGTTGAGTTAAGTACGTGGAAAACTGAATCAGGGGCACGTATCTTAAAAGAAGAATATTTTGCGTGGTTACGATGCAGAATTTTTTCAACATTTATGATAAATGATGTTCCCAGTTTTTCTGACATATAATTTTTGATATCGAGGGCGTCTGTTGAAGAGGCAAGTTTAGAAAGAAATAACACTTTTTGTCCTTCTACAGCCCTTAAGATACAATTGGAGACAGCATCTCATTAGTTCGATTGGTATCAATATTTGAACGTTTTGGAGCAGAATATTGCGGTGGTTGTTTAGACGATATTGGAAGTGACATAGAAGTAATTGAAGAACTATTTGTAGATGAAGAAGTTGTTGATTCTGTGTTACATATAGGTGCGGGATCTTTGTGATTCAGGAGTTATATTTTTTGAACAGTTTAATGTGTTTTCGGTTTGTAGTTGTGAGGGTGAAGTTATATTTTCAATTTTGTCAGAGAGAAATAATAATTGTTTTTCCAAACTTTCTAACTGCTTCATGTTTTGCAGAACGTCACGAACAATATTATTATCAGAAAATGGACCGCATTTGTCAAAAAAGTAGTAGAACGATTTCATTTTATTAAAAAGTTTGATACTGCTAAAGGAGGCGCCAATACAAAGAATATGAAAAGTTCTTCTGCAATTTCCACTACACATACTGGAATCTATCATGTAGTCGCAGATTTTTTCGCAAGATCCACAGTTTGCCATACTGCTTCAGTTATATCTTAATCGAAACTGAATTTAAAATTCGTTATTGATCACTAGAGTGACCGCAACTCAAATAGAAAAAAATTTTTGTCGAATTTTTTTCGGGAGAACCCCATAAAATGTTCCGTTTTTGCAGATTTCTAGATAGCCAACATTTCAGCTCGATTGGATAAGTCTAAATGGTGACGAAACTCGCTCAAAGTATCAAAAATTTCTGTTTTTTCACTGTTTTTCGAAGAAAATTAGCTCTAGCTCGTAAACAGATGGGGTTATTTTCACTTTTTATATATACAATAAAAGGTAGTGTTGTTGCACATAACTCAGATGCTAAACTTGTTTAGTTTTACTTAAAAAAAAATATTGTCATCAATTTAAATTTTCAGTACTAACCTCAAAAAGATCTGAAGTGCAAACTCGATTTAAAATGAAACTTTCTATGTTATAAAAAGGTATCTAATCGAAATGCTTCTCGTATAATAAATATATAGTAATTTTATCAACAATAGAAGCACAGAGTAAAATTGACTGAAAAAAATAAACAAAAAGGGCACCCATTGGGGGTTGAACCTGCTATGTTTTTTTTTATAGAAAAAAAAAAATAAAATGCAGTTGTAAAATACATATTTGTTCTTTTTTTTTATGAAGTTTAAGCTTCGAGTCGTTTCGTTGGTAGTTCAATAATTTTATTAAAATAAACTCGCGCTTTTTGCTAATTTTACTTTGTATATTAAATAAATTAACTTAAAATAAAATGTGAGTATTAATTCTGTTGCGTTTTTCTTTTAATATTAAAAGAAGTTTTAAGAATTTTAAGTGTTTTCCAAATATATTTTGGCAGCAAACACCCGAGAAAAAATTTTTCTTGTAGGCTATCCGTCTCATCAAATAACACTATTTTTACTTGCGATATAGGTACTATATATCAAGTTATGCATTCGTAAAAAAAAAAAAGTTGAGATAACATTTTTCCATGACATTACGATGGTAGAGAATGCCAAAAAAGTGGGTCCCGGAAGTCTGTCTGTCTGTCAGTCTGTCTGTCTGTAAACGAAGCTACAGCCTAAACGGATGGACCGATTGATGTCAAACTTGGTATGTAGCGTTATTTGGCGACTCTCCAGAGGGGTTTTTGGAAATAATTTTTTTGGACCAAAAATAACGGTACTTGTCATATACCAATTTTAGTAAAATTGAAATATCTCAAAAACGGCTCCAACGATTTTGTTTAAAAAATTTAAATGTTAGTTTTAAGCTTAGATCTATCTTTGAATGAAAATTTTTTTTTTTGAAAATCAATATTAACGGTACCAGCCATAGAACCGTATTTTTCAAATCCGATCATCTCCGAAACCGCTTATTCGATTTCAACGAAACTTTTTGTGAAGAATTATTTGTATAATATTAATATAAAATATTAATATAAAAAATTTCCGAAAACATAGTTTTTGGACTTTTAAAAAAAAATTGAAAATTTTTTTTTGAAAAATAAAATTTTCGAAAACGGGACATTGAATTTTTCTGAAATTTTGTTTTAAGATGTTGATTAGTGATTTCTACAAAATGGCATACCAATTTTGTTTTAAAACTTTTTTGCCAAAAAAATATTTATAAAAAATTAGTTTTTTAAAAAACGGCTCTAACGATTTTGAAAATTTTTTGTCTAAAAATGCACCTTGATATATCAATCAAAACTGCATACTTGTTTTGGAGGGCAATTTGATTTAAGATTTTATTTTATTTTTTTAAAAAACGAATTTTATTTTTTTCCAAATTTCTATATAAAAAGTTTTAAAAATTTAAGAAAATTTAACTCTAAGAGCAAGTTCGTGCGACCCAGTCGTGCACTTATTTAATTTGCGAATTGTAAAATAAAATTTAAAGGATGAAAAATATTGTGAACAAGGAAACATTGAACTTTTTCAGCCGATTGAAAATAGACACAAGTTTTCTCAAAGCACCTAAAAATCTTTTGCACGGAAACCCGCATTTTAAAGAAGTGCAATCACTTAAAGTCGTAAATGACAAGGCAGAAAGAGGAGTCAAAATTATAACCAATTTTAATAATCTTTTAACTAAAGATGAGGAACAACAACAATATGTACTTCAAGTAGTCAGTGAGTGCCGAAAATTGTATCCTGATGCTTCCAAAACTTCTTTAAGTAAATCTCTTGATACATTTTTTTTTAGTATTTACTTCCTTGATTATGTATAAGAAATGTAATGGGGACTTTTCACGAGTCGATTTTTGCCGTGTGGCGAAGCTTTTCGACTCGTGTGAACGTAATTCGCAGGCTACTAAAGTGACAATCCATATAGAAAAATCCTAGTCGAACGACATATCGTGCGGCTAAAATCGACTCGTGAAAAGTGGGCATAACACGATATTAAGTATTTTGTTTTTTTTAGAAATCTGTTAAATGTTTCGTTTTTTTGTTAAAACAGTTAAAATAGTTAAAAAAAAGTTTCATTTTAAAACGAGTTTGCCCTTCAGCTCTTTTTGAGGTTAGTACTGAAAATTTAAATTGATGACAATATTTTTTTTTTTAGTAAAACTAAACAAATTTAACATTTTTAACATGATTATGTGTAACAACACTACATTTAATTAAATATATAAAGTGAAAATAACCCCATCTTTTTGGGAGCTAGAGCTAATTTTTTTCGGAAAACAGTGAAAAAACTAGCAAACATTCGGCCACTATTCGGTATTCGGACTATTCGGACTATTTTTCTGGTATTCGTTAAACTATTCGGCCGAATACCAAATGGAGAAGAAAAAAGACTTAAATTATTATACCAAAATGTGTGTTTTATTAAAAAATTGCAATTTTAGTACTCATAATCTACTAAAGGCAAGTTGTGGTGAATGAAAACTATTTGTTCCGCATTTGTTGGTAGTAAACGATTACGTTTATTTTCGTAGACTATTGCTGATTCAAAAAATAGTCTTACGCTGTAAACACTTGTCCCAGGAGAAGACTTTAGCAAATGTTGTCAAAATATGAAATTTTGTAGTATGTGTTGACCACCACTTGTATGGGTCCGCCATTCGATCTTGACGAACAGTCCTCATATACATATAATTCGATTTTGGATGTCTACCTTTGCAGTTGTAGGTAGTGTGTTCAGACATTTACATATCTTAAAAGTAGTTCAGTTATTCATCGTTACAATACGATGTTGTTGGGAATTTTTTAAGCCACATCTATTCTTGAGACAAAGTATAAAATTTTTGAAATTACCAACGTTTTTTTCTGAGTGTCCGTCCTTGGCCGAATATTCGGTATTCGGCCCAGGAGCGTGGCCGAATATTCGGTATTCGGCCAAATCAATGTTCGCGGCATCTCTACAAAAAACAGAGATTTTTGATACTTTGAGCGAGTGTCGGCACCATTTAGACTTATCAATCGAGCTGAAATTTTGGCTATCTAAAAATCTGCAAAGGCGGAACATTTTATGGGGTTCCCCCGCCAAAAATTTCGAAAATCGATTTCTTGCGGTCATTCTATTGATCACCCTATACAGTAGTAATACGTTTTCTGGAGTTTCTAAGTTACGACAGGTGGCGCTGGGGTAAACCTCAAAACTGATGGATGATGATTTGTTGTTTTTAGACGTAAACCAGCTGATGTAAGAGTAGTGAAATAAAGAGAAAACAAAGTGTGGTGTGTAGGCTCTTGAATAGTTACTCGGCAGAACCATAAACAAAAATACCAAAACTGGAAACTTTCGTACGTCTTTCCCCCCAAAACCCTTTTGTGTACAGTGTTGTCTCTGAATATATGTGAAAGTCACCACGTTGGTAATTGACGTTAACACGCACACATTTATAGATTCACGACATTCACCACACATCGGACACGAACACAACGATAGGTTCACGACATTCACCACACCTCGCAGCTTGTAGGCAAACGTCAGTTGACCGCCGAGTTTCCAGTCTTGGTATTTTTTGTTTATGGGCAGAACATAGACTAAAGTGAACTCACCGGGAAAAAATTTACTGATGGCTTGGGCGTTGGGCATAAACAAAAAATACCAAGAGCGGTCTAATGACGTTTGCCTACAAGCTGCGCGGTGTGGTGAATGTCGTCAATCTGTCGTTGTGTTCGTGTTGGATGTGTGGTGAATGTCGTGAATCTATAAATGTGTGCGTGTTTACGTCATTTACCAACGTGGTGGCTTTCACATATATTCGTAGACAACACTGTACACAAAAGGGTTTTGGGGTGTAAGACGTACGAAAGTTTCCAGTCGCGCGAATTTTTATTTGCACACCTCAAAATGGATTCTCCCGTGGGCAAAAATTTTTCCGCTCCGCGTTTGGGTTGTGCAAATTAAAGAGATTCGAATCTAAGAAATTTTTTTCCGCTTCACCCTGGTAAGTACTCATATCGGTTATCACAAATATCAATTATTAAACTTTCACTTTATACATTTGTTTATATTTTGTCACGATGCAATTTCGACTTACCAATAAATTTGCAAGCTTTGCTTTTGTTTTCCAACAGCTTGTAACCGTACCTTACATCGGAGTTGGTACTACGAAAAAAAATCGTGAGAACAATATCGGTTCTATTATTTCGTCAGCTGTAGTCTTTAATAGTCTCTATAGATATATTTATACAAAAAAAAACGTGGGACATAAGTCCCGAAAATTTTTTTCGGGACTAATGTCTCAGTAAGGTGGGACATAATTCCCGAATTGGATTCGGGACTTGTGACCCAGTAAAGTGGGACATTAGTCCCGAAAAAAAAATTCGGGACTTATGTCCCGGGGACTTATGTCCCTGCGCCGTGTGAATTGCGTTGAATACCTAGTTAACACCGGGTAAAATTTTTGACACTATTGAGGTGAATAACAAATTTCAGCTGTTAAAAATTTATTGGGCTCTGGGACCTAGTTAAATTTGAGTTAAATTTTCTTTGCAGATGGGTTTGTTTTGTTTTTTTTTTTTTTATTAAAAAGGAGTTTTATGGCAGAAAAGAGGCAGAGAAAAATATTAAACAATAAGCCATACAGCTGAAATTTTTTTGTTCACCTCAATAGTGTCAAAAATTTTACTCGGTGTTAACTATTTAACGCGATTTACACACGGCCTTAGTATAGAAAAGTGAAACTTTGTAATAATTTGTGTATTTTAACAAAATCTGCGCTAAGAGCTACCATTAGGTACCACAGAAAATGCAAAAATAGAAGCTAACATTAAAAATGCACTTCTACTAAGCACAGTCGTGAATGGTGTTGGTAAATACGCTAAATTTTATATGAGAATATTTTGAAATTAACGTAAACTAGTGATTTAATGTAAAAGTAAAGCATGAGGCACCTAGACAAAGAGATAAGAGAAAAATAATTTAAAAACTAGCTGCACGTTCCATAAACGTTGTTTATTTGATGTTAGTGTGATGGTTTGTACCTGCACTGAAGTTAAAAATGTATACAATATTTAAAAAGCCTCAAAATGCAGAATAAGACCACTATTATGGTCAAATAATGTAAAATAAAAATTTCATTACTTACGGTTGCATTTGAAGAAAACAAAAATGAGGGGGTGAGGGGTTTTTGGATGGAAAACAAACCATCTAAAATGTTCCAGAACGATATTAGTCATATTTCTTAGGTTTCGAAAGGATGTAGGTACATTTTTTGCATCACCAACAAAGGTCGCTTAAAAGTGTTATAGGAAACAATTATTTTTTATAATATGCAACAATTAACTTTTAGTTACATGGTTCAAAATAATCGCAAATTTTGACAAACAAATAATTGTGGAATCTTATGTTGTGGTTAACACTATGGGTAAACAAACGGCATGAGCATTCCATAAGGTAAATGCCCGAAATCACATCGCAATAGAAATTAAACTGATGCATATTGAATCAAGACGAAAGTTCTCTGGCCTAGCCTTCATACTCATCGAATGTAAATGTTATGGAAAACAATAATTTCTTACTTTTTAAGATGTCACCAAGCATTTTATGTAATTTCTCCATTTTAGTCCGTTTTTGTGCACTGTGAAAATGCATATCCGGTGCAAAGTTCGATTTTCTTCTTATTCGTGGTTAATAATAACAGCTCTTGGTCCATATTTGGTTAAAATGCACAAATAATATCAACGCTTCACTTTTCTATACTGAAACCAGTTTGATCCACCTTTTTTCATCATTTTTACTCGATTTGATAGCCTGCCTTTATCCTAGTGAATAACTGTGTTTTGTGAAGAGTTGCGAAAAAACGCAATTTGTAGCCACACGGTTTCTGTTTTGGCTTTTTGTTTTTGCAAATTTGGTTTGTTAGAAATTGCTTTTTGAAATACCAAAATCTAGAATCTGGTTAGTTACATTACCACAGCTCCAATTGCTTTTTTCTTTTCTGAAATGTGTGCCTTTATTCAAGTGAATCGCAGTATATCATGAAGATGAGTTGGAAATAGTTACGATTTGTAACTATTTGACACTTCAAAACGAGTTTAGGAACGATGTTCATCTGTCAAATAGATACAAATCGTAACTATTTTGTAGTTTAGGAACGAAAAAAGTTAACGCTAGTTAACTATTGTTAGAAAAAGAACGAACCTGTGTTTTTGCAAATTCGAACACATTTGTAGAATTGTAGAGTTATGCAAATTAAAGCGATAATTTTCAAGTAAACGCTCCAAAGCCAATATAATTTTAGAATTCTTTTCGTACGGATGGAATTTATCACAACTCAATAAAGAAGTCCAGTCCTGATGAAGTCAATAAGTTTTTTGTCGACATGTGTTCTAATATTCCATCAAATCAAATTCTGTTAACCGATATCCAACGCACAGTGGTCCGTTTTTTTGACTTTTTTGCTTGCAAAATTAATATCTTCTAAACAAATAAAGATATCGCCACAATTTTATCTTGAAGGAAATTTCCAAGGTTATGTAAATTGTGAGTTTCAAAAAAAACTTTGCAGGGTGTTTCAGAATTTGGTGTTAAAGTAAGAAGTTTTATATAAGGTGATAAACATAATGGTATTTTGATTAACAATCGTCAAAAATCAATTTCTGAAGTAATCTGAGTTAAGTGACACAGTGGTTAAAAAGGAAAGGAACCAATACGAGTGCAACAGTGGGGAGAAAAGTATTTTTTTTTATTTTTATGCAATTTTTTATTTTTCTTTATAGAAGAGTATATTTATAATGTATTTCAGTGATATATTACAAGTCAAACAGTGAAAAAAGATAAAACTAACAAATAAACATATGTATGAACAACACTAGATTTCTTTTAAACTATCATCTAAGTCCGGAGTAATTTGTAATAAACTCATCATTTCTGGAGAGTATTGTTCTTTCAGATCTTTTTGGTTTCTTACATGCCTTAAGGAAGAAATAAGTGGATCCGATGAGGTTGCAAGCATGTTAAATAGGTCTTCATTCTGCCGAATCCTTGAACCTTTCCACGTATTTTGATAACTGTACTTCTTGTAGTCTTTATTTTTGCACTCCTGGGCTTTTTCTGACAGTTCTCCAAGTGGTAGTGATTGATATTCGATGATATTTTGACCAATATTTTGTGAAGAGTAGGCGTGAGTTGTTTTTCAAGATACTTTTTTTTTAAAGCTCTGCTGTTTTCTTAGTATACTCTCCAAATTTAACTGCATTCACTATTTCCCTGCAATTCAAAACATTCAGTAGGTATCATTTTCAGCATCATAATAACTTCTCCATTGACTCCAGTTATTCGAGCGGTTCAAAAAATCTCTTTGAAGTGTTTCCATTATTAGTATTTCCATAGCCTTGCTTTGGTTTATCCACATCTAGTACAAGCTCATCTCGAAAACGCGTTTGGCTCTCTTGTTTTCTTCTCTTTTCCATCTCCTTGGTCCCAATAGATTCATCAGAATCTTCTCCTTCTTATCGAAGGGTATACGCAAGTTTCAAAATAAATTCCATATTCGAAGATATGTTCGTCGTCATTTGATTCATCTTGGTTGTTGAAGCATAATTTATTAAAAGTTGTATAAGATTTGCCGATTTGCCTCCCATCGGCAACGCACGTGTGCAAGTCTCGTCCCGTCGGAAAGGAGTGTTCTCGTTGTGTTTTTAATTATCTTTTACATAGTTCCTGTCATTTTTGTTTTTATTTCTGTTTACAACAAATAATTATAAAAAAAAAAAAAACGAAACAATAGCCCATTTCAATAAAAAAATATAAATACATAAAACCCACAAATTAAACCAAAAACAATAACCTCGCGGCGTGCATATAAAATAAATTCATAAAAAGTGCAATAACAACAACAACAACATTCAGTACCTCTCCCGCAATAAGAAAAAAAAAAAAAAAAAAAAAACAAACAAGCAATAGTTCACTGTCCCTAACCAAATAATATAATACCAAACAAAATGCAAATACAATAACAACAACAACCGTAGCATCGCCAAATCACAAAAAAAAAGTCTCGCGCCTCTAAATAATAGTCTTCAGTGCATGTGCATAACGAGTTTTCCTTCTTTTCCTTCCCCCCATCATTCTCGCAGTCGAATTAGCTTAATGATTGTGGTATTGTGAGTGGAGCTTCTTCTCATAATGCCGCAATCGTTATCAGTTCGTCTCCAGACAGATTATTGTATGTGTTAATAAATAACCAGGGGCGGATCGATACAAATTGTCACTAAGGCATAACACTAGTGACAATTTGTTTTGTTGAAGCTCAAATTGGAATTTATGTAAGGCATTCAATATAGGTAATTGTCGGATAAGGTTTTTTAAAGTTTTAGTATATTTAAATGGTAGGTAATTTCAGGGTCGACTATGCCAACATTCGTGGGCTTAGATCGAATTTTTGCGATGTGTACATTTATACTGTGCAAAACAGGCCAGCTGTTTTGGCACTAGGTGAGACCCAGATAAGTGAAAATTCAGAATGTTCTGAATTCAATCTTAATGGGTATTGCTTGGTGCCATTATTCTTTTCTCACCACGGTCTCGCCATTTATATTCGAAATGATGTTGCCTATCAACTTCAACCACAATACGGTCAGTGCATTAACACTAATTTTAACTTCATGTGGTTCAAATTTACAATTAACAAGCGCATCATCCATACATGTTTCATTTATCGAAGTCCAAATCTGGATAGTAATTCAACTTCTAATGAATTTGATGCTCTATCCGACTCCATTCAAAGGATTGTTACCCTTCACCCTCGCACTGAAATCGTCATTACGGGCGATTTCAATGTACACAATTCTTCTTGGCTTCGCTTTTCGGGCCAGACAACACCCGAAGGAAGGTATGTTGAGATTTTTGCTGAGTTAAACCACTTAACTCAACTAGTTAACGAGCCGACTCGAATTTCGGACGTTGCTGGTCGGGCTGAAAATACTCTAGACTTGTTTCTTACCTCTGACCCTGATAAATACACTGTAAGTGTATTATCGCCTCTAGGCACATCAGATCATTGTGTCATATCTGCGAATTTCTCTTGTCAAAAAAATCCAGTTAAAGAAAAAACTCCTAAGAGAACTGTTTGGCAATATGAGAAAGCCAACTGGGAGGGTCTCAACGCTTTTTTCAAAAACTTTAACTGGTCGCTATGTTTCCTCGATAGTGACGTTGATTCCAGTACAGATATGATCACAAACTTAATTCTCTCCGGAATGAGAAATTTTATCCCGAATAGGGATAAAACAATCAAACCAAAAGAGAATTCGTGGTTTGATTCGAGCTGTAAAGAGGTTATCAGGGAAAAAGAGGTAATGTTCCGTTATTATAAAGCCAACCCCACTGAGGAAAATCGGATAAGATTTAAACAAGCTAGAAAGGCCAGCAAGGCCCATATTCGACGAATCAAATTTTTGCATGAGCAAAAATTAAGACAAAAAATACTACAGTGTCCCACAAGTAGTAAAAATTTTTGGTCATTTGTGAAAAATATTCGAAACTCTACAACATCTTCGGTTCCAACGCTCGTTTACAATGACACTCCTTTTGTTAGTTCTCTTGAGAAAGCCAACCTTCTCGTCAGGCAGTTCGCTGCCAATTCAACGTTAACAGAAAGTGTCATGACTCCCCCTTCACTTGAGCGAGTAAATAGTTTTATGGGACCTATCTTTTTTCGTACTCGTGCAGTGGCAAGAGTTCTTAAAGACCTTGACATACACAAATCCGCTGGCCCGGATAGTATCCCTCCCATAGTTCTGAAGAGGTGTTCTTCTTCGCTGGCAAAACCACTGCGTAAGCTTTTCCATCTGTCCTACTCTACAGGTCTCTTTCCGAGTGGATGGAGAACAGCATTTGTCCAGCCTGTCCCTAAAAAAGGCGAATCTTCTTCACCCTCTAACTATCGTCCGATTGCACTTACGTCCCTTCTTTCCAAGGTCATGGAAACGCTGATTAATTTCCAGCTTAAGAAATATCTTGAAGAACGGAAGCTTCTTAATGACCGGCAGTATGGCTTTCGTAGCAATAGATCCACTGGTGATTTGATGGTTTATCTCACCGATCAGTGGAACAAATCTTTACATCGTTTTGGAGAAAGTAAGATTGTTGCGCTTGATATTTCAAAGGCATTTGATAGAGTTTGACATCAAGCTCTCTTATCGAAAATGCTTGCATTCGGTATTGATGAATCTCTTCTTCGTTGGATTAGAAATTACCTTTCGAACCGTTCAATTCAAGTCGTTTTGGATGGATTCAAGTCTGAAACCCATAATATAAACGCTGGTGTGCCCCAGGGCTCCGTTTTGTCTCCGACTCTCTTTCTCATTTTCATTAATGATTTGCTCTCTGAAACTTCTAATCCATTAAATTGTTTCGCAGATGATAGTAGCCTCAGCTTTTCATATTCGTTTGATGATTCACACCCATGTCCTTCGGATGTGGAACTCCAACGGCAAAATATGATAAGCTCATTAAATTCTGATCTTGAATGCATTGTCCAATGGGGAATAAGAAACCGCGTAGAATTTAATGCTTCTAAAACACAATGCTGCTTACTATCTTTAAAACGAAACCTTCCCCCTTTGCCACTATCCATGAGTGGTACTTGCATCGAGGAAACTGATCAGCTTTCGATTCTAGGTATGTCCATTACAAACCACCTTTTGTGGAATGAGCACATATTCGATGTAGCCAAAAACTCTGCGAAATGCTTAGGTTTCCTCCGAAGATGTAAGAAATATTTCACCCCTTCTGATCTGGCTATAATCTATAAAGCATATATTCGTCCAAAGCTCGAGTATAATTCCCATATCTGGGCAGGTGCTCCTAAGACCCACTTGAGTTATTTGGATAGAATTCAAAACAGAGCTTTTAAAATGATAGGTGATAGGTCCATTACTGATACAATCCCACCTCTTGAGCACCGTCGGAATGTATCATGCCTGTCCTTATTTTATAGGTACTTTTTTAAAAAATGTTCTAATGAAATAGCTAGCTGCATTCCTCCCCTTAAACAATTCAACCGTAATACTCGTACTTCAAGGAATGCCCATCAGTTTACACTTGAGCCCAACTTCGGACGTACCGTCAAATACAGAGATTCTTTCTTTAGTCGTACTACTAGAATGTGGAATGCATTACCCGCCTCTGTTTTTCCCTCCCATTTTAATGTTCAGAACTTTAAAACCAATGTGCATCGGTATCTCCTTTTACATCCCTTCCTCTTTTCCTAAAGCTCGTACTGTGTATATATACATATTAAGGGTACCCAAAACCCCTTTAGTGCGCGCTCATTATAAAAAAAAAAAAAAAAAAAAAAAAGATGTTTAGAAGAAATCAGCTATGAAACCCTCTCAAAAAAATTATGTAATAAATATACATAAAATATGCTTTTCCTTTTAAATAAAAAATCATGCTATTGAAAGCCACCACACACAAAATAAAGAACTCTAATTATCAAATCAAATCGCTCTAGCTCAGTTGGATGCAAAATGACGCAGCTGAGCTTTTGGATTTTTATTAAGATATATAAGGATTTGGAATCAGCTGAGCTTGGTTTGATTGGTAGGAATATTTTTTTTCTATGCAATTTGAAGTCGAAAAAGTGTGCAAAAATCGGTGTTTCAAAAACAATTAAAAATAAATTTTTTATTTTTTTTTCAATTTTTGGTTTAAATAATTACACAGCATATGAAAAAAAATCAAAACGTTTTAGAAGCTCTCTTCCTAGTTTTAACACTCAAAGCTAAGAAAAAAAATTAAAAAAAACAGATTTTTTTTCATAATAAAAAATTTGGCCTGCTCTATAAGGCACACTAATAACCCAAATTGAAATTTTTTTTCGAATACTCGAGCTCCAAACATTTGTGAATTCAGTGATCTAAAAAGTTTTTCATTATAGACCCACCCGAAAAATGAATATTGCAAGCACTTTTGCCTAAACGGGCCACTGTGCAACGTTCTAATCAATTCAATTTTAGGCATGTTACCGAATCAGATGTTATTCTTGTTGTTAAAGAAGTAAAGCCCTCATTGGCTTTGATGGAATTTCTCTGAAATTTTTAAAATGTGTACCTACTTCCCTTCGCAATAAAGTCTCTTACATATATGATAAAATGCATTTACTTTAGCATAGCAAACTACTTTTAGCAAGCAAATAAATTAAAACTTAATGTGAAACTACTAATTACATGCGAAAATATAAATCATTAAAATCATAAAAAAACAAAAGAACGTCTTGTCTTTGCGAGAACTTTATTACAAGTGAGTTTGTAAAAATAACATATTTCTCATAACTTAAAACTAACAGTTAATATTTTGAAACGATTAAGAGAAAGTACATAAGATTTGATTGATTGATTGATATTTGGGGTGTAAGATGTTTTGCGACCTGTAAGATCTATTGTACCCCCCTTTTAAGCTAAATGAGTTAGTACCTCATTTTATAGCTCCTCCTCTAACCTAATTCCTTTCATGAAATTGATTATTTGGGGTATTTTCAAAGAGTGCAATTTATCCTCTTCGACTTGGTAGCGACCCATGTGTTTAAATCTTTGGTGTATTAGTGCATTGCAACTACCCAGGATGTGATCTGGTGTTTCTTCTTTTTCGCTACAGAATCTACATGTTGCACTATTTACTAAGCCCAAAATATGTAGGTGCCTTCTTGACTTACAGTGGGCCGTGAGGAGCCCAGTGATTAACCTGAGATTGTTCCTACTTAGACTGATAAATGATTTGAAACGCTCTCGGTTTTAGTTCCAGAGGAGCATAAGATTCAGTAGGTAACGTTAAAAAAAGTCATTCGATTGTACAGTAAGTAAAGAGAGAAATATGATAATGACAAAATATAAAATCAATGCGTGCGTAGGCACATAGACATACATAGGTTTGATCGGTTATTCTTTAAATTATAGGAAAGTAAATCAAGAGAACAGGGTGGTCAATATTGTTTAGAATAATTAATCTTTTGGTCTTAGTACATTTTAAATATAATATTTCTTACAGCTCTACCATCCTGAATATTAATCGTCCTCGATTACATTTTTTCTTTTTAATGATATCAAAAGTAATATTTGAACACAATAATACAAATTGTTTTAAATTTTAAATATAAGTCAAATATTTGTGGTTTACAAATAAAATTCATATAAAATGATGTTATACTTTAAGTATAATAAATATTTATTTACGTTATACATAAAACGAAATTTGAAAGAAATTTTCAAACACATGATTTTTTTTTAATTAAAAAAAATTTAAGTAATCTTTTAATAGAACATAAATAGAACTTTTTTTTTAAATTAAGAATTTAAATAATCTTGTAATAGAACAAAAACAGAAATTATTAATGAGTTTAAGCATTGATATATCAAAATAGGTCATAATATTTATTTAAGTTGACACGTAAGGCTTCATGTTTTCTGGACATGCAACTGCTTCATAGGGAATTCTAGAGATCTGCAAGTTTTCCAGATCCTTAATTAAATAACGATCATTCTGTAACCTTTTTACTACCTCAAAGGGCCTTTGAACTTAGCAAGAAGTTTTTTGTTCAATCCGGGGGTAGTCACTACATTTTTGACCATAACAAAATCTCCCACTTTGTAGATATGAGGGATCTTATGATGTTTATTATAATACATTTTATTTGATTCTTGACTCCGAACAGTTTTCTTACTTGCTTGTTCCCTCAACGATTGTAGATTTCGCGGTTCATCAGTTAATATATTTGAATCTAAATATTCTCTAATTTTATCGTTTACAATCCCCTTTTGCTCAACACCAAAAAGCAAATGACTCGGACAAAAACCAATACTCTTATTAACCGTATTATTAAGCGCAAAGTCTACTTTAACTAAAAATTTTGTCCAGTCACCAGGTTCCACCTCACTCTCCTTGGCTAACATTGGAGTAAGACACCGGTTGACACGTTCAACCTGTCCATTTGATTGGGGTGAACTTGTGGCGATCTTTATATGCTTAACGCAATGTTCTTCACAAAACAGAGCAAACTCTTCGGAAGTGAAGCAGCTACCCCTATCCGAAATCAAACGGTTTGGTCTACTGTAGGTAGAAAAATATATTTCTAGACACTGAATTACTTCCTTGGAGGTTGTAGTTTTAACCGCGAACAGCTTAGTGTATTTGGAAAAACCATCGACCATAAGAAAAATATGTTACGCACAGAACTCGGTAATGGTCCATAATGGTCGACATGAATGGTGTCAAAAGGCTTATCGCCTTTTGGAATGCTGTGTAAAATTGCTTCTTTTTTACCGTATGGTGGAGAGAAGTGTACGCATTTTAGGCAGTTGCTAATATAATTTTTAATTTTGATTTTCATGCCAGGAAACCAATATGTTTTTCGCAGAAAATTATAACACTTTTCAACTCCTAGATGGCATAATGCGTCATGATGTGTTTGTATAACACTTCTCTCCATTTGGGATGGAACATAAAAATAAACTTTTTTGGCAATTTTACGATAAACTAAACCATTAATTAGCTCGTAGGCAGGACTTTCTCTTACCTCCAACATTTTCACAATATTTCTTATGACAGAATCTTTTTGTTGTGATGCTGCAAGGGCATGTTCAAAGGAATCTGACTTAACAATTAAAACATTATGACAGCGGCTAAGCGCATCGACATGTTTCATCTTTTCACCACCCCTATGCTCAATCACATAATCAAAATTCTGGAGCTCAAGAGCCCATCTTGAGATTCGCGGATTTAAAAGTTTTTTGTTTAAAGTAAGGGTCAGAGATTTGTTGTCTGTGATTATCTTAAACCGTATACCTGTGAGGTAAATATTAAATCTCTTAAGAGCAGACACAATGGCCAACGTCTCAAACTCATATGAGTGATACTTTGCTTCATGTGATGTTGTTCGCTCGAGTAGAAGAAAATGGGGTGAAAATGCTTATCTTCCTGCCGTTGGAGCAACACTGCACCAAATCCCAAACTACTTGCATTGCAGTGGAACTCAGTTTCGGCATTCGGGTTGTAAATACTTAAAATCGGTGCATTTAACAATTTTTGGAATGTAGGTAAGTTTTTAACGTTGGAAGGAACAGGAAACTCAGAAATGGCCTTCAATCCACTTATGTTTGGTCCAACACCATTAGCAGAAATCTCATAACCCAAGTATGTAATCTTATCATACATAAGAAGACACTTATCATACTGCAATTGTAAATTATGATTCGTTACAACATTCATGACGTTTTTAAGAATTTCAAGGTGCTCTTCTTTTTATTCTGTCGCACCGAGCAAATCGTCAATATAGACCAGCAATTTTCCTGCACTTATAAGATCTTTAAAAAGCGAATTAATATATCGCTGAAACACAGATGGCGCTTTTTTTAAGCCAAACGGCATGCGCAAGTACTCATACTGGCCTAATGGGGTGATAAATGAAGTATACTTCACGGAATTTTCAGACATTTTAACGTGGTGAAAACCACTTTTCAAATCCAACAGTGTGAAATACTTTTTGCCACGTAGCCTATCCAGGTGATCTTCAATAAGAGGAATAGAAAAATTGTCTTTTAATGTCAACTTATTTTTCCTTTGCCAAAACAATCGGTGAAGCATAAGGGGAACTGCTTTTTCTTATAATATTATTTTTTAAAAGTTGTTCAAGAATTTTCTGAAGTTCAAGCTTATGGACGTACGGCAATCGACGAGGAACGCAATTAAAAACACTGTTTTCATTAGTCAACACGATTTTCATTTCAAAATTATCTGTATAGTTCGTATTTGGAGAAATATTTCCCGTAACTAAACTTCTTACTTATTTCTGGTCTTTGTAATCTAACTGTTCATTAATTTTTAAACAACCCGATTTGTCATTTTCATTCCCATCTGATATATCTATACTCAAAATTTCTTTAATAACCCCTTCACATAAAGAGTCGTTAGAATTATTCTTTTCAATTAATCTCGTCCTAACACTACAGAATTTTGCATCGTATCATTTTTGACAACAAATAAACATAATTTAACGAAATTACTATTAACCTTAATATTACATAAAAACCCAATAAAATAAGCTTATAATTTATTAATACCTACAAAATCTTGTCCGAGAGATTGTACCGACGTCATCAGATATGGTGGGACATACCGCTGCTGGACAAAGCTTATGGGGCTTCCCGTGTCTATTAATATCATCGCACACCGAAAAAAAAAATTGATAATAACAGCTATCAAATTAACATTTTTCAGTGATAAAAGTCGTCCAACAATTAAAATATCAATTTTGATATTTTATCATATCATTTTCACATTTTTTAATTTCAGATGGGATGGTGAAAATTTCACTTTGACAATTAAAATATCATTTTGACATTTTTTTACGTTTAAGTGGACAGTGAAAATTTCACTTTGACAATTAAAATATCAATGTTGACTAGATTTTACGTTTTAGTTTATTATAATGAAACCTATTTCTTTCTTTTTCTTTTTTATTATTTTTATTATTAAAAGAATTTTCTTTCTTTTTTCAAAACATTACTGAAAGGGAATATTCTTTACAAAATAATGATCATATTATTTTTTCTATTATAGGTGATATAATTGTTTTGTTATTTTCTCCCAAACTATGTGAAGTAAAATCTTAGTGCCGATCAAATTTTATCAGTAAATCATACATTTTACTTCGAAAAAACACAACGCGCCTTTAAATTAGTACACATTAAAAATTTTGTATTTAATATTTTTCAATAATTTGGAATGAGAAATTGATATGAAAAAATGATAATAAAATATCAAAAAAAAATTCCAAAATGTGACATTTAAATATCATCCTGATAATAAAAATGTTGTTTTAACATTTTAAATATCATTAAACACATTTTATAGAGCATTTTTGGCTGATATTTAAGAAATGTTAATTTGATATTTAAAAAATGTTAAATTGATATTGGTTTTTTTTTTCGGTGCATGCATGGTTAAACGGACAGGACCAGAGTCGTCTTCTTGGAACCCATACTCAAAAACATTATGAAAGTCCCCCATATAGGAACAGGAAAACATTTGCGGTTCATTTTGTAGCTCTGAATTTTGAACCACAAGAACTGACGATGACTATGGACAGTCCTTAACTACATGGCCTTTTTGGCCACAGCGAAAACAGGAACCTTTTTCCCGTTTTGGCGTTGGGCAATTGGTGTAGAGATGGTCAGCTTCATTACAATTGAAGCATTTCGAAATAAACTTTGAACTCGAGCTCGGTGAATTTTTAGAAACTGGTGCTGTTTTGTGGTACACAGAAATAGAGGATTGCGGCTCATACTTCATCTTTTCATATTTTCTCAATATGACTTTCAGGTCGGCGCACAATGGGCCCAAAGCGCCATTTGCGTCTCAAAAATGGTTTTTATGAAATTGTAATTTTTGGCGATTTCTTTATGGAAATGAATAGAGGGAATGTCAATCTATATGTTTTCATTAAAAATTAATTTTTAAAATGAGTTCATCTATTACATAATTGTATCTAAAGTCTCCACTTGAAAACACGTTTTTTCAGAAACAAAATTTAGCATACATTCAACAAACGTTTTAAGATTATGGTTGATTGAAATATATAAGTATTATACATCGTTGAAAAGCTTGTTTTAACGGCAATTCAAATTCATAAAAACAAAAAAAATTAAAAATATATTTTTATTTATTTTGATTTTTCTCAGACAACATGTTTTTATTTGATTTTTTTATTTTCAAATAGAGTTTTAAATGTTTCCGCTGTCTTCCGCTGTCTACATTTTTATTGAAATTGATTCCTTGGTTTATTAATTTAAATATACAAAAAGAATTGGCTGCTTTTATCTGCTTTCCTTTGATACAGAACAATAAGTCTGTTGAGTGGGCTAGAACGAAAAATCTTCGATTAAGTTAACTTCTCCAAATTTGTGTTGAAAATATTTTAAAAACATTTAAAACCAACTCTTAACTGTTTTTAAATTAAAAAAAAACATTTTCCTAAACCCACATAACTTTAACTATTTAAGGCTCATTCGACTTTTGAAGTTGAAATGAATTGATATTCGTATTTTAAATTTCGCGCCTATGATTTTTGTCGGCCATCTTTTTTATTGCTTTAACACACTTCCGTTCGTTTTAAGTTTCAATGTTTGTTAATACAAGCATTTGCAAGAGAATAAAAGCCATTAAGATCTGTGATTTAAAACCAACTCTTAACTTTTTTTAAATAAAAAAAAAAAACAATTCTTTAAATACACATAACTTTAATTTATTTAAGCCTCGTTCGACTTTTAAAGTTGAAATGAATTGATATTCGTATTTTAAATTTCGCGCCTATGATTTTGGTCGGCCATCTTTTTTTTGCTTTAACACACTTCCGTTCGTTTTAAGTTTCAATGTTTGTTAATACAAGCATTTGCAAGAGAATAAAAGCCATTAAGATCTGTGATTTAAAACCAACTCTTAACTTTTTTTAAATAAAAAAAAAAAAACAATTCTTTAAATACACATAACTTTAATTTATTTAAGCCTCGTTCGACTTTTAAAGTTGAAATGAATTGATATTCGTATTTTAAATTTCGCGCCTATGATTTTGGTCGGCCATCTTTTTTTTGCTTTAACACACTTCCGTTCGTTTTAAGTTAAGTATTTGCAAGAGAATTAAAGCCATTAAAATCAGTGATTGAAGTGAACAAAAAAAATATAGTTTTTAAAAACTTTGTGTATCAAATAAATAATAATGAGTTCTTTCGAAATTTCAAATCGTGAATTGTGCAATTATTTCATTCTTAATGGTAAGAATTTAGACAACCTTAAAAGCCATCTCCAAGAAAATTTTCAGCTAGGAGGTAGGTACTCTAAAACAAATTTTTTAATTTTTATTCACTTATGAAAAAAAGTATGCAAGTAAAAATTTTATATTGTAAGGCTATATTGGATACATAGAAATCCATTCCATTTATATTATTTTATTGAATTTTCAAAAATATAATATCATATAATATACACACTTTCACTTTCCTAAACAACATAAATGGTAGAAAGCAAAAATAAAAAAAAAAATAAAACTCTTATGCCTATATCAGACAATTTAATTGACACATTGTTTGTACTTCTTCAAAAAACAGGCATTGAACTTGAAAATGTCGTTTTAAATATAAGCAAAAACTTCATTTCCAAATTTAATGAACGGTGGAAATTGGCAGGAAGATCGAAAGAGCGGTTTCAAAAAAACAATGACCTGTGGTTGGAAAGTAAATGTATAGTAAAATTCGATGACCCGCAACCGATTTCATCTGGAGAGCGTGGAAGACCACAAAAATCCTATAATGACTCCTCAAATAAGTCAAAAAAAAGAAAAAACACCCAGTTGCGCGAAGAGCACACTTGCAAGACGCTTACATACAAGGTCTGCGATCCATAGGAGAAGCCGATGAAGCTTCTATTGTAAGCATTTTGAGAAGCTTAAGCAAAGAGAAAAAAACAAAGATTTTAAAGGATTTATCTGAAAACACCAACAAAATCAGACCCTACAGTCCTCAAGAAGCTATAAGCTTACTGGTTGATTTGTCAAAAAACCAATATAAGTATTTAAGGCTTTGTTTAACGGAAAAAGACTGCGAAATACTACCGTCCTACCAAATGCTAGCTCGTAATAAGCAACTGTGTTACCCAGCAGTGTCAAGCATTACAATAACTGAAATTGGGGCTAAAGTTCAACTACAAAACTTGCTAGACCATACTGTTACACGAATTTTAGAAATTGATTCAGTCTTCCAATCCGGGTCCCAAAATTTGAAATTATTCACCAAATGGGGATGTGATGGCTCTTCGGGACAGAGTGAATATAAACAAAAACTTTCAGGAGAAAGTAGAACCATATCTGACGCTAACTTGTTCATAGCTTCACTTGTTCCAATAAAACTAGTTAACGAGGACACCAATGTAGTATTATGGCAAAATCCAACCTGCTCTTCAGTAAGATTTTGTAGACCAATTTTCATGGAGTTTTCAAAAGAAACTCCAGAAAAAACAAAAGCTGTAGTGGATGATATTGAATGTCAGATCAATCAACTTGAATTGACTCAGATTAGTAAAAATGATGAAGATATCCAAATAAAACATGAACTGTTTTTGACAATGATAGATGGAAAAGTAAGTCAAGTTCTCACTTGTGGATTAGTGATTTCTACAAAATGGCATACCAATTTTAATTTAAACTTTTTTTTTAAAGAAAATCTGTTTTTGGCCGATGATTCCGAAACACCCTGTGAAATAATTTTATTGAAATTCATTGGTATAACAGCCCTAGAAATTTCCTTCAAATAAAAAAAAAATTGTACCACTAACTCAATCCGTTCAAAAGTTATGATTTTTGCAACGAGATAAGTCATTTTGGACAACCGTGCGGCGGATGATGGTTGTGGACAATCTTTGATTGCATGTCCCAATTTTCCACAGCGAAAACATGAACCCCTTTCCCTTCGAGGTTTTGGACAATTGGTGGAAATATGCCCTGTTTCATTGCAGTTAAAGCACTTTGGAATGTGCGGATTTGGGGAAACCGACGAAGTTACGAATAACAGAGTTACGGGCGACAGAGTTACGGCCGTCAAAGTTACGCGAAACCGAAGTTACGAAAAATTAGAGTTACGAATTCCAAAGTTATGTTAAGCTATGACATGTGTTTTTTGGGTTGGCAACAATTACGAGGAACGATATGGAATTATGGAAATACAAACAAGAGATTAACATTTTCCTCATTGGTCAGAACTAAATGAGTAAAGCGAAAATGGGTGTTATTTAATCTTGTAAAATTTTGATTGGATAGGTATAGATATACATATATGGTTTTGTTTTTGTGAGAAGATCGCAAAAACGTTGAAATAGAAAAAAAAACATAAGTATACTTATGTAAGTTTGGGGACATAATTGAAATTGACTTCTTATTTGTCAAACTAATATTGCACCTACGTTTTTTTTTTTTTCTATTAATTAATATAATTATTCATATCGTATTTTGTAATGTGGGTATTATTATATATATATTAAAATAATAACCAAACCACCCCTTTTTTTTACAGACGTTATTTTGGTGTGGAGAACTGATGTGCAATGGTCTTTTATATCATTGAAGTTGCGATCATTCACTCAGCTTTGGTCTAACTGGCTGAATACAATGGTGTAGCTGTGGCTGTAGCTTGTAGTTTTGTCAAAATTTTACTAAGGAAAACAACAATAAAAGTTGGCGGCAGCTGAGCAAAAAGTTGAGAATTCTTCAACTACCGCTACAAGCTACAGCCAAAGCTACACCATTTTATTCAGCCAGTAAATTACACTTCCGCCCTCTTTTCTCCTCACAAGAAATTATTGAATGGGGAACAATTTGCTGACGTTTGTTTTTTTCATTTCTGTTTTGTTTGTAATATTGAATAGAATAATATGTGACAAAATGTGACGCCACAACCTCCTTAAACGGAGGTCAGGGAACCACTAAAAAAAAAACAAACAAAAGATGAAAATGTTCTATTTCAATCGTTTCTGTTGTGTAGGGGAAACTCCATTTTTTTTTAACTCGTTGTATAGTCTTTCCTTGTTTAACAAATTCATAATTATGTAAATAATTTGACAATAACTGACAAATAAAAGCAGATACATAACATTATACAAATTCAATGCACAACTATTAAGAAAGAACAATGGTGGTGGCCGGTCAATGTTTCCCCAGCTCTACAAAAAATGGATCGCGGATGTAAGAGAAGGAAGGAGCAGTCAAAAAAATAAAAATAAAAAACCATTCACATCCGACCGTAGCGTTGCCGAATTGGCACGGTCGTGTACTTTTGGTGTTTTTTTTTTAATTAAATGGTACTGTGGTTCTCTAATGGCTTGAAATGCCACTCTAGAAAAATGTATATTAAGGATAAAATATTTACAACATTTAGTTAATTTGACCTTATGTCGCACCCCCTATGTATGGACTTATATTTTTAATTAACTAATTCCTTGATGCTTTTATTTACTTGTTATGTTTCTTTGAAACTTTGAGGGCTTCGCCACACCGAAAAGGTATGCGGTACCTATGGGTAAGTGTATGAAAAATATTCCGCATCTTAACGTTGATGTACGGGTTTGGAATTTTTTTTGCAAACATACAATTATCGAATACAGTCTTGTGTGGCCATTCATTAAGTTCTTATTATAATTAAATAAATTTACTAGTTTTGCGCTAAATAATTCTCATTAGTTATGCCTTTAGTCTTCAGACTTGTTTTTACTTTTATGTTTGAGTCACGAAATGGCCCAAGTTGGCACCTGTTGTTAACATTGGCACTTTAGAAAAAATATTTCCCGGTAACGCCTCCGACGCACAGTGGAACGTCTAGTACAAAATTCCGGACATTGGGTGAAAATTTTTTTTTTCATTCTTGTAAATATTTGTTGTTTGTTAATCATAGAAAATTGTCCCTTCTTTCATAATCCACAAGTTATTTTTATCAAAATGTTTTGGTTTCCAAGATACAGAGTCTAAAGTGGGGACTATTTCACAAGAAAAAAAATTATGTTTTTCTTAGAAATTTTCATACTCTTATATCTGTCTAATTTTTTAAGATATCTTCTTGAAATAAATTTTGTTGATAAGATACTGATACTGATATCTAAAATATAAAATTATATTTCTAAATAATTCTAAAATACGTTTTTCTATAACCCTTTTTGAAAATTTCTCTTCAACTTTCAAAAGGCTTTTAAAAAAATGCTTACATATGCCCGCTTTCTTAGTAGTCTAGAATGAAAGCTTAATATTTTGTGTGCAATATGTATTTAAAAAAAATTGGATCCGACCGAATCCGACCCCGTTTTTTAGAGCACCATCTTTATAAATTTAACCCTTTAGGTAGTATTTTTTCCTATCTGTAAAGGGGAGGGTTGGTGTTATTTGGCTAGCTTAAAGTGACATGGGGTAGTTTAAACCAAGAATATAACTACTGAATGCATAACGTAAGGCAGATTGACCAAAAAAAAAATAAAGAAAGAGTGAGTAAAAACAATTAATTTTTAAGGTTTTTTTTTAGAGTAAAGCACTGTCAGAGCCATCAACGAATGAACGAACTGATGTAATTTTTTATGCTTATGTATTTTCTAACAAAATCTGGATAATAAAGTAGCAATCTAACTAAAGTTTAAATTAAAAAAAAATACATATTTCAATTTCTAAAGCCCAGTATCCTGCTGAAGCGAAACGGAAATTTGTATTAACCCTTTGTAGCCCCATGTGACATTTCTGTAACAAACCGAAAAAGATCGCCAAAAAGCTGTAAAAAAACATATTTTTATTCTTTTAAAGCTTCTTACATAATCTTTAAGAATTGCTTTATCGAAATAATGCGCCATATTTCAAATAAATAGCACCAATAGTTTTTAATTGGCAGTTAATGTTGAAAGTTCGGCTTTTTTGGAAAACAAGCAAATTTATGTAAAAACTACGAAATTCAAAAAAAAAAATATTTTTCGTGCATAAACTAACTGGTTTTTATTTTTGGATTTTAGGAATGCGCCTAAAAATAAATATTAGATATCTTTTTGTTTGAATTTTTGCATTTATATACAAAAATAAATTATTTAAACTTTTTTTTTTGCTGCGTAAATTTCGATATAACTAAGCAAATAATGAATTTATTGAATTTTTAAAAAATACGTGTTTTATTATAGCTAAAGCCCTTTCGATTGACATTATTACTGTTAAAATTTACGATGTTGGGTTACAAGGGGTTAAAAACCAGCAGAACGAAAAATTTTGTTATGCTTTTCGTTTCACAGCACACGAGATTGACAAACGACATTATTACCTGTACTTGAATACTTGGAAAGTTTTCAATAATGTTTCACTAATGTTTTTTCAGGTAAAATTCCTTGGTTCAAAAGAATTTTGCACCTTATGAATTTTTATTTCTTCAAAATTATTTTCAAGTTTTAATTGGGATCCTTACATTTGGTAGAAAACTTTTGATCGAGTCACGTTTGGTCGCAAATTACGATCTAAATTTCAAAGACTTAGTGCAAAAATGAAAAATTTCAGAGGTACGTTTGGTCGCGGAAAAATTTGATCGCCATCTACTCCTTTTTAAAAAGTACTTTTTCGTATTAGATTTTTTTGAAAATATTGGTAAAAAAAATGAAAAAAAAAATATTTTTTTAGAAAAAAGTTTTTTTGCCTTAAAAAGGACATTTTTGTGAAAAAAAAGTAAGAATATCTTCCAAAATATCCAGTTTTAATAAGAACTGCATATTTGGCCACACCTCCTTCAGACGAAGGTGTGGCAAAAATTTCCATAATTCACTTGCTTAGGTACTTTTATTGAACGAGATATTGTCTCTATGCACCAAATGCAATATTTGTACTTAAGCATTTGGGTTTTTCTTAATTTCTTCAGTTGTGTGTAGGGCTTCGTTGAAGAAGGAGCTCTTGTTCAGAGTTCTGGTCTTTAAGAGATATTATTTCTTTTTTCTGTAGTTTTGCTGTTCGTTTGATGGCATCAGGTAAGTTGAGGAAGGGTTAGTTGCACGGTTCTTGATTGGAAATACTCTCTTAAGAGCACTGTGGTTTTTTTGTTATTTTAGCCGTGGTACTCAGTATTTTACTGAGTAAATATTTTATGCTGTTAACAACAACAATTGATTACTTTTATTTATTCATTAATAATCCTTATTGTTTAAGGGTAAAAAATGTATAAGCTTAGAAAAAAATGTCTCTTTAAACCAACGAATAAAAAGATTTTGTTTATCCATAACAATCATTTGTTGTTGTTTCCCGTGCAAAATTGTACTAAGCTAAGTACTGAGTTACCAATAAAACACGGCTTTTGTCATGATGATATCATTGAGTCTATGCTTTGGTATAATTTTGGTTGCTACAAATCTGTTGGATAATAATTTGAAAAAAAAAATTCGTTCTTGTTGATTCTCATGAACTTTTATGACCATAGTTAAGACAAAATACGAAACTTTTTTGTTTAGCAGCCCGCTTTTTTAAGGCGTTATAATCCTGAGAACCCGCGAAGCGGGCCAGGCAAGGTACTTTTTGCATAAAAAAACTTTTTACATAAAAAACTGTTGACATTGGCGCCTGCCAGACGACTTTACATACCATAAGCGGAGCAACGAAGTTACGTGAGCGGGACAGAGGACCCAAAAAGTAAAGTTTAAATCCTGAGAACCCGCGAAGCGGGCCAGGCAAGGTACTTTTTACATAAAAAAACTTTTTACATAAAAAACTGTTGACATTGGCGCCTGCCAGACGACTTTACATACCCTAAGCGGAGCAACGAAGTTGCGTGAGCGGGACAGAGGACCCAAAAAGTAAAGTTTAAATCCTGTGAACCCGCGAAGCGGGCCAGGAAAGTACTTTTTGCTTAAAAAACTGTTCAAATCAAATATTATTTTGTCTCTCGAATAATAATTCATCAAGACGAAATATTTGAAATTGTTAATTATTATCTCTTTCTGAATTTTTGTTCGTCCTGAAAAGGACGGATTGTTTTATCTGCTTCTTACACAATACTGAGGTTATGTGCAATATTCCTCAAATACTGCACTTTTTCGGTAGTCGCTCTCCTACAGAAAACCCACTGAAGCCGCTCATTCTTTTGCACAATCTTGGACCTAGGCTCTGCGTAGCCGCGCTGAATTTCAGCAATTGTCAATTTGACCAAAGCGGACTCTTTGGCCAAATCTCCAATTATCTGGTAGACGCCGCACACTGGGGATTTTGCGGAAAAAAGTCCAAAATTTAAAGTTCCTCGGAGAATATTTCAATAGTATTTCTAAATTCTAGAATAAAATCTGAATCAAAATCAGAAAAAATTACTAAAATCGGACTTGTAGTTTACTTTTTAGAGCTTTGTAAAGGGACAAGTTGTTGAAAGTATAAAAAACGAAATGAAAATACCCTCAAATTAAAGCTGTGTAATTTTTTTTAGCTTGAGCCGACTTTTACACTTTTATTTTTCCGTAAAGAAGCCATCGTTTGTGTATTGTAAATCGAAGAAATTATTAATTTTAAAGATGTTAATTATTTTATATAATTATTTAAAGAAAAGCGAAAAAAATGGCTTGATATTTTCATATTTTTGTATATATAATTTTAGCTACACTTGCCTACAGTTAGAGACTATTAAAAACTTTTTCCTTATGAAATTCCCTTTCGATGAAGGCCAAATTTGGGTGCCACCAGGTGCCACTGCGTTTTTTATTGGTAATTGAAAACTTCATTTGGTCGCAAAAATCATTTTCTTAAAAATTACTTAAAATAACAAAAAAATATTAAAAATCAATGGTAACACTTACAGTTTAAAAGCCAAAATATGAGGCTTAATTTGAGCTTTTAAATTAAGTTCTTTAAGTGAATTGTTTTTGAAATAATCGATTTCAAAGTCAAAATTTTGAAAAAAAATTTAAAAAAACATATAATATACTATTTTTGACAAGGCTGGGGATTTGAATTCAATTTGAATAATGAAGAACACTGCCTTAATTAATTCCTTACCAAACACTGAAAACCATATGTTTCTATGCCTTCTAGTTTTCGAGAAAATTGAAAAGTAAAAAATCTCCTTTTTGTCAGATTTTTGTTTTTTTGGCTGCAAGCTTGAAATTCTTATCCGAAAAGACAAATAGAGAAAATAAAATTAATTCATAACACATTTTTTTACAAATCTACTTCAATAAAATTACATTTGATTTTTTGAACTTGGCTCGGAAAAATTAATTTTCGTTATATGTAACTGAAATGTATGTATGTAATATATTGAAAACTATTCAAATTAAAAACGAGTGAAAAAGGATTATGCGTCTTATTATTATACATTTTATTAATAATGGGAATTTTAAGCATTTCATGCGAAGATCTAAGCAGAAATCTAATGGAATGTCTCAAGATTTAAATTGAAATTATTATTGAAAAATACAGATCATCTGACCCATTCCTTTATTAAGAAGAATCAGAGTCATTTAATTGAGGAAAAAATGGCTCTCTTAAAAGAATAAACTTTTGAAAAATTTGTATAAAAAAATGAAAAAAGTGTTTTTTTATTAATAATTTGGGTTTTTTTATTTTGCGTGGACGTGGACCTCGACAACAGTACCTACTATGAGTTATTCTTTTCCATTTAATGTATTTAAAATCGGTGAGGTGGTTCCAATAATACAAAAAAATTAAAAAAAAAATGCTATAAGTACAAGTAAATTGAGAATCGGAATTCTTTATTACTCTCACAAATTTTTTTAAAAGGGCGTGGCAGTGGGAGGAAATGAATAATAATAATTTCTTACGACGAAAACTGTCATCCCTGAAAATTTCATTCAAATCTATTCAGTGGTTCAGTTTTTATTTAATTTTTTCCGCACTCCCATACAAATTTCCCCAGTGTGCGCCGGCATGTTTTTTACCAACGACGACCCTAAGGCGTCGGTGCCAGGCTTCCACACTATTTTGCGTCCGGGGGAAATTCCCTTCAGCAGCGGCAGCTCCAGTCGTCCAAAAGTCGGGAGTGTAGTAGTTCCGTCCATCGGGTGATCGGATGTAATTTTTTTTGAAGTACCGAGCCAAACTCCTGGACTCGGAATGCCTCAGGCTGGCGTAGTACTCGGTGAAGTACTCCTCCACGTTGTTGGCCGGTACAAAGGCCAGTGCCTTCAGCATTCTTACCTCCATCGAGAATGACTCGTCACGGCTGATTTTTCGTGTGTATCCAAAATCTTGGACTTTTCTCCAAATTATTTGGCCAAAATGAAAGAGGCAACCCTTAGCCGTGGCTGTTGGGAACAGAGTTCGCCCGGTCCTTATAATGGCCTTCTCAAAATCCGAAAGGATGACATCTGGACACAAAAAGATGTTATACTCATGTGCTGCTGTTGCCAGTTGCTACCAGAAGACTGTGTAGGCTTTGATTGTTCTTTTGCTCATCAAGCAAAAAACTAATGGCACAACCGTTCCATCAATGTATCCGTGGACGGAAAAGAGTTGCCCCATAATGATTGGGACAACTTTGAAAGTCCCATCTACAATCCAGCACTTTGAACGTGCTAGAAGTTCAAGTGAAGACTTTGTAGCCATCAAGATATTGACTCCTCCATCATACACCTCTTCGGACTGCACAAAGACTTCACCGTCCACTTTGCGGAGCTCCTCTGGTATATTAATTTCTTCGAGTGTTTGCGGTTCTTTTATGTGGGAGGCGCGTACCCGGTGAATCTCCATTTTTTGGGCTCCCGTTGATGGTAGATTCGGGCGGCATTCTGGATCCACTGTCATTACAGTATCCCGTATAATTACGGAGGGTGGAAGCGATCCTTCTTCCGCCTTTGTTTTCAGCAAAGAATTGGCGTTGCGCACCTCTTTTTCATGTGGGAGGGGAGTGTGGCAGTGGATGCCCTTGACCGAGGTTGTGGTGTAGGTATCGCCAAGAGCAACACTGTGGATCCTCACCCTGCACGTAAGGTTTTTGTGCTCTGCGCAACGCCAAATCTGTTTGTCCTCGGTTTTTTTCTCCTGGTAAAAGAGGTAACCGTTGTGTACCAACATTGGATATCCTTTGTTTGAGAAAACAACCTGAAAAATAAAGAAAAAGGTAAAAGTTAATAAATTATAAATTATTGATAAATAAAGGATTCGATTGTCTTAAGCGATTTTCGATTTTAAGAAAATAAAAAACACGACTGGTTCGCACCTACATGCATTGGTAGATGACTTTACATTATTTAAAATTAAGTACAAACAATTTTATTTAAAATTATAATACACATTGTTTTACAACAAATTTTTATTCCGTTTATTTTACATTCGGGGTCATTGAAATTAATGTCTGACCACAAATTCTGGTGACTCGTCAACGAAACAAGCGCGAAAAAAATATGTATACCAATATAAACAAAAACAAAGAAACGTTTTCGAAGAATTTTAAAAGCCTTCAACAATTTGTATAGGATGCAAACGATTTAATTGAGAAAGGTATTTAAAAACAAAAAAAAAACTGAATTCTTGAATTTAAAAACGTCATATGCTACCAATTTGAAAGAAAAAGTGGGCGAAGAGATGAACGATTCACACAAGTGAAAAGATGAACGAATAGACGCACAGACGTATCAATCCTCACACGCACAGACGCACAAACCGACAGACGCCATGAGAAAAGCCGCTTTTTTAATTTCTCTATCATCGAAATGTTCGTTTTGATTAAGACTATCACTTTTTTTTTGACAAAAAACCGAATTATAGGGCAATTAAGAGAAATTAATAACACTGCGAGACCGAAGTTTACAAAGCGATTAGGGCAACAATAAACACTTACCTCAATTGTATCTGCCATTTCGTTTTTTTTTTACACAATTTAGTTTAAACACAAACTTTTTACACTGTAAAATACGTTCACTTTTACACAAAACTTATAAATAAACTTTTGCGATTTTCTTCAAGGATCAAGGATCCTTACATCGAAAGGATCAGAATCAACAAGAACGAATCGTTTTATTTTCTATTTTTATATTTTCTTTCTTGTCAAAAAGCAGAATAAAAATAAGCTAAACTTAATTTGCACGCCTTAAGTAACCTGCTCGTGTTCGTTTTTTTTTTTTATGTAATCAGAACGCTGCCTACACCAAAAAAAATATCGACTCATAAAAATTTCTCCATAAGCTTGCGTAAAGGTCTACGCTCGTGAACTAAGCCCAAAATTTTTTTTTTCTCCAAGTTATTTTTGAAAAAAAGTAATAAGAGATGGGAAAAAACAAAAAAAAAATTACTTAAAATTGATTAAATATAATCATTGTTAGTACCTAAAATAACATTTAAGGACCACAAACTGCAATATCTATGGAATATATTCTAAGCTACAAGCGTTTAAATTAAACAGACTGAAAAATCGTCAAAAAAAAAGCCGAGAAAATGAGGTTTTAAGTAAGCCATCCATAAAAAAAAAATGAAAAATTATTGGACATAATGTCACTGAAATATTAATATCTCGAAATCCAAGCCCTTGTTTTTGAATATTAAGGTCTTTAAAGAATTCTAGTAAGACTATTGAACTAATTTAAATATTTTTTTTAAAAAAATGTTTTCGAAAAGTTACCAAAAACTTAAAAAATTTTCCATGTTTTATTTTAAAAAAAAGTGAAAAAATCAAATGCTTATAACTTTTGATTGAAGCAACCAATATTTATGTTTATAGTCTTGAAATATAGCTTAAAACATACATACAAACGTTTTTTGAATTTAAAAAAAAAAAGTTTTTTTCACGCTTCTCATAAGCTTGGTAACGCCCCCTTTTTATGATTGGTTGATTTGCTATTTTTTAAAATTATATTTAAGTCACTCAATGCTATGAGAATCACGACTACCCACCATCAAAGACAACTCGTCGTTCAATAAAAGTAATTAAGCTTTTAATTTTTCCCAAAAAATTTCAGTCCCTTGTAGGACTTCTTTATCATATGTCATGTCTACCCAATACTGAAAAACTAAAAATATTTCTTGGAGATATTAATTCTTAAAAAAAAATCATTTTCCAAAAGGTTGTAAAAAAGGTGTAAAATCTCTTAAAAAATTTAGTAGTCCTTAAAAGAACAGAAAAATCAGCGACGAAATTTCACAAAAAACTGAAGATTTTCTCAGAAACACAACCTTTTTAAGTAGTTTTAATTGAACGACGAGTTGTTTTTCAGAATCTACGTGATTCTCATGCATTCGAGTCACCAAAATAATAAAAGTAAATCAACCAATCAGAAGCAGAGGCGGAACAAATAAGTGCAGCGCTGTCTCCCAAAAATCAAAATAGTAAGAAATTTCGTTCTTTCTGATTCTCATGAAATCGAGTCACCAAAAACGAAAAATAATCCAGAGCTGTCGATTGACGATCAAACGTTACGCGATCAAATTATTTATGATCAAAAGTGACCCTACCAAACGTGACCCTACCAAACGTAAACGATCAAACGTGACGCGACCATACGTAACCAACCCGTTTTAATTTATTGACATTATTTAATTTTGACTTTCGTTGCTGACTTTGGAGGCTTAGAAACATTTTCGTTTCGCTTCAGCAGCGTACTAGGTTAGCTTAAAATAAGAAAAAAATAATCAAATTGGTGGCTTCGAAATAAAATTTGTCTTACAAACAATTTGTTCTCTGAATTGTTTCTTATTTAAGAAAATAAAATGTATTTTTGTTTTGGTTTTCTAAAAAATTTAAACTCCAGTTTTTTGTTAAGAAATTTGTTCTAAAATTATGTACAATTTCATTTGTGCGTTCATTTGATCATTCGTTGGTCGCTCTTATGTACATTGTACATTTTAATTTGCAATTTTAGCTACTTGTCTTTCATATTTAGCTGTAAATAGCTCTATGATTTTTTGATAAAAAATTTTAGTGTATAAGTAAGAAGTATATCGTATTTTGTTTGCTTTTTTGTTTTTCAATGGAATCCATCATTTTCTTTTAGTTAAATTTCATTATTAAGTTGACAATATTTATATTTTATCATATTTTTTATGTTAATGTTGGTATTTTCATAATAATACAAATTCATTTTTAAATAACACATATTTACATAAGATAATCCTTTTTAAGCTATTTTTTATTCATAATAATTGTTTTTGCTAATAATCGGTATTTTGAAAGACTGTTAAACAAAATATGTAAACGCTTTTTTTACTTAATAAATAAGACAATAACGTAAAGTATTAATTTTATGTGTAGTAAAATAAGGATTTGGTAGTTTTTGTATGTTAACAGCTATTTTAAGTAAAAAAAATTAAAGAACTAAACATTTTTTGTGATTTTTTATTGGATTCAATTCTGTGATTTTTAAGAAGCAATATAGCGAGAACCGTTTTAGGATCCGTTCATTAGATCAGAAGTTAAAGTCCCATGACCACTTTTTGATAGTTTCGATCCACTGTGCGACGTCTCACCTACATAAAGGGGCCAAGGCATAGAAACCGTCGCATCCGTTGATTTGTCGACGGATTTTATTGACCTTGATAAACAACATTTTTATAAGAACCAATTCGTATATTAGTTGGACTTGATGGCTGCTGTTTGTTTATACATAGGTTTGTTTTCGTGAGAACTTATGTATTTTATTGAATTGCCCGTTGAATGGACTCTTAAAAACGTATACGAAAAAAAATTCATATCCCCACTTTTAAATAAGTTGAAAATATATAGGGTTATTTTATTTTCATAACAATGAGTTCAGTCAATGAGGAATGAAATGCAGTGGATCCGACAAAAGTTGTAACGTCTGCTAAGTTTGGATGCAGAATTGAAGAGGGGTTTATCCTGAGTATAAATCCTAGAGAAAAAAATAGTACTGGGGAAAGTAAGATACCTAATTATATTTCGAATCTAAAAAGCCCTTGCAAATTTTCTGTTCGACCAGGCGTCTAATGAGACTAATGCGTTTTTCAAAATGGCGGACGCATCACAAGACCAAATAATACGCAAACTGAGATTTATACTCAGGATAAACCCCTCTTCAATACTGCATCCAAACTGAGCAGACAGACAACTGTCGGATTTTTTCCCATTGACTGAACTAAATGAAAGTTTAAGAAAAGAACAAGTCAACAAGTCAAAAATTTGTTAGGTTATCTCTTTCATAACAATAATATTGTTAGACAGTGACATCTTAAATGAAAAAAAAAAAATGCATTCTTATTTCCCCACCTAAATAAGTAAAATAAAAAACGCATTTTTATTTCCATTATATAATTCTGTTTCTGTTGTTAGATTGGGACAAACCTTAGCCAACGATATATGACATCTTTCTCACACACACTCCCCACCTCCTCATCAACTAGTCGAAAAAAATGTGTCATTAAAATACGGTTGTAGTGTTATGTAAAGTATAACACAAGGTGGAGAGGGAGAAGTAGTCGAGTAGTACAACAGATAGGTTCATGCTGTGATTGTGTTGCTCCCACTTCCACCTCCCACCAAAAAAGAACACTTTATATGGAACATTTTGTTGCTTAAATTTGTTTTATTTTTTAGTTGGCCTCTGACCTCCATCGAAAAAGGTGGTTGTGTTACCTCCTTCTTATATTTTTTTTTCCTATAGGTATCTACCTGTCATCCTTATTGCAATTGTCAGGTATTAGACCAGTGCAAATCCGGTTTTCAGAGGCCAAAAGTTGAACAAATTATAAGCAGCATAAGAGTGGTGGGAAAATTTAGGATAAATGGTATATGAAAGGGGAAAAATAAATTGCCCACAAAAAAATTGGGGGAAAGAGGGTGGATGGGCGAAAAAGTGGGGTGGGTGTCAAAAATCATGGTTTTTTACGATTTCTGTCAAAACTATACGTCCTATCGAAAAAAGTCAAATGCAAAAGTTGTAGGTATTATAAATGTCTACAACTTTTACTCAAACAATTTTTTTCTATAACCTCAAAATTATTGAAAAAAATGCAAAAATACGATTTTTTGATTTTTTATTTTTATCTTTTACAGAAATGGTTGGATTTTAACAAAACTTGGTTAAAAACTACTTTGTTATGTTTTCTATCTATTAAAAAAAAGACAAAAAAACAATTTTTAAGACTGATTTTTCCGTAAATGACAGTAATATTGGCGAGAAGTAATTTTCCATAGAAACCAAATTATACTTTTCTAATGGTCATTGACCTTTTTAATTTGAATCAAGCACTAGAATAGCTCTTACGTGCAAAGTTTTTGAGATATTGAATTTTGAACGTCCAAAACACTATTTTTCTGATTTTGGCATGGTAATATGTCAAAAATGTGACGTGATAGAATTTTTCTGACTTCGGATTCAAGCTCAGCGCACAAAAAACCATTAGAAAAGTATAATTTGGTTTCTATGGAAAATTATTTCTCGCCAATATTACTGTCATTTACGGAAAAATCAGTCTTAAAAATTGTTTTTTTGTCTTTTTTTTTTAATAGATAGAAAACATAACAAAGTAGTTTTTAACCAAGTTTTGTTAAAATCCAACCATTTCTGTAAAAGATAAAAATAAAAAATCAAAAAATCGTATTTTTGCATTTTTTTCAATAATTTTGAGGTTATAGAAAAAAATTGTTTGAGTAAAAGTTGTAGACATTTATAATACCTACAACTTTTGCATTTGACTTTTTTCGATAGGACGTCTAGTTTTGACAGAAATCGTAAAAAACCATGATTTTTGACACCCACCCCACTTTTTCGCCCATCCACCCTCTTTCCCCCAATTTTTTTGTGGGCAATTTATTTTTCCCCTTTCATATACCATTTATCCTAAATTTTCCCACCACACTTATGCTGCTTTTAATTTGTTCAACTTTTGGCCTCTGAAAACCGGATTTGCACTGGTCTAATACCTGACAATTGCAATAAGGATGACAGGTAGATACCTATAGGAAAAAAAATATAAGAAGGAGGTAACACAACCACCTTTTTCGATGGAGGTCAGAGGCCAACTAAAAAATAAAACAAATTTAAGCAACAAAATGTTCCATATAAAGTGTTCTTTTTTGGTGGGAGGTGGAAGTGGGAGCAACACAATCACAGAATGAACCTCTCTGTTGGACTACTCGACTACTTCTCCCTCTCCACCTTGTGTTATACTTTACATAACACTACAACCGTATTTTAATGACACATTATTTTCGTCTAGTTCATGTGGAGGTGGGGAGTGTGTGTGAGAAAGATGTCATCTATCGTTGGCTTAGGTTTGTCCCAATCTAACAACAGAAACAGAGTTATATAATGGAAATAAAAATGCGCTTTTTATTTTAAAGTATAACACAAGGTGGAGAGAGAGAAGTAGTCGAGTAGTCCAACAGAGAGGTTCATTCTGTGATTGTGTTGCTCCCACTTCCACCTCCCACCAAAAAAGAACACTTTATATGGAACATTTTGTTGCTTAAATTTGTTTTATTTTTTAGTTGGCCTCTGACCTCCATCGAAAAAGGTGGTTGTGTTACTTCCTTTTTATATTTATTTTTTCCTATAGGTATCTACCTGTCATCCTTATTGCAATTGTCAGGTATTAATTGATGATAAATACTGAAATTCGTTGTCTTTTTAAACTCAATTATTTTAATAAATTTAAATTAAAATTAAATTTTAATATTCATCAACTATAGTTGACAATTAATCCAGTCAAATAAGGGTTTAACCTCGGAATGAATGTTAGTAGAAATTTTTTTGCTCAATACCTTCCTTTTGCCATTCTATAACATATCTCAAAAGTCTAGAAAAATCTCATGTCCGCTTGTCGCTATTTCAAGGTCAAATCGCGAAATGGAGATTTTCAAAATTAGCAAAAATAGGCTATGGTATTATATACACATATGATAAATGATTTCAAGGTAATTTTTAATGCTGATTCCAAAAAATCTGAAATCAAGACAATCTGACGTCTCTGGAAAAAGTTATACCTGTTTTTCATCTGTCAACTCATATTATTATAACAGTTGCAAACTTACTGCCGAAAACCCTTAAAAATTATGGTAGATGGACCAAATTTTGCATGAAGATTTTAGAATCCATCATTATTAAAAATCAAAACAATCCATTACAAAAAATATATATACCTACGAAATAATGGTATTTTTTGATGGAGGGGCAAATTTTAGGATATGCACTAAAGAAGATTTTTGTTCATCTTAGGAATAAGTGCTAATAGGCTATTTTTTTCATTTTAATCTTTGTTTGGATATTCTTTAACTACCCTCAAAAATCTAAAAAAAAATCTCATGTCCGCAAGTCCTAATTTTCTTGGTTTGAAAATAAGGTGCAGATTTTAAAAAATTAATAAGAAAAGTTTAAATTTTTATATGTATACCAACATAAGCGACATGATTTAAAGGTATTTTTTAACACTTATTCCAACAAAACTCACAAACAAGTCAACCTGACCATCCCTGAAAATAATGCACCTTATTCATGTTGATCTGACACAAATATCTGAAGTTATTTCGTAGGTATGTATATTTTTTGTAATGGATTGTTTTGATTTTTAATAATGATGGATTCTAAAATTTTCATGCAAAATTTGGTTCATCTACCATAATTTTTAAGGGTTTTTCGGCAGTAAGTTTGCAACTGTTATAATAATATGAGTTGACAGATGAAAAACAGGTATAACTTTTTCCAGAGACGTCAGATTGTCTTGAATTTAGATTTTTTGGAATCAGCATTAAAAAATACCTTGAAATCATGTATGATATGTGTATATAATACCATAGCCTATTTTTGCTAATTTTGAAAATCTTCGCGATTTGACCTTGAAATCGCGACAAGCGGACATGAGATTTTTCTAGACTTTTGAGATATGTTATAGAATGGCAAAAGGAAGATATTGAGCAAAAAAAATTTCTACTAACATTTATTCCGAGATTTACCCCTTTTTTCTCCTTATTTGACTGTATTAAATAGCAATTGGGGTGACAATCTTCTAACGAACCAAAAAAAAAAACATAAAATTCTGATAGTTGGGTAGGTGCATAAATATGACACAAAAGACCTGCCCATATGGCAAATATATAGGTATATTAGAATTCTTTTTATTAGGCGGGGTTTTTGTTTGATTTTTAACTTATCATGTGTCAAATAAATAAACAAGGAATGGGGTTGTTTTTTTGCATAAAAAGATTAAACCACACCCATTTTCGTTAAAATCTATTAAAATAATCAATGAGAATCGATATTCTCTTATTTATGTTTCCATAATTCCATATCGTTCCTCGCAATTGTTGCCAACCCAAAAATCACATGTCATAGCTTAACATAACTTTAGAATTCGTAACTCTAGTTTTTCGGTTTCGCGTAACTTTGACGGCCGTAACTCTGTCGCCCGTAACTCTGTTATTCGTAACTCCGTTACCATTTCGCGGATTTGGAACGTATCTGGATTGCATGGTAGGTTTTTTAACTGCTTGCGTAGATGTCGGAGGATCAATAAGCTTCATATTTTCGTATTTTCTTAATAAAATCTTTAGATCGACGATGTTGTTGGCAGTTAAGAGAATTTGTTTGTTAAGGAATGAATCGGGAATTCTCTTAATAATGTAACTTATTAACTCTGGCTCTTCGATCTCGGCCTGTGATGCTATCTCTTGCATGACTAACAAGTATTGTAAAAACGTGTCGTCTTTGTGCTTTTTACGCGTTCGCAAAATGTTGTGGATGTCTGAAGCAGTAGCATTATTGTGAAATTCAGATAGTAAGGCATCTTTTAATTCGCTCCAACAACGGCATGAAGTCGATCGCAAAACCAATTTCGCCGTTCCCTTCAATAATCGTCTAGCACAAATAAAACTTTCTGATTCATTTAGTTTGTACATAAGCCTTGCATCTTCAAAGCAACTAATCCACTTCTTAACGGGATAATTGTCGTCCCCTGAGAACGTTGGTGTCGTGTCCTCAACATCACGGAATGTATACATTAGCGATCGCACATCACTTTTTGAACTGCCTAACTCGGCCAATCTCTTCTCTAAAAAAGCAATCTCCTCTTTCTTTCTGACAATTTCACGTAAGTTTTCTAATCTCTGTGAAAGAGCTCTCTCATCTTCTAAATGGTCAGAAGCATCACCATCGTTTCCAACGTCATCTTCGTCATCTTCCTCATCGATATCAACATTAGAGAACAGCTTCTCCAATCGATTATCGTCGAGGAGAGCTATTCCTTCCTCTAAACGTAGCTTCAATGCGGGTTTTAGTCCCAACGTGGATAAATTTAACTCCTCAAGCTTAGCTTTAAGCTCTGGGACTGTCGCACTTTCGACAAATCTTTCCGCACGTGTTCTCGCATTCATAATTAATTTAATTTACTTTACTCAAAACTTTGGAATTAAATTAAATAAATCTTTTTTCATAAATTTTTAATAAAATGTCTAAACTTGCACAATAAAATCAAGTGGGCTTTTTTTCTCACTTCTGATTAGTTATAAGTACTTTAATCATGCAAATTATAATTCATGCAAACACAAATGAGAACACTAAACACGTCTTCGTTTTATGATAGCTTTATTTTCGAGTGTCTTATATTTCTTGAACATAAAAACGACTAGCATAAGTACATAATTATATAAAAAGCTTTGGAGACTTTTCGATAGTGCAATTAAAGTAAATAAATCATTCGATTGACCCGTAAGAGAGAAATCTCAAGCACAGAATAACTGAATATTACTTAAGTCTTAATATAGAGGGTGTTTCAGCTTAATTGCATTGAAAGTAATCTCTTACAGGTTTAAATATGGTTTTTATACCAAATTTGCCTAAAATTCTTACATACATACTGGTCCTTCAAGCCGGATTATTTTGAACCATTATTTGGAAATTTCGAGTGCCTAACTTGGTGTGGTTGATTGGGAGTATTTTCGAGACTTTTTTTGTGATGCATCGTGCATGACCACAAACATTTTCGTTTTCTGCGAATTTATTCCATCTTAAGAAAGAGCTCCTCAATATCTTCAGATCGTGTTATAAGATATTTTTGTTTTTGAGACTCGTGAAATTGCTGTTTTTTGTTTTTTTTATTCACCCGCTATAAATGTCGTTAAGGGAACACGTGGTCATGCCAAGGGACGGCTGACCAAAGCAGCAGATTTCGCTGCCACAGTGTATATCAATTCTCCACTTGCTATGCTACAAATTCGTCTCGAAGAAGTTGGAGGAAACGTGGTCTGATTTCATAGCGCTACAGGATGAGATGTATTTGTACATTGATGAGGATGAATTCGTAGAACCAGAACCTGAGTTCTATGAATATGAGGCAAAATATTTTGTTGCGCATTCGGTCTTATCAAGTTTTATTAAAGTTAAATTATCGTCTCAACCTGCTAGGGAAACGGTTGCTGAAAAGTTGGCGGGTCAACAAGCCGTTTTCTTGGAGAAGTTGAGCTCTACCCCAGGCAAATCATCGGTTAACATTCCTAAGATAGGAGTGTCAAATTTTTCTGGTGAATACGAGGACTGGCCTGCCTTTAAGGATATATTCACTAGTTCTATTGACCATAATCCTTCAATCACTCCTGCACAAAAGTTTAACTACCTTAAAAGTTACTTGAGTGGTACAGCAGCTGACTTGGTAAGCCATATGAAGCTTACGGATAGTAATTATTATTTTGAGGCTTGGGATAGGTTGAAGAAACGGTTTGATAGGTCGTAACTAATAATTCAGTCGTTTATAAATTCATTTGTTTCATTGCCATTGACAAGTCATTAGGCCTTAAATACTTTCAATACAACAGGTCGCGATCACTGGTTGATCTTTCTTTTACGTCAGAAGCTTGATGCAGATACGAAGCAGGCGTGGGCTGAACATTTGGAGTCAAAAGAAGGTCTTACAATAAATGATCTTCTCGAATTTTTACAAAACCGTTGTGTGTGTTTGGAATCTTGTTCATCCGGAAGTGGCTACTATTAATATATCGACAAATCTTGCTTATGAGCAGGCACTACTTGTTGCTTCAGGTACATCGAGTTCTTCGTTTTCAAATTCGGTTCCGTCGTCGGTAGTTAGTCATCATTCTTCTGATCCCAGTCACAGTTTTCACACAATTCTCCCAACAGCTGTTGCCAAATCCCAGGATAGGAAAAGGTCGTTCCATAACAATCGTATGCTTCTTGATACTGGTTCACAAATTTCGTTCATTACTGAACAGACTGTTTAGAGCTTGGGACTTCGTCGATGTTAATCTCGGATTCCCGTTCTTGGCGTAGGTTCGACATCAGCAGGTTTTAACAATGGTATAATGACACTGAGGCTTATTTCTCGATTCAGCAAAGTTTGTTGACGTAGATTGTCATGTGCTATCGAAATTTACATCGTTGCTGCCGGAATCTCACGTGGACAATATTGACTTAGGAAAACTTGTGACTGTTGATCTCGCTGATCCTTATTTTAAGGGGTTATATCTAGTTGTAAGTGCAAAAAAAACCTTCTTTTTTGTGGATTTTTTGTACAGAGGCATTTAATTATATAAACATAAAGAATACATATCCATATAGCAGATTTAATGTATTAAAATAATTCACTGTGTATTTAAAAAAATATTGGGTTCCGTTATTTTTGTAGTAGATCTCCTAAACGACCTCCAAAAAAGAGGTGTCTGGCGGTGAGCAAGATATCTCTGATCCAACCCGAATAGCACAAAACACGATTTGCAACAAGATTTTTGTTGCATTTGTATCATACTGAGGTTACCTGAAACGAATGCCGTTGTAACTCAGTTTTATTTTTGTACCCAAAAAATTCTTTGAAACTTTTTTATTCGAAATGCTGTTTATAGGTTTTAATTAAGTTCAAACTTGTTTCTTTAAAAAAGCAGATGTTGTTCAGATGTTATAAACAAGTCTCGAAGTTAAAAGTTGGTAAAATGTTATATTTACTCTTAATCAATTTCGATTTTGGTTTCTTTCCACTAAAATGTTGATAAAACCTTTATGCAGCATACTCTTATAACAATTGAGTAACTCAATTAAAATGTTTAGTTGCGAATAATTTGAAATACATCCAAAACGATTAAACAACATCACACAAACTATTATAGTATTTGCAATATTTAAGGATGGAACAAAATATTTATATAACATTGGAATGGTTCAAGTAGTTGGTAAAAGACAAATTAAAATCATTTTGTGTACCTACAATACAAATATAATACAAATTTTAAGAAAGCATAATTTTTTTATTAGCCTTTATGAATAAACACAATCTACATCTGATTCGATGTCTTTTTTAGATACTGAACTTCCTTATTGTACGTTAGGGTGGGTCGATTTTACTTTATTTTTTTTTATCTCGGTCATTTATACAAATTTGTCACTGAGTGTGAATTATCAAAAAAAGGTTATATGTATTTGACTTTTAGTTCTTTATCAAGCAAAAATCTGTACAAATGCGTTATGAATTAAAAATCATGAATTGTTTTCCATTTCTATAATTAGTTAGGGCATTTGCTAGAACAAATATTTAAAAGTTCAATGTAACTTATTTTTTTGATGCCTCACACTCAGTTAAATAAACATACCTATCTTATAACATTCTATCAATGGTTGATATCGAAAATATTAAAAACAAAACAACTGGATAACGCAAAATAGTAGACAAAAATAAACTATAAGAAAACATTAAAAAGAAGTAATCAAATTATGTGGAATGCCTCAATTTATTTCAGTTATTTGTTTATCATGTCAAAAAAAAACAAAGCTTAAGAAACTTTATTGATTGATTCTTTAATTAAAATTAAAAACACAAAACTAATTACATGTCCATCTGAAGAAACAAACAAAGTAATAAGTTGGGCAAAAAATAAAAAAAATTATTGAATAAAAATCCACAAATCAACACCAAAGAAAAAAATTATATAAATATTGACTATTAAACATTTTAATTGTTTTTGTGCACTAAGTACAATCAAATTAGAGTTGTTAAAATTTTCGAAGACATGTGTTCGAAGGTTTTTTTGTTTTGTTAAGTTGGCTGTACTTCTTTCCCGAAAACGAAATTCCGATGGAGATTGTCGATAAGGAGAAAAATTCCCGGGAGAGAAAACCTACTCCCGGGGAAATTTCTCACGTGAGATTGCCGATAGGGCTGATTAGGTTAACTTTCATGAAACATGTTTTTAGTTCAGAAAACACAAATAAGACCAAGAAATAACAAAATTTAACCTTTATAAAACACAATTGCCACCAATTTGTTGTAAATCAAGAGGGGAAATGCGGCTGTTTGGGTTACAATATTGTATAAGAATATGTTTCTGAAATTAATGGAAAACAATTTGATTGTTTTCCTGGAGTTACATCTGCCAAATTAAAACCCATCTGTGCTATTCGGGAAGTCACTTAAAATTAAAAAAACCAAAAAATTCATTTTCCGGATAGACGTTTGCAGGTAATGAACGAAGGAATAGTCAAAATTTTTATTTTTGACAAAATGGCGGCTTCCCAAAGAAAAAAATCGTTGTTTTTCACGAAAATTTACACTTTAAAGTGGCTTAAAAAATCGATATTGTCAAAAACCTTTTTCCTTCGTTCATTACCTGACAAAAGTATCTTAGAAAATTGTGTAAAAATTTTAAGCCGATTACTTCTGCCGTTTCGGAGAAATTTAGCTCACCGCCAGACAACTTTTTTTTGGAGGTCGTCTAGGAGATCTACTACAAGAATAACGGAACCCAATATTTTTTTAAATACACAGGGAATTCTTTTAATACATTAAATATGCTATATGTACATGTACTCTTTATGTTTATATAATTAAATGCCTTTTCACAAAAAATCCACAAAAAAGAAGGTTTTTTTGCACTTACAACTAGATATAACCCCTTAATAAACCAGGTCCTATTGACGTGTTGATTGGAGCAGATACTACTTTTGGATCGGTTGTTGTAGGAAGATCTGCACAAAATTCTCCTCATGTTAATAAGGGTATTAAGGCTTTTTGTACGCATTTTGTACTCAATTGAATCAATCGTTTTGTATGCAGCTGGATCATTCGCTTGCATTTGATCTACAGAAATTCTGGCGGTTAGAGGAAATTTCTTTCAATCGATCACCAACGTGCTGAAGAGTTTAAAAAAAAAATGCATCCAAGACTCCTTGATGGTCGTTATGTCTTAAAATTGCCTTTCAAGTCCAATGAAAACTTAAATTTTGAAAGCTCTTTTAGTGTTGCACTTCGCCGTCTTCATTCAATCGAATGTAGATTTTTGTCAAATCCTTCCTTAAGGGAAAAGTAAATGTTGATGGATGAGTATTTGTCGTTAGGTCATATGGAAGAAGTTCCCGCTGCTGAAATATACAAATCCTCTTACAAGTCACACTATCTTCCTCATCATGCGGTGTTTAAGAACGATAGCAGCACCACAAAAGTAAGAGTAGTTTTTGACGGATCAGCTAAAACGAATCGCAATAGATCCTTGAAGGATTCACTTCTTGTTGGACCAACAATCCAACGTGATATCTTCTCTGTTTGCTTTCGTTTTAGACGGCATTTGTACACCATTTCAGGAGACATTGAGAAGATGTATCGACAAATTCGTATTTCACGTGATGACATCGATTATCAAAGAATACTTTTGCGTAAAAACCCTGATGAACCCTTGAAACACTTCCGACTATTGACAGTCACGTATGGAACTGTGCTCCTTTTTTTGGCAATTCGGACACTCAAGCAGCTGGCTTTGGATTCTTCTGAATCGTATCCTCTTGCATCTGCAACTGTCTTTAACGATTTTTATGTCGATGATGTAATCACTGGTGCAAAAGGAGGATTTAACTTACGCAAGTGGACAACAAACTGCTGGTCACGTTGCTTTCATTACCAGAAGACCAACGTGAAATGTCCCCAGTAGAGTTCGAAGATTCTACTCCAGTCAAAATCTTAGGATTGCAATGGTGTCCCTCAAAAGATCGATTTACTTACAAGGTCGAACTAAGTGAATCAATTGTGTGTACCAAACGTCGAATACTGTCCGAGGCTTCTAAAACTTTTGACGCTTTGGGATTTCTAGTTCCAATTGTTGTTGCGTTGAAAATTCTCCTCCACGATTTGTGGAGGAAAAAACTGAGTTGGGATGAGGAACTTCCAAAAGAACTGGCTGATCGATGGAGGATTCTCTGACAGGAGTTAACCCTCATCAAAGAGATTCAAATCCCTAGAATCATCTGGAAAACAAAACTAATTGTGAGTTCCATGGATTTTGTGACGCATCTCTGGACGCATATGTACCTGTGGTATATTGTAGAAGAACAAATGTCGACGGTATAGTCTCAGTAGCATTGGTAGCTGCAAAGAGTAAGGTTTCTCCTATCAAAATTTTGTCTCTTCCAAGATTGGAGCTCTGCGGAGCCCTATTGTTAACACGTCTAATCAATAAACTTAAAATATCTTCACAGGATAAAGAAATGAAAGTTTTCGCATGGACAGATTCATCAGTCGTGCTCCACTGGCTTTCTTCTCCACCAAAACAATAATCGGTGTTTATCGGCCCTCAAATGAGCTGTGGTGGAAAGGACCCTCGTGGCTTTGGATGGAGAAAAATCAGTGGCCATATTCAAAATTTTCAATAGAGGAAGTGGAATTTTCAAAGGAAGAATTGGAAGAAAGGAGAAACCCGAAAATGCAGTTATTTTTGTCAAATGCTATTGAAGATAACATGTTGTTCTTCGGAGTACTACAAATGTATTAGAGTCATTGCAACAATGTTTCGGTTTAACTCGCGTATTTCAAAGGAGTTCTCTGCACTTCGTAATTATCAACCCTTGTGCGTGCAAGAACTAATTAAAGCTAAAATAACAATGCTTAGGTTTATCCAGTTAACATCGTTTTCATCAGAAATCAACGCTTTAAAAAAATGGTAAAGAACTATCCAAAAAACATAAACTTTTAAGCCTATCGCCTTTTATTGATTCCGACGGGTTACTTAGAGTTGGTGGTCGTATGCAAAATTCCGACCTTTCATATGTGCCCTTGATTATGAAAGTGGACTAAGTCACTCCTAAAAATGCCATCAAATCTAGCCTAAAAATAATTATTATTTAAGGGGTAAAGTTTATTTAAAAGCGAAATTGCAGTAAATAAACTTCCTTCAATGATTTCATAAAAGAAATACAATAAAATCGTTATAAGAAAATTATTTTGTAAGTTTTTCTTTAAACAATGCAAAAAGTGACTTAGTCCACTTTCATAACACTGTGCAAGTCGAAATTCTTGACAGGCGCGCGAATAACTGTTTCGCCCTATTTCGGACCCGAGAAATCCATTGGCATCATTAGTTTTTCGATTTATCGGTACGACTTCGAACAAAATTTTTTTTGAAAGTTTTTTCAATTATTTTGAGAATTTTCCACTGTTTTTAGTCATTTTTCAATCAAAAACATTGTTTATATTGCTAATAATTCTGCTCAAACGTTATTTGATACCAGTAGAAAGACATTGTAAACAATTTTGAACAATTTATTTGAAAGTTTAGTGATTTTTTTTTGAAAAAAATTTAAAAAAATCGAAATTTTTTACATTGTTATCGTTTTTTCGCTGTTTTTGTTCTCTTTTGCACAAATACATAGCATGTTTTCCATTAAAAATTAATTTAACTGTTAATTTAGTGTTAGTTTAACTTTGACATACTATCGATAGCATCGATAACAAAAAAATATCGAGTACATCGATACTTCACAAAACTATCGATAGTTTCAATACTTCCAAATTATTATACCACAAGGCTACCGATATTATCGATAGTTTTTTCTTAAAACTATCGATACAATCGGCAATGGAAACTATCGATATCTACCAAACACTATGTTAATTCGTTGTTTACATCCAATGTCAAACGAAAACTTAACTTGTAGTTCAAATTGTGTTTAATTAATTTCAAAGCTATCGATAAAGCTTGTGGTAAAATAATTTGGAAGTATTGAAACTATCGATATACTAACGAAGAAAAAAATAACAAAAATAATAAAAAATTATTAAAATTATTTTTATTTTAAGTGGAGTGATTGAATATAATTCAATATAAGTTCAAGTGACCTCAACTCCAAAAATTTATAAAGCGTTTCGCCCAGGTACGACAGTGGGCTCATCATTTTTGGAGTTGAGGTCACTTGAACTTATATTGAATTGTATCGATATACTCGATATTTTTTTGTTATCGATGCTATCGATAGTATGTCAAAGTTTAACTAACACTAAATTAACAGTTAAATTAATTTTTAATGGAAAACATGCTATGTATTTGTGCAAAAGAGAACAAAAACAGCGAAAAAACGATAACAATGTAAAAAATTTCGATTTTTTAAAAAAAATTTCAAAAAAAATCACTAAACTTTCAAATAAATTGCTCAAAATTTATTACAATGTAGCAAATAACGTTTGAGCAGAATTATTAGCAATATAAACATTGTTTTTGATTGAAAAATGACTAAAAACAGTGGAAAAATCTCAAAATAATTGAAAAAACTTTCAAAAAAAAATTTGTTCGAAGTCGTACCGATAAATCGAAAAACTAATGATGCCAATGGATTTCTCGGGTCCGAAATAGGGCGAAACAGTTAATCGCGTGCCTGTCTCAAAAATTTTTTTCAAAAAACTTGCACAGTGAATCATGGGCACATGTAGTGAAAAACACCCCATCATATTCTGTAAATCAAGTCGTGTAACTGAACTAATTGTTAATTATACCCATGAACATAATTTACCCCCCGGTGTCCCTTTTTTTTATTTCTTTATTAAAAAAAGGCTATTATATTGTTGGCTGTAGAAATTTAGTGCGAAAGGTAGTTCATAATTGCATTCAATGCTTTCGTCAGCCTCGTGAATCGTCGAAACAATTGATGGGAAATCTTCCTGTCGAAAGAATCCGTTTTTCGCGTCCGTTCAGTAAGGTGGGTGTTGACTATGCCGGGCCGATAACGATAAGACTATCTCGCGGAAGAAACCCTAAATTCGTTAAAGTATATATTGCTCTATTTGTCTGTTTTGTTACCAAAGGTATTCACCTTGAACTCGTTGGTGATTTGTCGACAAATACATTTCTTATGGCTTTAGATCGGTTATGTGCGCGTCGCGGAAAGCCAACCGAAATTTGGAGCGACAATGCAACGAATTTCCATGGTGCCAAACGTTTGCTGAATGAGATGTTCCAATGCGTTGTGAATGACAACATCAACAGATTTTCATTGATCATCTTGCCAAGGACAATATCACATGGAAGTTCATTCCACCATCAGCGCCTCACTTTGGAGGCTTATGGCAGGCTGGTGTTAAGTCGGTGAAACAGCACTTGAAACGAGTGATCGGTGAATATATCCTCACGTACGAAGAAATGTACACTCTTCTTGCCAAGAATGAAGGTCTTTTGAACTCACGTCCAATGTGGCAGACATCGGATACGGAAACCAGTGCACTTTCACCCACTTATTTTATGATTGGGGAGGCATACACCTCAGTTCCTCATCCTGATTTGAAAATTCTAAAAATTCTGTTCAAACTAATTGGTATCTTTTACAGAAATTTTCCCAAGGCTTTCGGAAAAGATGGCATCAGGAGTATTTAACATTAGAGTTGGGCACTTTAGTTCGTTTGAGTGATCGATCACTTTAGTTCAAATCACGCTACTGAACTAGTTCATTTTACTTCAATTTATTTTTATCACTCCGGTTTTGTTAGAATTAAAAAACAAAATTAGTTTGTACAAACTGTATCCAAATTTATGTAAAATTGACGCATTCTTCATAATAAAACAAATACAACCTACAAATAACAGATGTGTACATATTTTATTTTCTATAAAGATTCTTAATTTCGTTCATATACTTGTCGAGCTTTCTGGTTCCTGACGAAAGTCTGGAAGAAGTACGTTTTGCTTTCATTAAATCGAAACCATAGTAATGCAAGGACCAAGATGCTACTTGTTTTTTGTTCTTTTTCAGAAATAAGAGTTAGTGGTGCTTGAAAAAGAAACGCTGATACTGGCACAGTTTAACATCTAAATCTTGTGGTAGAACAGAAGAAGTGATTTCGCTCAACAAAGAATTGGATGCAATTTCATATGCACTTTGGTTTCTGCACCCCTTCTGTCAGACGTTTAAGTCTGTCGGGTTAAAAGGGCGTTGTCGTCGTATAAGACAAGGACCAAATTTGAAAATTCCTTATACAGATGGGACTTCCTTTCACCCAAAAAATATATAAAAAATGATAATGTAAGGTGACCGCAAGCTGTTTTGTAATGTCATATTACGACTGCTCTAGGTTGCTGTTTAGTTTTTTGAAACAAATCTTTTTCGCTATTCGCGAATTAAATTGAACTAAGTAAGTGAAGTAAGTTCACTAGTTCACCAAGATGAACTAGTTCATTGAACTAGTTCGTTCGCGAACTACACAAGCCTATTTAACATCACTCCAACAAAGGCAAAAATGGCGAAATATCCAACCAAATTTGTTAATGTTGTCGTTGTGTTGAAGGTACCAAATCTTCCACCATCTAAATGGATTCTTGGACGAATAATCGCTACACTTCCAGGAGATGACGATAAGGTTCGAGTTGTCAGAGTACGAACCATGAATGGAGAGTATACTCAACCAGTTGTTAAAGTTGCCCCACTTCCATTTGCTGAAAGATCATAGTCTTTCGGGGGAGCTGAATGTTCAGGAATGAACATCATTTATTTATTTATTATTACTAAATATTTATTATTTATTAATTCTTTAATCTATTCTGTTTTGTTTGTTAAAAGATAAAAATACCTATCAAAAAATATTTATGTTCCACACTTTGCCAAACATTATCATACAATTTATTTCAATTTATTTCAATATAATTTAAAGTTAACAAAGACACATTAAGATATAAATCTTTTAGAGTATCTAGAATATGTACAATTTACAATTTTACGATAATAAATTCAGTTTAAAATTATAAAAAAATTAATTAATTTAATTAATACAGTATTCAAAATCGTGAAAATTTAAAAATAAATTAATGTTCCTAAAGATTTGAGAAGTTCAACTATAGTTTCCTCTTAAAAGTGACATGTGAGGCTATATTCTGCAATTCGTTTGGAAGTAAGTTCCACAAACGAATTGCAGATACATAGAAGGAGCGTTCAGCGATGATGTGCGAAAAACGCGGTAAAATTAGTTTCAATCCTCGCGGGGAATTGGCGAACTGAATCGATTCACTTAAATATGAAGGACATCTACTGTGGACGACATTATGAAACCTTAGAATAAGTCTGTATCTCAAAAAATTCTCAAAACTCATACCAACCAGGAAACGATGTAAATGGGATACACTGTTATGTCTCTGAATACCATATATAAAACGAACACAGTCATTAAAAGCAACATAAAGTTTACGCTTACATAGGCAATCAAGAATCGGATATACTGAACAATTAAACGTTAAGTATGGCAAAATCAACGATTTAATGAGGTATTTTTTCATATCAGAGGACAGTAACTCAGAGGAAGATCTCAAAGATCACAGACCAAAATAAATTTTCCTGATAGTATCTGAGATTGCACCACAACAGCTTAAATTACTATTTATTTTATACCCAAGATATTTAACATCATTTACATACACTATTATTTCATTGTCAAGAATTACCGGCGGAAATTCTTCAAAACTTAACTGGTCCCTAGAACATAGCATAGCGACAGATTTAGCTGGATTAAGTTTCATAGAATTGTTGTTCGACCACGTGAGAACATTACTCAGATCTTCATTTAACCTTTCTATACCATCCTCCATCAGACCAATTGAACGAAAAATGTATAGTACAACATCATCAGCATATAAATGGATTTGGCTATTTTTAATTACGGACGGAGGGTCATTAATGAATAATGAAAATAAAAGTGGACCCAATACTGAGCCCTGCGGTATACCCGTGTTGATTATAATAGGATCACAAGTATCCACATCCGTTTTTATCCGTTGAATTCTATTCAATAAATAGTTGCTCATAAGCTTAAGCGAGGTGCTAGAAAAATTAAATTTCACCTTAAGTTTAGTTAGGAGGGTGGAATGATCAATACACCAAATTTATCACAATCGAGCGCATATCTAAAATCCGAAGTAACTTTAACTACAGCAGACTCACAGCTGTGTTTGCTGCGAAACCCAGATTGCCACTGTGAGAGCAAGTTACTTTCAGTTATATGGGTTTGAATTTGGTCGTGAATAATTTTTTCAAATACTTTACATAAAAAACATAATACACTTATAGGCCTGAAATCAGAAGGATTAGAAGGATTAGGTTTTTTAGGGACTGGTATTATATTAGCATTTTTCCACGCATCTGGGAATTAGGCACTATAAATTGAGAAATTAATTACATGAAGAAGATGGCTAGTTACAATAGGGAGAATAAGCTTTAAGAACTTTGGCGATATACCGTCAGGACCAATAGAATTTGATTTAACTGACTTTATGGAACAAAATAACTCGTAAGGAGTAATACAAACAAATGAGAAGGTATTTTCATCATCAGCAGTGTTAAACAAATCATGAGAAATACATGAACCAGAAAAAGCCGGGATCAAGACATGAGACATAGATTGGGCACTAAAAGGGCATTTGTTTTCATTTTTGTCTTCTTTAAAGTTTTTTTAAGTTGTTCCATAAGTCTTTAGAACCGAGAGACGGGTCAAGTTTCGCTGAAATAAATTCTCGCTTGGAGTTACGAATAAGAGAAATAACTTTATTACGAGCTACTGTATATTGTCTTCTATTATATTCTGTTCTGTTAACTTTAAACCTCCGGAAAAAACGTTCCCTTTCTCGAATCATAGCCTTTATGTTTTCATTAAACCAAGGACATTTTTTGATCTTAAATTCTTTTGTAAAAATTGGAACATATTCATCATATATCCTGGTAAAAACATTATTAAAAATTGAAACTTTAGTATTACCATCTGACGAAAAATAAATATCATTCAATTCTGAATTAAGAAAACTCGTTTGTATATTTTCATGGTCAAAGCTGTTATACGACCTACAACTAATTATACGACTCAAATTCGTTGTATTTACTTCAAACTGATAAGAGCAGAAAATAAAATCATGAATGAAATCAGATGTAGGCCTAATTTGATCATTTCCTAAAATTTTCCTCTTCGAACTTGTCAAAAACATGTCCAGTAAGGATGGATTTGAATCAGACTTAAAACAAGTTGGCCAAAAGGAATTTACAACTGACAATCCTATAACATCACGAAAATGGTTTAATAATCTCGTTATACTATTGTTAAGTAAAATATTTACGTTAAAATCACCCCCGATCAAAACGCCACTGTACCTAGGACCTAGCTTTAACAGCGGATCTTTTAGTTCATATAGATTTTCTTCTCTAAACATGTTTGGTGGGCTGTATAAAGAGACAAGTAAGCATTTTTCAACTGCATTTTTGATTTCAACACAAATAAATTCAATATTAGCAGCAGTAGACCGGTAGACTACAGATGCAGAAATATGCTCACGCACAAATAAACACACACCACCTCCAACCCTGTCCTTACGATCATTTCTGAGCAATTTAAAACCAGGTAAGGCCACAAGAGCATTCGAATTATGAGCACTCAGCCATGATTCCGATACCATAATGACATCCACCATAGAGGTGCTAAACATTTGATAAAATACTGAATATTTAGATCTTATACTCTCAGCATTCAAACAGCAAACATTAAGGCCATCAAACGCACGACACATCACATTTAAACGACTCCTTACATCAGGATCTGTACCAAAAACAATTTTTAATAAATAAATTCTTATAAAGAACCACCACCAACTTAAAAGAGGACCTAATTTGCACTAAAATAAAATATTAAAAAAGACATTCGTTAATAATAATATAAGAAAAAGTAAATTCCAATTAATTATAAATACAACTAGAAAAAATAAATATTTTAAAAAATTTAAAGTATGATTCAAATAAGAAACCCTTATAAAAAAACATTCTGATAATCATATTGCAAAAAATAAAAATTAACTCTGCTCAAGAAATTTAATTTTAAATGAGAGCAATAACCAAAATTAATGAAATAGAGTAAACAAAAGTTAAAGTAGAAATAATATAGTATGAATGTATGAAGTACAAGAGATCCCTTCAAGCAAACAAGTCGGACCTCGGTCCGAATCCGCTCCGCCTCAGGCGGAGCTGAGTCCGACTTCGGCTCAGAAACAGGTCCGAAGGCGGCTCAAATTAGTATGGAAATTATAATCACCGCGAAGTCGATTGCATATGTATTGGTGTGGTGAAAATCTCCATTCCGAGAAAACGGAGCCAAAGTCGGACCCGAGGCGGAGCAGCGAAAACCTACCAGAAAGAGGAATAAAAAAGGATGACGTTTCGCATTTGCGACAAAAAAAAAACAAGATTTATTTTTTTTTTCACTGAAACTGTTTTATTTTTTATTTTATTTTGACAAACGAAATTTTCACAATAAATACAATATAAGATACACTACATTTTTTTCATTTTATTTTATTTGTTGCTGCTGCTGTTGTTGGTGTTTCTTTATGTTTCACCTTCTGCCTTTTCCTTCATCATTAGAGATTACATCTACAACACAAGCAGAAACACATCACTTTAATCAAAACATTTTGAGCGATATATACAACATACCTTTTTTTGTTTCCATATTGTTTATAATTTGATATAATTGTTTATAATTATACTAATATGTATTATGCTAACAACGACACGAGACACGACGCGACTATACACTTCAACAAAAAATAACAAAATGACGCTTTTGCTCTTGTTGGCTATGTCTGTCTTTATTTTTTTTTTCTTTTCTCACTTTTCACCACGATTCTCGTTCGACTTTGTGTTCATACACAAAAAGTTGCAAGTGTGTGAGTGCAACCCCGATTTTCGCGTTCTGAGGTCGGAGTGTCTTTATTGAACTCAGTTTTCTTGCTTGAAGGGATAATAGACTCATACGTCAACGTCGTAGTAACAACAACAGCATCATCAAACAACATCATCACCAAAATCAACAGCAGCATCAATACACCCAACAACACCTTCATGTCCAGATGGGCCAACAGCAACAGCAACAAACTCTCTCTTATTTACAGAAGCATCAGAAGCAACAACAACCATACTAGTAACATTAGCGTGTGAAAATATTTCCTCTGATTCCTTATCAATTATCTGATCAACAGAGTTAGTATCAACGGTGGTATTTGTAGAAGTACTATATGAGCAAAGCACTTCAAGAGAGTTCACACTTGTTATACATAGAGGTTGTCTTTGTTCATCATTAGTATGTCTAACATAAACTCTGCCTTGTCTTGTAAACACAGCATGCAAGATACCTTTCTTTCGGAATTCAATAGCTTTTCTGTAAATTGAATGGTTGTGTCTAGTTAAGCTCTCATACACTCGCACAAACTTATTTCCCTCAAACCCAAGATCAGTCAAGGTTACAGCTTTAGAGTTAAGCTTATAGTAAGCAGTTGCATTTTTCAAAACATTTACTTTATCTTGCGCGTGTGGAAGTTTAACAATAATTGCACTAGTTGTTGTTGAAGAGTTTTTCGGTTTAGTGCGAAGAATGTGAATCTGTGGCGACGGTACATAATTTATTAGACTACAGAAACGATCAAAAATATTACTAAGATTTTCATTGTTCCGTATTGGTATTCCATGTAGTACCAGATCTCCAGAAATATTATTGCGTGCCAGTGCATCAATTTGTATTTTCAACATAGTGTTATCTTTTTCTAACATTTGTGCCTTAACAAAAGAAAGCTCTTCTTCATGCGTATCCATTCTACTTCCCTGTTGCTCCAATGTGTCAAGTCGATTACCCAATGTAAACAATGAGTGATTATATGAGCCGAGTCTCTGATTAAATGTGTTTTCTAGCTTTTTTATTTTGTCATCAAAATCAAGCTCAGTATTATTAATCCTCAAAGTTAAAGTGTTGTGTTGTTCATTGAATGACTTTGTAAGCGTTTTCGTTTTTTCATCAACATCAAGTTCTAAATTGTTAAGGGGTAATAACACCTTGTAAACCATGAAATCGAGCGTCATATTCATCAGCGTATAAAACAAAGAAGAAATATTATTTTCTTGTGGTGTTTGTTGAGTTTAATTAAGTATATTAATAGGTAACAGAATAGGCTAATGTTAAATTTTTTAATGATGTGAAATTTTTTAAATGGCGGTGTAGTTCAGGATGATAGTAAAATCCTGTGCTCCATCGGGCGACCAACTAACTCCTACAGTTTTTAACCGATTAGGCTGAAATTTTGTGTGGAGCTTAAAAATACTATTCTCTAGTGAAGTACGTAGGATTTTTGTGAAATATTAAAATTTAACGATTTTATGGTCTTTTTTTCAACGAATTTTGTTTTTGGAATGAAATAATTTTTTCAAACTAATGCCATTTCTTTAAAAATTTTTTTTTGGCTCTTTTTTTCTTTAAAAAGTTTTAGAGATCGATTCAAGTCGAGTCTCAATTTTGTTAAGTCGAAGTTCGATTTTGTTCCACAATTTTGATGTAGCAGAGTTTGTCACAGGGGAACTGGTATGAGAGCTTGGACTGGAAGAACTCTTCTCCATCGACCTGAGCTTTCGTTGTTGCTCACTTGACATTTCAAGTTGTTTTGTATTTTTATTTCACAGAAATTAAAATATAAAATATTAACAAAACTTATTTTAATGCTTTAAATTAAATGTTCAATGTAAAGTTATGAAAAATTAAGTAGATTTTTAATTTAATTAAACTTTGGCAAAACTTTAAATGTTTATTAAGACTGTATAACAAGAAATTAAATCACTTTTTGCGGAGCTATATTTTATGCTACTTTCTTGTGCACATGTGGATTACCCTATAATAATTTGTTTCATGTTATAAACTTTTCTTACTCTCTACCTGTTCACTGTTCTTTTCATATTTTTGTTTCTCTTAAATTATTGTTTTAATCATACATTTTTGTTACTCACTGGAAAATTGCTCTCTAACTGTTAACTACAAAACATATTGTTCGGTTATAATTTTGCAGTTGCTAAATTTGCAACTTAAGACTTCCTCTTTCTGTTTGGAACCACCAAGGCGTAATAAGCATCATTGTACCTAATAACAAAATAAAATATTTGCTGTTTTTTTCATCGTGCGTTTGCTTATCATTATTCATCGTCGAATGTATGTGCATTGGGAAGGCGCTTTTCTTTGATTTTCGATTGATTGAATTATTGTGTGGACATTTACCTACTTTCTTTTTTTGTAAATTTATTATTCACTTACACGCTCTTTTTTTATCGTCCGGAATGAAAGATTTCTATTAATAGGCTGTTTTCACCCCAAATAATTTCGAAAATTAGGTCAGTTCGAAATCCAAATTCTAAAAATTTACTATACAATTTGAAATTCGAAATGAGATAATTTGCGAAATTTTCTAATTTGGGCTCTAGTGAAAACAGACTATAAAATTAACACTTGCATTTTTTTCTGTGTTTCGCCTAAAAAAATCAGTCACAGACTCGATGTGAATCCCATTGGAACGCGAAATTCGTCGGCTCCGCCCAACTTCTTTCTTGTCGCAACTTCTTTGCATCCGCATCCGCATGAAAATTCGCATTGATTATTGGGGATGCAGAGGGGGTGCGCATGTCCCAATTCATCTGGATGTTCCGCGGGTGGGTATGCGAATATTCATTCGCAACAGTTTATAGTGTATAATGCACAAACAAATGAACCTATTCCATTACTATTCTCAACGCTTTATCTATCGAAAATATAATTGTAAAATATAATATATTACTTAGACACCAAATTTAACAACGACCGACGACACAAAACGGCACCAACAGCGTTTTTATAAGAAAAAAATTCTAAACGGAATGTCGACGTTCAGGTGTTGTAGATGTCGGTATCGTTATTATATATAGGACATCCTTAATATTAGTCTTTTAAGCAATCTGTCTTTGTCTTTTTCCTTTCTATCATAACTGTTTATTAAAGAAGAACAAGAAAAAACCAACCAATCAAATCAAATCAATTCTGAGGAAAAGAAACGCATATATGCATAATACATAAACACATGCATGCACAAGCATATACATATACGCTAAAAAATTTTCAAATCTTCCTCAAAATTGAAGTGTCAAAAGTTTTTTTTCTGTTTTTTTTTTTTTTTTTCTTTTCTTCGACACTGATGTTTGGCTTAAAAGCCCAATTGTAATTGGGTTTAAGAACCATCGCATCATGTATTTATATTAATCAATAAAAGCTGAAAAACAATCAAAGCTGAAACACAATCACGCTTTGCCGTCGATTTTGACAACTACGAAAAGTTCAACTATAGGAAATCTGTGTATCCTCACACAATGACGCTTTTCTTACGTACGCTTTTTTTGACAAACGTAAGGAAACGTAAGAAAGCGAGCAAAAGTTCAACCAGACTGAACTTTTGCTCGCTTTCTGACATTTAACAGACATAGTTACAGTCACCCACATTATTATTGCGCCAAATGTGAATAAAAAAAAATAAATTATTGCAAAACTATGTGTGTTTTTTAATTTCTCTATATAGATTTTGCACAAAAAAACGACATCGAGATATTTTAAATCAAAACAATTTACGTATTAAAAACAAAAATAATTTAATGATGTTTTAGACTGAGTTTTATTGTTAAAAACAATATATCGTCGCCGTTCAATGAAAACTCCCTAAGTCCATTTCGACTTCAGTTACATTTTCCAAGTTACCCAATAACCAAAGCTTTATTTTTCAATTGTTACAAAGCAATTATTTTACCGAAATGTTAACGAACACGTAGATTAGACCATTTTTGAATTTTTAATATTGGATAACCAATTTCTTTTGCGATTTCTCAAAAAGTGAAAAAAGGACTTAGGGAGTTTTCATTGAACGGCGACGATATTCTGATTGGTTTTGTTTTTATAACTATAGGATTAAAGAATAAACAAATTTCTATGCATTTTTTAAACACATTAATATCCTTTTTCATTTTTCCACAATTAAATCAAGATAAAGACTTGGCCCAATAATTTTGTGAGTGACTGTGTTTGTTTTTATTTGACAGCAGATTTTATGTTGCAATCAGCTGTTCAAAGTCAAAGTGACAGAAGCGCGCTTTGAGGATTTCTCAACGTAACGCAATGAAGCGACGCCCTAAAGCGTGATTGTGTTTCAGCTTTCATTCGCTTCGTTGCGTTACGTTGAGAAATCCTCAAAGCGCGCTTCTGAACAAAACCAATCAAAATATATTGTTTTTAACAATAAAACTCAGTCTAAAACATCATTAATTTTTTTTTGTTTTTAATACGTAAATTGTTTTGATTTAAAATATCTCGATGTCTTTTATTTGCGCAAAAACTATATAGAGAAATTAAAAAACACACATAGTATTGCAATAATTTATTTTTTTTTTATTCACATTTGGCGCAATAATAATGTGGGTGACTGTAACTATGTCTGTTAAATGTCAGAAAGCTAGCAAAAGTTCAGTCTGGTTGAACTTTTGCTAGCTTTCTTACGTTTCCTTACGTTTGTCAAAAAAAGCGTACGTAAGAAAAGCGTCATTGTGTGAGGATACCTTAGAGGATATAATATATGGAGTGCTTGTGCTGTTAGTTCCGTGAAGCTTTTATAGAGGGAACAAGCACTCCATATATTATATCCTCTAAGGAGGATACACAGATTTCCTATAGTTGAACTTTTCGCAGTTGTCAAAATCGACGGCAAAGCGTGATTGTGTTTCAGCTTTAACTTTTATGTAAAATATTTTTCAGGTTCTGTTATCACGAAAAATCTCCGAGTATTTTTCCAGTAGGTTTTTGCGAGGCTCATGCTATAGGCCTCACGCCTCCAAATGGTTGTGATCCCATTACATTTAGTTGGATAACCTATCTGAAAGAAACAGAAAGTGTAGCTGCGGCAGAGCATTTATTTCATCGCATTGTCCCAAATCATGGATTCGAAGTAAATTGTTTTACCAAAATAGAAATTTTTTTTTAATATATCTATTTTAGCTTGGCATGAGTTTGGAGTGCGCTGATTTAATGGACCCACGCTTGGTATGTGTTGCCACAGTTGCCAGAGTAGTCGGACGTTTACTTAAAATACATTTTGATGGTTGGACAGATGAATATGATCAATGGCTTGATTGTGAGTCACCTGATGTCTACCCAGTTGGATGGTGTGTTTTGGTCAATCACAAGTTGGAAGGTCCACCTATGCATTCTAAAATATCTTTGAAAATGACTGGAAAGCCAAAACACAGGAAAAAACGAAAAAAAATTGTTAAGACTGACAATTCTTTTGGTATGGAAAAATTTAGTAAAACCATAATATTGGGAAATTTTAAAACTAGTTTTGTAAACTTTCAAAATCTATATATTTCCTTACTTTGGTAAAATTTTCGAAACTAAAATCTAAGACATTCAGTTTGTTGAAAAAATTCAACATTTTTACATAACTACTTTTGTTATAAAATAAGTTCTGAAATATCTCGATAATATGGCCATTGTTTATTCATTTTTTGATTGGTCAATACTTTCTAGGTGGTAGAAATTTGGGTCGACCAATAAATATTAAAAGAGAAGCACAGGATAATCAGTGCAGTGAAAGAAATTTTTCTACAGAGCGCTTGGGTATAAAACTTGAAATGAAATCAGAACCATTGTATTATGATGATGAAGTTGATGAAGAGGAACTAGAAGAGAATGAATTTAGGCATTCCAATCATTCAACACCTGTAGCTAAATCACGTGAGCTTGGTGAAAAAAGCGATATTCCTACAAGTGAGAGTGTGATTGCCTTGAATATTATCCAGTATTCTAAATCACCTGCTCCACCAATCGAGCGGAAAGCTACAAGTTACATTGGGGTACCGAATTTTTGTTTGAATTTTTTATAAATGTTTTATGTAATTTTTTCGAACGGCAGAATTCTACTGTTTCAAATAGCAAATACATTCCCCGTCTAATTGATCTAGTGCAGGATCCGATGTGCAGCCAGACAAGTGGGGACCTTATGCCAGAGACATGGAATGTTTACGATGTTTCTCAATTCCTCCGAGTGAACGATTGTATTGCGCACTGCGATGTATTTAGTCGAAATAAAATCGATGGTAGACTTCTTTTGCATTTATCGAAGGACGAAATCATAACATTGCTCGGAATGAAAGTGGGACCTGCTTTAAAAATTTTTGATTTAATACAGCAGCTCAAATGTAAGCTGAATCCCGGCAAATCTAGACTACTTAGGGCAAATAAATTATTTTTATAGTGCCTTTTAGTTCTTTTGTTGAAAATATTGATTCATGTAAGTTTTATTTTTTAACTAACTGAATACAGCCTAGATATTAAGAAAAATCATCTTATAAGCATAATATAAGTTTTTTTTTTAAATCTTATTCAAATAGAGTTGATTGCAATGTTTTTCGAAAAATTGTAAAACTGTCAAATAATTTATTGTATATGGATGTTATAATTAAGGAATATTACATAGATGTTATTTATACACAAATAAGCGTTTAGTTAGTTTGCAGTAGAAAATAATAAACTGGTCACATAATATAACTAGGTTTTTAATGTCTAATATCTACTGTTCCAAGTAGTACTACCTGGCGGAATGGTTAGTCCTTCGCGATTGCGTTGGAACGTCGTATGCGATCGCCTTTTGAACTGGGTTCTCAGGGTTTCTTCTTTGTACATGACAGTACCAGCTTAAACGGTCATGCTGTACTTTATCCAAGATGGTATTTTTGACGTGAAGCTTCCTCGGATTATATGCTTCTGATTCGATCAAGCTTTGTTACTCCTGCTGTCATGCGAAGCATCTTCATCTCAACTGCTGTCAGTTTATTCTCATACGTTTTGTACATTGTCCAACATTGTGAACCGTATGTAAGTACTGGGCGAACAACGGCAGTATAGAGCTTTCCTTTACGTTTAGGGGGCATTTTTCTATCACAAAATAAAGCAGAGTTTTCTCGCCACTTCATCCACTCTACACTTATGCGATGGTTGATCTCGTCATCACAAGATGCCTTGTTGTTGATCATAGATCCAAGATATTTGAACTTTTCAAACTTGGGTAGAATTGTTCCATTCAAATAGATGTCTGGAATAAGGCCGTCTGGGTCAGAAAATGGACAGCATAGATATTCTGTCTTTTTCGCGCTAATGCGGTATTTATTTATTTATTTAGTACAGCTAAATACTAGCTTCAATTTACATGAATTTACAATTTTAAAAAAACATAATAATTAGGTATAAATTACAAAATCGAGTAAAAATTTGATTGAAATTTAGGAGACAAATTAAGTGATTGGTCAAATAAATTATGAAATCTATTATTGAAAACATTAAATAAACTGAACATTACATTTAAAGGAGAAAAACGTTCGTAATTGGTACGATAGTTTGAGATTAATATACTATTGGGGACATTTCTAAAATTGCGTTGAGGAATATTAAAATTAATGCGAGACAAAAGGTGCAAAGAGTCTATTTTCCAATTAATTAATTTTACAATGAACGAAAAACATAAATAAGACCTCCTATTCTGAAGACAAGGCATGTCAATGAGTTTGAGTTTGTCTATGTATGGGGGGAGGTTATAAGGGTTGTCCCATCCTAAGCCTCTTAAGGCAAACCGTAAAAATATTTTTTGAACTCGTTCTAGCCTCGCTATGTGACACTCATAATGAGGTGACCAAACCTGACCAGCGTACTCTAGGATGGGTCTAACAAAATTTACGAATAGCTGTTTTGCAATAAAAGGATCGGAAAACTGACGTGACTCTCTTAATCCAACCGAGAAGCGAATTGGCTTTATTGCTTATGGAATTGATGTGTTCTATAAATTCTAGTTTAGGATCAAATAAGACACCAAGAACAGAAACTTGACTTACATACATTTGACAAGGAAACTCCATTTAACAAATAATTGAAAGGAATTTTAGATAGTTTTCTCGTAAAACTCATAAAATTACATTTATTGACATTAAGAAGCAAACAATTACGAACACACCAATCGAAAAATGAGTTAAGGTCACATTGCAACATTTCACAATCACGAACATTAGAGACAGTTGTAACATTATCCGCATAAATAAGGCAATTCGAATGTTTCAAGATGGATGGTAAGTCATTTATGAATATTATAAAAAAGTATAGGGCCCAAATGGCTCCTTTGCGGCATTCCCGAGTTAACACAAAAGTATTTTGATCGACAACCATTGAAAAGCACCGAGTATGATCTATTTAATAAATAAGATTGAAGCCACTTAACAAAGTTTTCATTAAATCCAAGAGCTCTCAATTTACTTAACAAAATTCTATGCGAGAGTTTGTCAAACGCCTTGCTGAAGTCTGTAAAGACGCAGTCTAACTGTTTCTTAGTTTTAAATGACTCAATACAATTTTCGGCAAATTCCATGAGAAAAGTCACGGTAGAGCGGCCTTTTGTAAATCCGTGTTGATTTGGGACAATAACTGATTTAACATAGAAAGACAAAGATTCACAAATAATAGCCTCAAAGAGTTTCGGAATAACCCACAACTTTGCTATAGGTCTATAGTTTTGGACCTCGTCTTTTTTTCCTTTCTTATGTAGAGGGATAATAAATGATTTTTTCCAGATACAAGGAAATACACAAGAAGATAACGACAAATTAAAAAGTACAGAGAGAGGTGACAATAATTGACTTGCACAATTTTTTATAACAATAGAAGGTATACCATCTGGACCAGGTATACAATTGTCGTCAAGATTAGATATAAACTTTGAAATATCGTCAGTATTTATAACAAAGTTTATATCATTAAAGTATGAAAAAGGTTTCAAAAAGTCAAATCTTTGACAATTTTTTTCAGAATTATCACAGATCGAAGTATCACAGTTTAAAGTATCACAGTTTAAAGTATCACAGTTAAAGGCGCCTTGAAAAAAGTCTGAAAATAGTTGTGTATTAACTCGAGGGTCATGACTAGACATTTCGTTTGACTTTAGAACAGAAGAACTTTTTTTACTATTAATAAATTTCCAAAAATGTTTAGGATTCATTTTGAGATCTCTTTGCACCTTTTGTAAATATTCCAGATACTTTAAACTTGTAATTCTATTAAAGTTATCTCTAGCTAAACAAAATCTGTTGAAATCTGCTTCACATCGCGATAGCTTGTAGGCTAACCAACATTTGTAGTTCCATAAGGTTGAATAGTTTCGTTGATAGGTGTTATGGACGATAATGAATGCGAATATTTATAAATATCAACTGATGACAATGGCAATATTGAGGTGTGAAGGGATCGCACCAGCGATCACTTAATTAATTGCCTTAAACATAAAAACAATTAATAGAACATTCAACCTGCTTCGATATTTAATATCCATATTCCCATCGCATTACATTTCATAATCAGCTATAGCAAAGCCAATGCACAAACAACACAACATTTATATTTCCCTTGGCACACTCAGTGCATTGTGCATATAGCTATAACATCATATAGCTCATATAGTTCAACTGGCACCTTCAGTGCACGAGCTATATAATATGACACCAAATTCATATACAACAACACTTTCAATGAATGAAGAAAAAACAAACATAATTAAGGGTCGCTGACTTATGGTAGTAAAATATGCATCATAAGCAAGCTAGCCCAAAACACTTGAAGTGCATGGCTATTATGCTGAAGCTGCATTTTATGGGAATTCCTATTGAATATCGAAGTATTGTTGAATAGCAATACAGGCATTTTTATTGATAAAATTTTGTATAAAAGGAGAAGAACAAAATAAAAACTTACACTTCTTATTCTACACTAAACGATTGCGTTTCACTTTAACAAGCAACTCGCTGGAGTTAAACCAATCTTGTAGTAATATAGACGCCCTAAAGAGCTACTCGCTTTTGGGTCAAGGTTTACACGGCTACTCGCCGGACCCGTCTAAATTACTAAGGAGTAATTTCCATCTATACAGTTATCCAGCTACAGACTTTGCATGGCGATCTTGCCAGACTAAAGGACTGAGAAGAAGACTGAGCGAAGCTGACAAGAAGATCTGTTCGAGCTACGACAAGACAACCTGTGCTGCAGATTTGATAACATTCAACTGGTCAGAAAAATTTACACCATTGACATCGTCGCCGATATCTACAATCAACAAGAAGAAACAAGACCTTGCAAAATGAAAATCTTGAAAATGCAAGTGATTGACCTTTCTGTTGACGATCCCGAAATCAATAAGAAATACCATAAAACACTTAAGAGAAAGTTTAATGATCTCAAAAAATTCATTCCTTTCTTGAATTATCTATTTGACTTGGGACTCATAAACCAATACAAATATAGAATATTGACGGATTTTCTTAAACGGAAACATCATTCAACCCTTGACGAATGGCACCTAAGTTCCTGCAATAGTTATATAAGAGGAAGGTACGAGAAAATTAGAAGTACAATGGATATCCCAACTCACATACTCAAAATTTTCGAAGGCGGAGTCTTAATTGTTATTTCTGATGACGAAGACTCAAATTTGCCATCTCTTTTATTAATATCAAAAGAAAATGAAAATAAAAATGCAGTACATAAGAAGCAAAATTCAACATTCAATATCGAAATCTCCCAAATGACTCCAGTATTGTCAAATCATCCAAAAATTCCAATACATGAAACTGAAGCCGATATGATTCAAGAATCAGTCAAATCAGAGAAACCCCATTATGTTCAACTTCAAAACATTTGCACAGACTATGACAATAATTTCGACTCAGAAAAACAGGTCATAGACGTACTATGATCAAAACTCTTAAACCAATATATTTTTAGTTTTCAAAAAAAAAAAAAAATATATATATACATATGTATATGTAAATATGTATACAAAAAAAAAAAAAAATTAAATCAAAAAATAAAAACAAGCAGATAACAATTTCTTTTTCAAAAAAAAAAAAAAAAAAAAAAAAAATGGCAAAATTCGTTAAAAAAAATACAATACATACATAAAGAAAAATATTTGTATACATGTCAAACATATGTAACAAAAAAAAAAAAAAAATGTTTAATATAAGAAATAATTATTTATTCAGTAACCAAAAATTTATTCCTTTACAACTTAATTTCTACTGTTTGCCAAATTGACTTGAAAAAAAAATTAAAATGTTTAAAATAGATTTGTTATATCTTATCATTATAAAAAAAAAATTAAAATAAATACAAAACCAAAATTATAATCCAAACATTGTAAAAAAAAAAAAAAAAAAAAATCAAAGTAAAACATAAAAACGCACTTTACAGAGAGTACGTACACAAGTATTTGAATATATATAAAAATATAGCGAAAGTCAGGTCTAACTTACTCACGTTGTTTTGTATATCTTGACGATTTAATAGTCTTCGGTAGAAATTTAGAAGACCATAATAAAAATTTAATGGAAGTTTTTGAAAGATTTAGGGAAGTGAATCTTAAAATCTATCCTAGAAAATGTGCTTTTCTTAGAAAAGAAGTTTTATATTTAGGACACATAATATCCAGTAATGGTATTATACCAGATCCATCTATAAGTCGAATGTAATGAAAAATTACCCAACTCCCAAAAACGCAGATGAATTAAGAAGATTCGTAGCATTTGCTAACTATTACCGAAAATTCATACCAAACTTTGCTACACTGGCAATACCTTTAAATCGGTTATTAAGAAAGAACGTAGATTTTGAATTCTCTGAAGATTGCAAAACATCTTTTTATTTACTTAAAGAAGTGCTTATAAGTCCAAATGTTTTACAGTTCCCAAATTTTGAAAAAGAATTCATACTCCGAACAGACGCATCTGGATTTGCTTTAGGTTCTGTGTTATCCAATTATGATGATAAACCAATTGCTTACGCAAGTAAATCTCTTAACAAAGCAGAAAAGAATTATAGCACTATAGAAAAAGAATTACTTGCTATAGTTTGGGCAGTGAAGCATTTCAGACCGTATCTTTTCGGAAGACGGTTTAAAATATTAACCGATCATAGGCCTTTAGTATATCTATTTTCACTTAAAGAACCTTCCAGTCGATTAACCAAATTTAGACTATTAATAGAAGAATATACTTTTTAAGAAGATGAAGATTTTGCAAAACTAAAGGGTACTAGAGTATTAAGTCCAAATCTTATATTGGGATATATTCCAGGAAGTAATTGTTTAATTTTAAACCGGTCCAAGATAAGTACTAATGCCCGATCGGCATCATTTGACAAAATGTTGTTGAGGGACGTACAGAAAAATTGTGAACCGCAAATGAATAATGAAAAGGAATCCAAGAATGACACTATTGACCGATCAGCATCATTTGACAAAATGTTGTTGAGGGACGTGCGTACAATTTGCGGACCTTTATCAATTAAAAATATTTATATTACTAAAGAAGAATTAAAAAAAATAACAGACGGCCGTCATAAAGAAAAAATAAATGTATTAAAGAAAATCATAGAAGGAATATTTAAAGAAAGTAAAATAAAAGTGCACATACCTAATAGATGAAAAAATTAAAATAACAGACCCTTGCAAAATTAAATTAGTACTAAATGATTATCATATGTTACCAACGAGTGGACATGCAGGTATAAATCGCATGTTGCGAAATATTAAAAAAAGATATTATTGGACAGGCATGCAAAACGATGTGACGACATACGTTAAGCACTGCCCAATATGTCAACGTAACAAACATATACAACCAAAGAAACAACCTATGACTATAACGTCAACAGCAGAATCAGGCTTCGATAAAATTTTTCTTGATTTAGTAGGACCCCTTGACGAATCAGAAAATGGGTCAAAATATATTCTTACTCTTCAAGACGAATTAACTAAATTCACTGAAGCAATAGCTTTACCAAATAAGGAAGCTAATACTGTAGCTAAAGGGCTCGTCGAATCTTTTATTCTTAGATATGGAGTCCCTGAAACTATAGCATCTGATCAAGGTACCGAGTTTATAAATAAAGTTTTTAAAGATATGTGTAGTTTGTTAAAGATAGAACAACTACAGTCCACTGCTTACCATCATGAAAGCATTGGAGCGTTAGAAAATTCCCATAAAGTTTTAGGAGCTTATCTTAGGAGTTATGTATCGGAAAAACATACAGATTGGAGCAGCTGGCTACCCTATTATGTTTTCTGTTACAACACTTCAGTACATTCAGAAACAGGATACACACCTTTTGAATTAGTATTTGGAAAACAATGTAATTTACCTTCCAATCTCACAAATAAAGTAGATCCAGTGTACAACTACGAAGACTACGTGATAGACTTAAAACACAAACTACAAATAGCTCATAAAGACGCTAGGGAAACTTTGATAAGCAAGAAAATTAATAGGAAGACTAGGTACGATACAGATGTAAAAGCAAAGGCTTCAGATTTTAACGTAGGAAGTCTAGTTTTGTTAAGAAATGAAAATAGAAAAAAGTTAGACCCAATCTATATTGGTCCATACGAAATATTATCTCAAAATGGGGTGAACTGCGATATTAAATATGAAAACAAAACAATGACAGTTCATAAAAATAGATTAAAACCTTTTTATATATATATGTTATTATTGTAGGATCGTTAGAATTAAGATATTAAATATTAAATATATGTACATAAAAAAAAAAAAAAAATAAAAAAAAAATATATATATTCATTAATTAATAGAATTATTAAGTTAAGGAGAAAAAAAAAAAAAATATGTATACAATAAAGTTAAGAATACGTTAAAAAAAAAAAAATATATATATATAATCAGATTTATTATAAGTACAATAGAAAGAAGATATTATGTAATAACGTAGAAAATAAGTTTAAAAAAAAAAAAAAAAAAAAAAAATTTGTTAAAATAAAATATCAAGTAGGTATTTGCTACGTAACCAAAAAATTAAATTGTATGATTGAAGGAATGAATGTTTTTCAAAAAAAAAAAAAAAAACTTAATTTTAACTTTAGATTCTAGATACCTATCTAAAAAAAAAAAAAAAAAAAAAAAAAAAAAAAATACATAATCAAAGACAGAAAAATGTAAATACAATCAAAAAAAAAAAAAAAATAATATCAAATGACATACTAAACAAGATCCCTTGATGTACAAGTATCGCATACAAAAGAAGAAATCATGTGCCATTGTATGATTTCTCCTTTTTATCCCAGGAAGGGTGGTGTGAAGGGATCGCACCAGCGATCACTTAATTAATTGCCTTAAACATAAAAACAATTAATAGAACATTCAACCTGCTTCGATATTTAATATCCATATTCCCATCGCATTACATTTCATAATCAGCTATAGCAAAGCCAATGCACAAGCAACACAACATTTATATTTCCGTTGGCACACTCAGTGCATTGTGCATATAGCTATAACATCATATAGCTCATATAGTTCAACTGGCACCTTCAGTGCACGAGCTATATAATATGACACCAAATTCATATACAACAACACTTTCAATGAATGAAGAAAAAACAAACATAATTAAGGGTCGCTGACTTATGGTAGTAAAATATGCATCATAAGCAAGCTAGCCCAAAACACTTGAAGTGCATGGCTATTATGCTGATGCTGCATTTTATGGGAATTCCTATTGAATATCGAAGTATTGTTGAATAGCAATACAGGCATTTTTATTGATAAAATTTTGTATAAAAGGAGAAGAACAAAATAAAAACTTACACTTCTTATTCTACACTAAACGATTGCGTTTCACTTTAACAAGCAACTCGCTGGAGTTAAACCAATCTTGTAGTAATATAGACGCCCTAAAGAGCTACTCGCTTTTGGGTCAAGGTTTACACGGCTACTCGCCGGACCCGTCTAAATTACTAGGGAGTAATTTCCATCTATACAGTTATCCAGCTACAGACTTTGCAGAGGATGAAGACGTCGTAATAAGGTCGATAAAGATGATGAAGTTAAAGGTGTTACAGATGAAAACGGGAAAATTTGAATTAGTGAATTAGAAACAGGTGTGGTAGTTGACGTAGTTGATATTGTAGATGAAGAGGTTGACGACGTAGAAATGGTTACACATGTTGACGACGCACAGTGTGCAATTTTGCCAATCTAGCAGTACTTAATTCTAATTCCAAGTAAACTTAATTTTTTTGATGCAAACCAGCTTAATTTTGTTAAGTATTGTATTTCTACAAGGGTTTTATTGATTTTCAAAATTATATATCTAACTATATGTCCAATATGTGGTATACGATTACAAAATGTACCACAATGGGTGGGGAAGAGCCGACATCGAGCAAACGATTTTGGGAGTTGGTTCTTAAACTGTCTCTATTTCGAAAACGAAGCAAAATATCGAAAAATTGTATTTAATCTTTTTGTCTTATTTTGCCAACAAGAATCTAAAAAAGTCATTTTCAATTTGTAAAAATGTGATGTGCGATTTTTCAAAAGATCAAAAAATTGGTTTTTGGCCTATGTACCTGAACAAAAAAAAAAAAAATTGTATGGGGTCAGCAGTCTAAAGCATGGAAAGTAAACGAATTCTAACACAGAATATACCAACGGAGATTTTAAACCCAATAACACGAAATATACACGAGGATACATTTTTAAAACGCTTCACAAAGTTACAGAACACAATAAAAAAACATCACTTTTAAGGACTTCAAACAAACGACTTTTTTTTTTTTATTTGTAAGTGCACAAAAAAATTACTTACCCTGAGAAGTTCTAATATATTACCAAAAATAAATAAAATAAATTTAATTTACACAACTTATTTTCCACTTGACCACGCTGTTATCAACTTGACACAAGAAAAGCAATGAGCTTCAATTTTTTTTTCTCTTGAACCAAGCTGATGTTTGTGATTCTGTTGAACGGTAAATACAGTTGTTTTCTTGTTTTTTTTTTAACACTATTGCCAGTGGTTTTACCTTTCATATGATACCAATTTTGTCGCATTTGAGAGACATTTATTTTTGATTAAAGTTCCGCTAGATTGGCAAACTTACACACTGTGCGACGACATTGATGACATTAGGTGTGTTTTTTATTACCACCGGTCTTAACTGGTCAAAAAAAACGCCTCGGGGCTTAACCTGAAATCTTGGCAGCACTGTATATTAGACTGGGCCAAAAAAAAAAATATTTTTTTTTTTTAAATTAACTTCGAAAATCTTGTTCAGGATGATGAAAAAAAAATTTGGTGAAAATTTGAGCCGTTAAAAAAAATTTTAAGAGGTCTATCATCGGTGTTTTTTATTTTTATACATGATATGATGTTTTACAACAGAACTGCTAGACGATCAAAGTAAAAAAAATTTCTGTTCATTTTTTCTTATATAAAATTAAATTTCCTGAAAAAAAAGAGATTTATTGAAAATTTTCGTCAGACGAGCCGTATTCGAGTAATTAAGCTTTTTAAATCGAAGTGTTTTTTCAATTTGACTGTTTCACTTTGGAATTTTGTGATGAGCAAATAAGTGAATAAAAAAATAAAACCACGACAGATTGTTATAGGAAATTTAATTCTCTACAAATAAGGTCTTGTAGTAATTTTCCCTAAATTGAGTTCTTAAGAAGTTATTCACGATTTAAATCGAGAAAAAAATTAAAAAATCAATTTTCAATTTCAAAATTTTCTAATTCACTGAAAGTCCAATATTTTCAAATTAGCAAGATGTTTTCTTGTAGGGAATTAAACGTTCTATAAAAAGTTCCTTGGCAGCAAATTAATTGCTTTAACCGTTAAGAAGATATTCGTATCAAAACCAATGCCCACTGATTTCAATAGTTTTCTTATGGCAAGTATGCATTTGCGATTTGAATACGATTATCTTCTAAACGGTTAAAGCAATTAATTTGCTGCCAAGGAACTTTTTATAGAACGTTTAATTCCCTACAAGAAAACATCTTGCTAATTTGAAAATATTGGATTTTCAGTGAATTAGAAAATTTTGAAATTGAAAATTGATTTTTTAATTTTTTTCTCGATTTAAATCGTGAATAACTTCTTAAGAACTCAATTTAGGGAAAATTACTACAAGACCTTATTTGTAGAGAATTAAATTTCCTATAACAATCTGTCGTGGTTTTATTTTTTTATTCACTTATTTGCTCATCACAAAATTCCAAAGTGAAACAGTCAAATTGAAAAAACACTTCGATTTAAAAAGCTTAATTACTCGAATACGGCTCGTCTGACGAAAATTTTCAATAAGATCTTTTTTGTAGGAAATTTAATTTTATATAAGAAAAAATGAACAGAAATTTTTTTTACTTTGATCGACTAGCAGTTCTGTTGTAAAACATCATATCATGTATAAAAATAAAAAACACCGATGATAGACCTCTTAAAATTTTTTTTAACGGCTCAAATTTTCACCAAATTTTTTTTTCATCATCCTGAACAAGATTTTCGAAGTTAATTTCAAAAATAAAAATATTTTTTTTTTTTTTTGGCCCATTCTACTGTATATTGAATGTTCCGAAAGCAGCAGACACAACAAAAATTTAGAGTTCTCATATTTTTCGCTTTCGTCATTTTCTTGTATTTTTCATGTATGTTTTACAAAGAGATACAAAAATGTATGCTAGCAAAACTATTTTAATACATTTTGTCCTTCCAAACGTGAGTTTTCACGTTTTTAAACAAATTCTAAACAATTTATAAAAAAATTAGTTTGGTAGCACAGATTTAAAACTGTTCAAAAAGTTAAGCCCAGAGAAATCTCCGGGCTAAACAACTAAGCCCACGGGGCTAAAGTGTTGTTGTATTTAACATGTAAATTGCTTAGCCCCGACTGCGTTTTTTTTGTGCAGTTAAGACCGGTGGTAATAAAAAACACACCTATTGAGGACGAAGAAGATGTACTGGCGGCTGGCGCATGATGTAGGTTGTGGAGATGATTGCGTATTTGAAGAAGTTTGCTCAGATGTTGTAGGAAATATTGAAGATGTGGAAGTTGAGGAAAGTACAAATTGAGGAGTTGAAGTAATACTTGACGAAGAGGGGATAGGTGTTTTAGGAATTGGAAGAGATACAGAAATGGGCGTTTCTTTAATAATTTTTTTTTGTACGGGTCTGCACAACCGGTGACAGCGCTGCATTTGCTCTTTGAGAGTATTCCTTGTAACACGATCGTTATTTATTGGAGATTGATTACAAGATGGTTTTTTTAAAAGGTCAATTTTAAGGGTTTTAGGTGTGATTCCTTTCGAAGTGGTTGAATTGATGTTTGTTAGCTGCTCAGGTATAAAAGCAACCGTGTTAATTAATTTATCAACCTTTTCGTTTGAGGTGTTAATTTCTACTCTGAGAGAGTCAATTATATTTGAGTACATTTTAAAAAATTCGTTGTGTTGTGACTTGAAAAATATTAATAGTTTTTTTGTTCTTCTTTTTTGAATTTTTTAATTTTAAGACAAAAATGTTGTTTTAAAGTTTTTTTTTCATAATTTTTTAAAAATTTGAGATACGACCCTGCTTAAGTTGCCTTTACAAAATATAAAATTACCTAGAAGTAGGCAATTTATTTTTAGTGTAGATGTGTTCATGTATAAAATGCCTCAAGGTATGCAATATAAAGTTTATATAATGATTCACATACAAATAAACGAAATAAATGAAACAAAGAAACAGTGTAAAATGTACTTATCACTCAAAGAGAACACTGAAACTGCTCAAAAATAGTTTTCAATTGTTAAATGTTTAATTGCACTTCAATTAAACATTTAATTATTTATGAAAAAGAACACTTATTTCTTCAGCAACGAATTAGATCACAATTCACTTTAAGGAAATAAATAAATGTCAACAAAATTTAAAATGTTTATTTAAATAATACAGTCAAATTTAAACAAATAAGGGAGACGGATAAACAGCACGTCAGGCACAAATGATAGCAGGGTTCGGAAACTGAACATTCCCTCCAGAACATTCACCCATATATCAAGTGCTCAAGGATGTTGGATCTTCACTTATAAGGGCTGCATCATGAGCAAAGAATAACTGATTCACTTTCGGATCCGTCACTTTTCCTTCAAGCAGAAAGTCAAGGACTGTGGTATATACGCTTTCCTGGTGCACACCGACTGATTGGGAACTCTTCGGTGACTCCTGCGGGGCATTTTACCTTCGTTTTTATTTCCTCGTACATGATCATCCGCACGTAGTTTTCCGGAACCCATCGGTGTCGAAATTTCTATTTTTTTTTTCAATATAAGCTGTGTTTTTTTTATAGATTTTTAATAGTTTACAAATTTTCTTATTACCATTGTTATAATGTCGGGATTAAGTTCAAGTATATAGATCTGAGTTTTAAGAAAGTCTGTCATCTAGGCAGTTTGAAAAATATTTGTGACAATTAAACAGCAAACAGTTAGGAAAGTACCAAACTAAGGCCCATTTCACACATCGCCGAGAACCGGATAAACGGCCCGGATCTGCGGTTGCTAGGATACACCCCAGCAAACGCAGAACTACAGAAAAAACCGGTGAAATATGTACGTAAAAGAAGTACTTCTTTTCCAACGGAAAAAAATAGGAGCTCGGGAAAAAACTCAGTTATATACTTTCTGTATATAAGAATACGTGAAGCAGCTATCTCTTTCTTGCATGCAAGATGAAATAAATTTCCCCTCCATTGATAGTACAGACAAATGTACTTCAAAAGTGCATCAGCGAAGCACTTCTGGAAGTGGTTCTGATGTACATTTTCCAGTACTTTTTTATCACAGAAAAAGCACTGAAACTTGTACTTTTAAAGTACTTATTTGGAGCACTTTCATGGGTTTATAACCGTACTGCTAAAATCCATATTTTAATTTCATCTGAGAATAAAAAAATCTTCAAAACAAACAAACAATTCTTTTAAACAACTATTATTTAATATTTTATTGGAAAAACACAAAATAGTTTTTTTTTTTTTAAACAAAATACATAAAAAAAGATCCTTGGGCACGCGACTGTGGCCTGGCCAGTTGAGAAAAATGAAAAAGAAAAAAATACTCTGCAGTCTGCACTTTGGTGGTAGTTTTTGTATATTGTTTTGATTTTTTTTTCTAAATGCTCAAAGCTGAAGCTGCTGTAAACTCAGTCAATGATGTCTGGAATTGATCGCCACTAAAAGACAGAAAAAATCAACAACTTTATAATTTATCAATTTTATAATCAGCATACCTTTATTTTCCAAATCAATTGGTGTTTGTTTTTGTATCATTTTTGTATTACTTTTTTTTCTAAATGCACAAGGCTGAGGCTGTGCATTTTGATGGTGGAAATAAATTTTTGTGGCGTGCCGAAGAATTTGTGTGGTAGATATTGTTTAGAGAAAATAGTTTAAGTATGGGATCAGCACAAAAAAGAGCGCTTCATTTAACTTCGCCTGACCAAAGTGCACCAAATAACGCCAAAAAACATTTGGAATCAAAAATATTCACCAAAACTATGAGTAATAAATTCGGCTCACAATCATCACAACCACCACCTGTTGCTGCTGCTGGGGCTGATGCTTTTGTACCTGCTGTTGTTGCGTCTGCGTCTGCTGCTACTACTACTGCTGTTACTACTACTGCCATAACTCCCGATGTCTTTTGATGGTCTATATTTGACCAAAAACTGAGAAATATGTTGGATAGTAAGCTGGAAGATGTCGCAAAAAAAGATGACTTATTACCTCTTCGTCAGGAAATCGAAAATCTTCGTAACGAGAACATCATGCTTAAGGAAGACCTAAATATAATGAAAAAAAGGCTTGAACTTATTGACAGAACGTCTCGGCGTGCGAAGATAATCGTAAGTGGGTTGCAGAGCACTAATTTAAAACTGGCTGTGGACGAATTCCATGACATATGTTCCCGAGTGCTAAAAATAAACGTAATAGTCATCGAATCTCGTCAGTTAAAAACAAAAAAATGGACTCTCATATGTCTTTACAATGGAATCTGTACTTCATGTAAATAATATTATGTCTGCAAAAAAAAATCTTGGTGGTACAGACATATACATACATAAAGATTACACTGCGGATGAAAGGGAGATGCGATTTAACTTCCGTCAACTGAGCAAAAGTATCTCAAAGCTCGATAAAAAAGTTAAAATTCGCCTCGGTGAGACTTCGATTTACATCAATGATAAACCCTTCAACTGGAATAGTGGTAGCTTCGTTGCCAAACAACATAAAGACGCTGATTTTTTGAGAGGCTTAGTACAGAAGGCCAACTTCCAGTGCAATGTGATTGTAAGGGATGTACAACAACCACCTTCAAAAGACGCCGATGCTGCTTCTACGTCCAGGAATTCAAATCAACATTAGCAACTAGAAGTCTGTCAGATGGTTGCATACAATGTAGCAAACTTAAAAAGTAAGCTTAATTTTTGTAACTTCTCTACGTATATAAATAAGTTTGATATTTCCTTTTTGTTTGAAACTAATGTATTAAATGATAAAAAAAAATGAATTTTCACGTTTCTTTGATGATTATATGTTGTATTGGGAAGATGCTGAAAAGTTTCACAGTGCTGGTCGCGCAAGCGGTGGTTGTTTGTTTGGCTTTAAAAAGGCCCTTCAAAATAAATATAATTTTAAATTCAATAATTTTTCTGGTAATTTTGCTCTATCTGCTAAATTCGGTGATAAAAATTTCTACTTCATACCTCGATATTTAAATTGCACAAGGTGGGCTAGTGATTTTGTAAAGTTTGAAGAGTTCTTAGGTAGCATGAGATTTGAATCCTTTTGCATCGTAGGTGATTTAAATGCTCGAACGGCTGATGGTCAAATTGTTGATGGAAATTTTTTGAAAGGACTTGCTTTTATTTCTCAACGGAGAAAATCAAAGGATAAGGTAGCAGACGCGAAAGAGAAAAAATGTTTGGAACTTTTTGAAAATATAGGTGGTGTTATTCTCAATGGAAGAGTGCAAGGTGATGAAGATGGTGAATTAACATTTTGTGGCGTAATGGGTAATTCAACCATCGATTATGGAGTATGCTCGTTTGATTTTCTAGGGTTGATTAACAATTTTTCGGTTCAGAGTAAGCCATATTCGGATCATATGCCTTTAACATTGAGTTTTTCTCCACCCCTACCATTAAATGCTAAAGTAGGTCATTTAGATCTTGATAAAAAGTTAATTTGGTTCCCCAATATGAGTTCTAAGTACACTGAAGTATTAACTCGTCTAGCTAACTGTGAATACATTCAAGCAAATGAATCTATTGAAGTGAAAGTTAGTAAACTAACTAATAAAATAAAGACAGCTGCTGGTGCTTTTAGAAAAAGAACAAAAATTGAATTTAAACAGAAGTGGTTTGACTTTCAATGTTTGCGTGCAAGGAAAAAAATGTTAAAATCGCTTCGTCTCTTTCGTTTGTATAATATAAGCATTTATAAAAACCAATATGTTCGATACAGATTTCAATACTTACAAATTTGCAAAAGAAAAAAGTTGCTTCATCAGCATGCAAACATTGAAAAATTAAACACTGTTAGAAATTCGAGCGATTGGTGGAAATTGGCAAATAAATTGAAAAGTACCTCGCATAAAAAGAGAAGCATTCTTCAGATTGTTGATTTTTATAATCATTTTAAAGCCCTATTATCACCTCCTGAATGTGAACAAATTTCATGGGCTATGACAGAGATAACAGACCCTTTCCTTGACTCACCCTTTGAGATGTGGGAGCTTTCATATGTACTGCAAAAAGCTAAACTTAAGAAGGCACCTGGCAAGGACAGAATCAGTTATGAGTTTTACAAAAATGCTCCATCCTGTTTTTTAAAAGAAGTACTCGCCTTGCTTAACAAAATATTTCTCACCGGTGAAATTCCAATCTCTTTTCGGAGTTCAATAATTACGCCTTTATTCAAAAAAGGCGATCCTAATAATTGTGAAAATTATAGAGGGCTTTCCCTTTTAGATACATTATACAAAATTTTCACGGGGCTTATCCTAAATAGAATAAACGGCTGGATAGATGAGAATGATATTTTATGTGAGTTCCAAGCTGGCTTTCGATCTGGCTACTCAACAATCGACAACATTTTTAATTTAACAAGCATCGTCCATTTAAATAAAAAAAGGAAGAAAAATACATATGCTTTTTTTGTTGATTTTTCATGTGCGTTTGATCTGATACCACGTAATTCACTTTTTTATAAGCTGTCTTGCTTAGGTTTGTCAACAAAAATTATAACTATTCTACAATTACTTTATAAAGAAACAATTTGCCAGGTTTGGGATGGAATCTCTCTTTCTGACTTCTTTGAAGTTAAAGTTGGTGTAAAGCAAGGATGTCTACTCAGTCCAATGTTATTTAGCCTCTACTTGAATGACTTGCATTTACATTTACCAGGAGGTATAAGTGTCGAAGATATAGTTGTGAAAGTATTATTATATGCCGATGACCTCGTTATCATCTCTGATTCCCCTATCGAACTTCAAAATATGATTGATTCTTTATTCAGTTACTGTACGTTGTGGGGTTTAAAAATGAACATCAACAAATCTAAAATATTGGTGTTTAGAACAGGTACTAGAATTTCTAGCAATCTTAGCTGGAAATATGGTTCGGATCGGATTGAAATCGTGAATGATTACAAGTATCTAGGGGTAACTCTGAATTATAACCTATCCTTCAATAAACACTTAGACTTAAAGCTTACAATGTCCAAAAGCACAATCATCTCAACTTGGTCAAAATATATTCATAACCCAAATATCTGTTTCTCGAATAAACTAAAAATTTTTGACACCGCAGCCCGTTCCATTATGCTATACGGCGCTCAAATTTGGGGATCTAAACAATTTGACCAAGTGGAAAAACTGTTCAGGTTCTTCATGAAACAAATGTTAAAGCTACCCAACAACACCCCCAACTACATGTTACACTTGGAAACTGGCTTGAAAACTCAATTTCTCCGAACGCTCTCTCTGCATTTCGACTATGTCAATAAAGTACTTCAATACCCTAGTAGAAGATTACCTCGAATCCTTGCACAAGAAACAATTGTACAGAAAACGTTTTGGGTTTCAGACTGGATAAACTTAGGTGAAATGCTTAACATTGAAATAGACCTTTCTACCTCATCTTTCAATAACCTTCATAGTATTTTATTGATAGCACTAGAAGCTAGAGAACATGAAAATCACATTGCAGATGCTAAGGGCTCTCAGTTTCATGATGTTTATGCTCATTTGAACTATAATATTACACCTTACTTTATAGATGAAAACTCTCCCTACCTGGTGAGCTTAATTCTTAAAGCTAGAGGTGGTTTATTAAATATTAATGCTAGAGCATTTAAAAAAGATACACTGGGAATCTGTTCAATATGTAATATGGATGAAGTAGAAAACACATATCACCTAATTGGCAGATGTCCGATTTATAAAAATACGAGACTAGCCTGTTTTGGAAAAGAATCTTTGTCCATTGAAGAATTTTATAATGTATTAAATGGTAGTAACTTCTCTTCCCTTTACAACTTTTTATCTTACTCTCTAAAATATAGATCTTTGTTAATAAATGAATTTGCTTAAAGCAATGAAAAACATTTTTAAAACATATTAAGTATGAACTGATGAAAAATTTGTGATAATTAATTTAAATAAATTATTTAAATATTACATTCCATATTTATTATTGTACCTATTGTTAATATAAATATTACAAATCTCATTTTAAATTTATAAAAATATTAAGTTAAAATATCTACAAATGTATAAGTTAAAGAAAATTATTAGCAACTTACGTTACCTATAGTATATTTAAATTTGAATTTATAACGCCAATCTGACAGACAACAAAAACATGTTATGTCAAAATATTGTATTATTACATTAAGATTTTTATTACTCTTGTTATATTAATTGTAAAAAGAAAACTAAATAAATCTTTTCTAATCTAAATAGTTTTCACAAATAACACTCAACACTGAGAAGATTATATATTTTTTAAATTAAATTGTTTTTATTTTTATTCTTCAAATGGAGCAGCGAAAAATTTTTTTATGTTGCTGTGGCTATCAAGGTTTTACTGGTTTTACTAGAAAATATAAAATGTAGGAAAAGTCAAATCAAACGCGAGCCGCCATTACAAAAGAGACAAAACTTTGTGCATTGCCATTGAATAAGAAGTACAGGAAGGGGTGTTTATCCAAATAAGTGAAGCCGCTTTTTATTAGTGTGAGTTGTACAGATGCACATGTATTGGTAAAGGGTCGGAGTGCAGATATATTGTTCACTCAAGGGGCGCCAACAGAAATGTAACTGGTCTCGTGAGAAACTTCCGTAGAAATGCTATTTTTCATCATAATTATATACGAATTTTAAACTGTTTTGTTCATCAACTAAAAACAGACTGAAAATTGTTTTAAAATCATCAAGAGTAGCTGAAACATTGGCGGTCAATGATTGCATCGCCTTGTCATCACCAATAAGAATGAATTCGCCCCTCGAAAACGAGCTCGAAATTTGACAGATTATATAAAATTTTTGACAGTTTATATAAATTTGCTTTTTTTTAAATTTTTTTGTGGCTTCACTCGCCAACTCTATAGGTGTGATATACACCCCTTCCTGTACTTCTTATTCAATGTGCATTGCATACATCGCGCTCTTTTCCTCCCATTTATCAAAGAAGAGTTTACTTTTTCAGGAGAAACAAAATTTCAATTTTGGAGGGGAGAGATTTTGGTAAATAAGGAAACACATACATCCTCAAAATAAGCTTTGTTGGTGGTTGTATTTTCCCCTAAACTACTGAGGTTTGGTTTGCAGGGACAATCTTATGGGCGCCTTCACACGTACAAACCGAAACCGAAACCGTGTACACGGTTCGGCTGCCGGAATGAAACCAACTGCGCTTACTACAACCACAGACGACAGACAGGAGAAATAAATATTTCTCTTGTCTTTGCTTCTTCAACTTAGCTGCCGTTCTGGTTTTTTTCTCATGTGCTGTAGTCAAGAAAGGGGTTGTTTTGTTTTTTTTTTATATTTTGATGATGTCAGTTCGTATTGTGAGGTAAGATAGGGGTTGTTTTTTTTTATTTTCTATTTAGGTATATCAAGATCAAGACGAAGTGAAACCTACAAGAAAAATTCTTGTTTCTTCCCTTGTTCTGCAGCCGACAGTCTGCCGGGTGTGTGTGAAAGGATACTCATTTTTTGACAAAACCGTGTATCCGGGCCGGATAGCCGGTCTCGGTTATGTGTGAAATGGGCCTAAAACTACATTAATGAGGTGTATTTTTGTTCCCTGTGCAACGACGGCTTAGAATATTCCTGCAGAATTAAATTTATCTCCACACAAACACCAAACCTAGCAGAACTTAACACCTATAAGCTTTCCCAAAAGTGTGCATGCCAGTCCCTGATTTGCCAACTGGAGATCACTGGTGCTGTTAAAGAGAGATCGAATATAAAACTGGAGAATGCACCTGTCGAAACAAAACAACAACTAAAACGTTTCGCAAGATTTTGTGTACTAAACTAATAATGCAGTCAAATAAGGGTTTCACCTCGGAATGAATGCTAATAGAAATTTGTTTTGCTCAATACCTTCGTTTTGGCATTCTATAACATACCTCAAAAGTCTAGAAAAATCTCATGTCCGCAAGTCGCGATTTTCAAGGTCAAAGCGCGAAATGGAGATTTTCAATATTAGCAATAATAGACAATGGTACTATATACACATATGATTCATGACTTCGAGGTATTTTTTAATGCTGATGCTTACAAATCTAAAATCAAGACAATCTGACGTCTCTAAAAAAATGTATACCTGTTTTTCATCTGCCGACTCATATTATTATAACAGTTGCAAACTTACTGCCGAAAAACCCTCAAAAGTTATGGTAGAGGATCTGAATTTTGCATGAATGTTTTTATATCCATTATCATTAAGAATCAAAACGATGCAATGCAAAAAGCATTCATATCTATGACAAAATGGTATTTTTTGAGAAAAGGGGAAATTTTGGGATATGCACTAAAAAACATCCTGGTACAATCTTGGAATTATTGCTAATAGGCAATTTTTTTTGTTTCAATCTTTGTTTGGATATTCTATAACTTATGTCAAAAATATAAAAAAATCTCATGTCCGCAAGTTCTAATTTTGCAGGTTAAACTAAGTTACGTGCAGATTTAAAAAAAAATAATAAGAAATGTTTAAATTTTTATATGTATACCAACATAAACGACATAATTTAAAAGTATTTTTTAACACTTATTCCAACAAAACTCACAAACAAGTCAACCTGGCCATCCCTGAAAAGTAATGCACCTTATTCATGTTGATCTGACACAAATATCTGAAGTGTTGTTTTAAATTTTTTTTTAAATCTGCACCTTATCTTCAAACCAGTAAAATGAGGACTTGCGGACATGAGATTTCTTTAGATTTTTGACATAAGTTATAGAATATCCAAGCAAAGATAGAAACAAAAAAATTAGCCTATTAGCACTAATTCCAAGATAGTACCAGAATGTTTTTAAGTGCATATCCAAAAAATTTCCCCTTTTCTCAAAAAATACGATTTTATCATAGATATGAGTGCTTTTTGCATTGCATTGTTTTGATTCTTAATTATAATGGATATAAAAACCTTCATGCAAAATTTGGTTCCTCTACCATAACTTTTAAGGGTTTTCGGTAGTATAAGTTTGCAACTGTTATAATAATATGGGTCGATAGATGAAAAACAGGTATAACTTTTTTTCGATGCGTCAGATTGCCTTGATTTTAGATCTCTTTTTTTAGGATTTTTTTGAACTTTGGCATCATTAACTAATTGAGCATTAAATTTAAAAGTCGTTTTAGTTAAAACACCAAATTCGACCTTTTAAGAGGGATTTTTAGAGCAAACGAAGGTTTTAAACAGGATTTCTATTTATTCACTCTCCATTAGCGTCAAATGTCATTTCATTTATTATTTTATTAAACAAAGTTTCAGTGTAAGTTAACAATTAAAAATGAATAAAACATGCATCAATATGGAAAAATGGTATGGTGAAAATTTGTTCAATCAATTTCATAAGACCAACGTTTGGTAATTGGTAATTTTGGTTTACAGAAAAAGTCGTTTTTGTGTTTTTTTAGTTCAACGACATGTACGTTATAGGAATGAATTGCTTCAGGTTTTGGTCACTACTGGCATTTCTCTCTCGCCAGACAAGAATATATTTATAGGCTTGCCAGAAATTTTTGAATCTATGGGTATGAGTGTTAAATGGACAACACTTTATTTGAGATTTTTAATAGACACAAAATTCAAAGAAATTAATTCATTTCTTATCCACTTCACAGAGCACAGAAGAGCACAGAGAATATCTTCACGACTTGTGAAACTAATCAGGGTTGAGATGCTGCGTAATCCTTATTGTAACACCTTCTGTTACGGGTCATCATTTTTGTGTTTTTATATTGTTTATCCTTCAAATCTTCAAATTTAAATATATTTTATTTGACAAAAATGTAGCTTTTGACAGTTTAATTTTTCAAAAAATAACCCTGCCATATTTTCAATGGAGTTTTAAATTTAAAGTTTCCATTAAAAGTAAAGACTTTGACTAAAGCAGAGTGAATTAAATGAATTTTTAATGATGGAAACTTAAAGACGTCAATAGATTAACAAAGCTTTTAACTAAAACGACAAATTTAAAAATTTAATGGAGGCTCAATAAATTGGCCCTAAGAGTTCTTAACTCACTCTTACGGCCATATTATTCACTAGTTTAAAAAATACATCTGGATGTAAACAATGTCAAATGTCAAAAATAAATCCAATTCCATAATATTCACTACTTAAATCCAATCTTAAATCCAATTTTTTAAATCCAATCTCGTTAAATCCAAACAAATTTAAACTGCTCTCTGGAGGCCCGTTTAACTTTATAAATCCAGATGTAAAATTCATTTTCACAGTGTTCAGTTGTTTTGTAAAGTATTTTGTGAAGGAAAAATAAAGATAAATGCAAATTATACAAAATTTATTGAATAATCACACAATTTTTTTTAGTGAATAATATGAACAAAAAATTAAATCCTTGGATTTATGAAATTCAAATTTAATGGATTGGATTTAAAATTAACTTTAATCCAAACTAAATCCAGAGTGAATAATATGGCCGTTAATAAGAGTTTTGAGGAATTTGTTAAGCCGAATATGAATGAAAATTTATAATTATATGGTAAGTTGAGAGAGGGAATGAATGTTTTGAGGGTTTTCACTTTTTTGTCTCGTCGGATCTTTTTTTGTTGGACGTTTTTTTTCAGCCGGTTTTTTTCGGTTTTTCGGTTTTTTTGTAAAAACCAGTTTAAACCGCGAGGACAAAAAAACCGAAAAAAACCGGTTGACCGAAGCAAAAAAACCGAAACCGGTTTAAACCGGCCGGTTTTTCCCATCCCTATCGTACCTTACTCTAAACAATCGGTCTGAGATGTACGATTTTAATATTTCATAGTACTGTCTGGGAAGATCCCTTTGCAGTTTGTTCACAAGTCCCTCATGCCAAACCTTGTCAAAGGCTTGAGCAACATCTAAGAAAATAGCTGAACATACTTGTTTTTCTTCTAATGCTTTTTCTATTACATCCGTTATTCTATGAACTTGGTCTATCGTGGAATGTTTATTTCTAAAGCCAAACTGATGATTTGGGATTAAACTTCTTTCTTCTATAATTTTGCTAAGTCTCTTCAGAAGCAGTTTTTCAAAAACTTTTGCCATAATTGGTATAAGCGATATTGGTCTGTAAGACGTCACTTCTGTAGGTGGCTTACCTATGCTTGGGTATGACAATAACTTCAGCAATTTTCCAATGGTTTGGAACATACCGTTGATTAAGGCATGCATTTGTTATATATTGGAGTTTTATGGAGGCTTTCAAAGGCATTTCTTTCATAACCTGAGCAGTAATTAGATCGTAACCTGGTGATTTTTTATTTCATAGTTGATGTAAACACATAGGTTAGGTTAGGTAAATAGGGTAGTGCACAGCTAAGCTGCAGCATACACGGGGGCCTATTGGTCCATTGTAATTCCCTTTTATTTAAAAAATCGCATTGATGTTCCTAACTGTTCATCGGTTTACAAAAACTGGCTCATTTACGAACCATCCTGTACTTTCAATGAATTTTCTCATGTTAGCCATTGACACCTGCGCTAGATCGTCTAGTTCTCCTACGAACCTTTTTCCGAAGTAACGGAGTCGGTTTGTTTGGAGGTTTAGACAATCGCAGAGCAGGTGTTTAATGGATTCTATTTCCTCTTCATCTTGACAGCTTCTGCAGAAATCAGGTGCAAATACACCCATTCTATTAGCCATTGCACCAATGGCACAATGACCCGTTAGCACACCTATCAAGATTCTAATGTTCTTTTTACTCAGGGATAAAATATACCGAGTTTCTTTTTCGTTGATTCTAGGCCATAAACTTCTAGAGATAATACAATCGTCTCTAGTTTTCCAGGTGTTATTGATTTTTTCTTTAGTCATTAGGTCTATTTTCCTTTTGAGCACACCGATAGGGATATCTGGTCCCCTTACTAATTGGGTGCTGCTATCCTCTTTTGACGCTGACCCTAACCTAGCTAGTTCATCCACTATTTCATTCCCTTCTATATTGCTATGCCCAGGAACCCAGCAGAGTTTTACTTGGTTAGTGTAGCAAATGCTATTGAGAATTTTGCAGTTTAAAACCGCTTTGGATCTTATCGTCTCACTGGCTAAAGCTTTGATAGCAGCCTGACTGTCCACAAAGAATATTATCTCTGAGGAGATTAGTTTTTCTTTGTGAACCAATTCTGCCGCTTTTTCTATAGCAAAGATTTCAGCTTGAAACACACTGCAATCGTCTGGGAGTCTATATGATTCTCTAATATTGAGAGGTTTGCAGAACACCCCAGCTCCTGTTCCTGATTCCATTTTTGAACCGTCAGTATAGAAGGGGAATCCCTGTTCGCTGATAAGCGAATTGGAATCCCACCCCTCTCTTTCTGGTATTAAAATGGAGAAATTTTTGTTGAAATCTACTAAAGGTGGAATGTAATCTGTAGTCTCATTCAAACCCGGATATGTGTCGTATCTTTGCATGATAGACCCATGACCATATGATTTTTTTTGTTCTCTTTCTCAATTTCTAACTTCAATTAATTTCCTAAAAATGTCGAAAACTTGTGCCAAGTGCAACGATAAACTAAAGCGATCTGAAATGATTGTGTGTCGATTGTTTTGTGGCCAATATTTTCATAAAGACTGTGTTGGAATTTCTTCAGAAGAATCAAATATTTTATCAAAATCTAATTTTAATTGGCAGTGTGACAGTTGTTCTCTTATAAACCTCTCCAACTTTTTTAACCGATTTACGGAGCTTTCACAGTGTGTTAGTGAATTGAAAAGAGAAATATGTTCTTTACGCGAATTATTTCATAACCCCCAAAGTGTAAAGCCTCTCTTAAATTCAAAATCTCCCGCATTAACTGATCCATCAAAAAACAATTTAATTCCACCTACTACTGCCCCCCGCGAAAATGTTAGTCCATCTACATCAAATAATTCTAACCAAAGCGTCGCAGTGGTTGCTGACAGTGTTGATCAACAGAAAGAAACGGAAACAAATAATGCATCAAACTTTTTAATAAACTGCGCTCCAAACATCAATAACAATTCATCATTCGCGAGGGTTAACAAAAATAACAATGAAAAACTCTCTCGCGGCCCAATTTCTAATGTTCCTATCTATGGTACAAACACAAACTCGGATCTTAATGTGATTCTCAATAACAAGTGGGTTCATTTATCAAGCTTCTCAAATGATACTGAACCAGACTCAATTGTTGAATATATATCCAATATTACTAAAATCCCGAATCAATTTTTTAAATGCTTTAAATTAACCAAAAAAGATGCTGTTATGAGTGAGTTACCCTTTGTTAATTTTAAGCTTAGTGTACCAGAAGACAAGTTGAATACTATCTTGATGCCTACTATATGGCCTGAATTTGTCCGTGTGAAGTTGTTTGTTCCAACTCCAAAAAACCTAAAACAACAAAATGCAATAACAACAACATAATAAATAACAACAACAACATCATACACATTATTGAAACAAAATCTTGTCAACCTGCACCCCTCCCCGTTTATTCATCGATTCACAAAAAATCTGAATTGCTTATATTCTATCACAATGTTGGTGGATTACGAACAAAAATGAGTGATATTCTTCTCTTCTCATCTTCACAACAATTTGACATTTTCGCTTTGACTGAAACCTGGCTCTCTGAGAACCATTTCAACTCAGAAATGTTTGACAATCAGTTGTTTAATGTTTATAGAAATGATCGCTGCTATCATACAACTGGACTGACTCGTGGAGGTGGTGTATTGATTGCAGTTCGATCATCTGTGTTAAGCATGCAAATAGAGTTGCCGTCTTCTTCAAATTCTTCAATCAACATTGATCAATTAATTATTCGTTTAGATGTTGATAATATTCATGTAGTTTTTCTTATTATTAGTTATATACCACCGAAAAGTTCATTTGATGTTTACAAAACTCATATTGATAACTGTTTATCTATTTTAAATAATTTAAAAGAAAATCAACATATTATAATCTTAGGCGATTTTAATTTACCGTTTTTAAATTGGGTTTTTGATAACGATGACAAATGCTTAATTCCTTACAACGTTAGCAGTGACTGTGAGAGTGTGGTTGTTGATACTCTAACTGAATTCGGACTAAAGCAGATCAATTGTTTTCAAAATCATCTTAATCGGTATCTTGATTTAGTATTTACTGATAATGAATTAGGTGTGTGTATCGACAGTCCCACTCCACCCCCATTGCCTAACACTGATAATCATGTAGTACTTTGTATGAGCTTTGAATTCTTTGATTATATAAAGCAAGCATCGGATATTGGCCATATACTTAACTATGACAAATGTAATTTTAATAATAGGTGTGTTTTTTATTACCACCGGTCTTAACTGGACAAAAAAAACGCATCGGGGCTTAACCTGAAATCTTGGCAGCACTGTATATTGAATGTTCCGAAAACAGCCGACACAACAAAAATTTTGAGTTGTCATATTTTTCGCTTTCGTCATTTTCTTGTATTTTTCATGTATGTTTTACAAAGAGATACAAAAATGTATGCTAGCAAAACTATTTTAATACATTTTGTCCTTCCAAACGTGAGTTTTCACGTTTTTTAACAAATTCTAAACAATTTATGAAAAAATTAGTTTGGTAGCACAGATTTAAAGCTCTTCAAAAAGTTAAGCCCAGAGAAATCTCCGGGCTAAACAACTAAGCCCAAGGGGCTAAGGTGTTGTTGTATTTAACATGTAAATTGCTTAGCCCAGACTGCGTTTTTTTTGTCCAGTTAAGACCGGTTGTAATAAAAAACACACCTAATGTTTCTAATTTCTTGAATAGGGTGAATTGGTTTTCTATTTTTGATAATATTGATATTGAGGAAACTTTTACAATATTAACGAATTTAATAAATGAGGCAATTGATTTGAATACCCCAAAAACTCAAAAGAAATCTCAATCCAAGCCTTGCTGGTTTAATAAAAAGCTAATTAATCTAAATAATCGAAAAAACAAAGCTTTTAAACTCTACCGTGATTCCAGGGATAATAATGCCTTATATATGAATTACCTCCGAATTAACCGCGAATTTAATTTTCTAAATAAATTTCTTTATAAAAATTATTTATTAAGTATGGAAAGTAAAAAAAAAAAATAGCAAATCATTTTGGAAATTTATTAATAATAAAAAAAGTTCCACGGGAATTCCAAATTCAGTCCGATATATGGGACAAACTTCTAGTGACCTGTCTAGTATCTGTAATTTCTTTGCTGACTTCTTTCGTTCTGTCTTTAAACCAACATGCCAGCAAACAAGACCCCTGTTTATGTGTTCTTCCGATTCTTTCAATGTTAGTCAACTATATGTAGAGAAAAATGATATACTAAATGAACTATTGAAATTAAATGATGAAAAGCAATCGGGATTTGATGGTATTGCACCAATAATTATAAAAAATTGTGCTTTATCTTTGACAACCCCTCTCGAAATTATCTTTAATCGCTCTCTCCATGAAGGTTACTTCTTAAAACAATGGAAAAGCTCTTACGTCTACCCAATCTTTAAATCTGGATCAAAAAATGAAGTCATTAATTATCGTCCTATCTGTAAGTTATCTGTTATCCCAAAAGTATTTGAAAAAATTGTTTACAATAAGCTTATTTTTTCATTGAAAGAAATAATCTCGCCTCTGCAACATGGTTTCGTTGGTGGAAGATCTACCTCCACTAATCTGGCGATTTTTAGTAATTATGTATTGAGTGTTCTTGAACAGGGATATCAATGTGATGTCATATACACTGATTTCTCAAAAGCCTTTGACAGGGTCGATCACTCAATATTAATTGCTAAACTTCATAAGTTAGGCTTTCGCTCTAACTTACTAAATTGGTTCGATTCATATCTTACTGGTAGAGTTCAATACGTTCGTATTAACAACGTCACCTCGAACCCAATTGTTGTAACTTCCGGTGTTCCCCAAGGGAGTCATTTAGGACCCCTTCTCTTTCTCTTATTTATAAATGATATTCCAAATGTTTTGAGTAATAGTCTTTGTTTAATGTACGCAGACGACCTTAAGCTGTTCTTACGTGTTAAATCTATAGCGGATTGTATAAAACTTCAAAACGATCTTAATAATTTAGTTGCTTGGTGTACCAATAACGATCTACATTTGAACGTTTCTAAATGTCATAGTATGATGTTTTACCGTGGTATGTCTCCAATATTGTATTCCTACGAAATAAATAGATTTGCTCTGTCCAAGGTTTCAGAAAAAAAAGATTTGGGTGTTGTCTTTGATTTAAAACTCACGTTTTGTAACCATATCGACTACATCATTTCTAGGGCCAGTTCAATGCTCGGTTTTATTTCAAGGAATGCTAAAGACTTCTCAGATCCTTTTACTTTAAGATCTCTATACTTTTGTTATGTACGATCAATATTAGAATACTGCTCTCCTATATGGAATCCTTTGTATGCTGCTCATGCTATTAGAATTGAGAGAATACAGAAACGCTTCACTAGAACAGCAATCCGGATTTTACAATGGAATGTCGACATGCCATCATATAAAACGAGGTGTCTGTTATTAGGCATTCAATCCTTGGAAACACGCCGTAAATATTTTGATGTCATGTTTGTAAGCGATTTAATTAATTATAAAATCAATTGCCCTGATTTACTTTCGTTAGTGGGTTTTCACGTTCCAAATCGTACCTTACGAAATAATCGTTTATTTTATGTTCCTTTTCATAGGGTTAACTATGGAACCAATGAACCCTTAACTCGCTGTTTAAGACAAGCTAACTCTTTATGTAATGTCATTGATTTTAATTTATATATGAGTAGAGATTGTTTTAAAAAAAGGTTGTTACTAAGTCTCAATTTCGGTGGTTAGTATTTATGTATTTATTTTGTTATATTTTTACCTATATTGTTAAATATTTTTAAGTAATCTTTAAGAGCTGTGTCTCTGCTTGATGAATAATAAATAAATAAATAAATAAATATACACGCTAATCTCTGTACTTTGTTAAGGTTCTTGAGATAGCTTGATTTATCAACAGCTTTCCACCATACGATAGAACCATAGGTAAGTATGGGGCGAATAATCGCCGTATACATCCATTGGATGACTTGAGGTCGCATACCCCATCGTGCATCAAAGGTTTTTTTGCATGTGTAGAAAGCGCATAGTGCTTTTTTCATTCTTTCCTCGGTGTTACGTTTCCATGTTAGCTTGGAATCAAGGATTACTCCAAGATATTTAGCTTCTTTGGAAAGAGTCAGAGGAATATCATCAAGTTTAGGAGGATTAAAATCCCCTAGATTCCTTTTCTTCGTGAACAGAACCAGTTCCGTTTTTGTGGGGTTAACCCCAAGACCATTACGGGCTGCCCATGAAGATATTTCTCTGAGTACGTGTTACATAATATCTCCGACGGTGGTAAGAAACTTACCTGTTATCAGAACTACTATGTCATCAGCGTAAGCTACTATTTTAATATCTTGGTTTTTGAGTTTTGTGAGAATTTTGTGAACCACAAGGATCCAAAGGAGAGGCGAAAGATCCCCTCCTTGTGGCGTACCTCTTGTAACTGTTTTCTCTACCGTACTATTTCCCATTTGTGAGTTAATGATTCTGCCATTTAACATAGTATGAATCCAATCTACTATGACAGAATCTACTCCAATATCGACTAGACAGTATTTAATTAATTCTGTGTTAACGTTATTAAACGCTCCTTCGATATCTAAAAATGCTGCTAGTGTATGTTCTTTATTTTCAAGACTTTTCTCAATATGCGAAACTACCTCATGCAGTGCAGTTTCCACTGACCTGCCTTTAAGGTAAGCGTGTTGGTAGTTGCACAAGTTGTTAGAATTGAGAAGTTCCCTAATATGCAGATCAATGATTCTCTCCAGTGTTTTAAGGAGGAACGAGGAGAGACTTATTGGTCTATAATCTTTTGCGGTTGAGTGTGTCGGTTTTCCCTGCTTTTGGAATAAAGACCACTTTAACCTTTCTCCAACTCATAGGGACGTATCTAAGTTTAATACAACTAATGAAGATAACCCTAAGCCATGGTGTTATTACATTTAAAGCGTGTTGAAGAAGAGCTGGGATTATCTCATCTGGTCCAGCAGATTTGTAGGATTTGAACGAGTTGATTGCCCAGATAATCTTCTGCTCAGTAATAATCTGTTCTATGTTTGATTCTTGGTTTGTGGATTCAAGCAGGTTTGATTGCGTGAATCCAGATTTATCGGGATTTTTACAGCCAGGAAAGTGTGTTTCCATAAAGAGTTCAAGTGTTTCTTGGCTCGAGTTCGACCATGATCCGTCAGAATGCTTAATGTAACCCGGTGTCGTGGGGTTAAGAGCAAGGACTTTTTGAAGCCTAGCCGCCTCAATTGTGTTCTCAATGGATTCGCAGTGCCTAGCCCATGAATCTTTTTTAGCCTTCCTCAGTTCTTTGGTGTAAAGGTTAAGTTCGGCTCTATATGAATTCATGTCTTTCTCTAATTTGCTCATTTTTGCTCTATTAAAAAGTTTTCTGACCTCTGTTCTACGTTTCTTTAGCTCACTATTCTACCATGATGGGTTAGTGGGTCTTGTGCAACGGGATAGGGGACAGTGTTTTTCAAAAGAAGTTTTCATTTTACTAGTAAGGTTTTGGACAGTAGTATCGATGGCTGATGTATTTGAGAGCGTATTTTCTCTTGGTGGGTCGATACGTTCCTTCAGCCAATTTGTGTACTTTGTCCAATTTGTTCTAGTTGGGTTTCTGTAAGGTTTGATATCTATTAAATTCCTGTCTAGGGTGAAGAGTATCCTAAAGTGATCCGAAAAGGATTCCTCTGGTGATACTCTCCAATCTCCTATCGAAATTTGCTCATTTATGCTCATAAGAGTCAGATCTAGAAATTCTTCTCTGTTTTTGTTTCGAAATGTTGGGTGATTACCCCTATTGCATATCGTCATATTGGAACAAAGAATGTATTCAAAAATTGACTCACCTCTTTTATTGATATCATTACCACCCCATTGTGTATGATGGGCGTTGGCATCACATCCCATCACCAAAGGTGTTCCATTTACCGTGGAATAGTCCACAAGCTCCCGGACTGTTTTTGATGGTGGGTTCTCCTCTTCGTATGGCATGTACGTTGACGTTAAAATGAAGTTGCCTTCCTTGGATTCAACGCTGATTGCCGCATTATCGTTGTTGCTGTACCTAGATAAAAAGAAAGCATTAATCGACTTTTTCGCTAAAATACAACTTCTTACTTTACCTAGACGTGGAATGAAAAAGGTTGTAGTATTTTGACCTCAATCCATTTACCTGGTTCTAACAGATCCATGGTTCTTGGATCAAGGCCACATCCACGTTCTTTTGAGACATGAAGAGCATTAGGTCGTGAGTCGCTGCTTTAGCGTGATGCAAGTTGACTTGCACCACCAGCAGCTTTTGGCTCCCCTTTGCTATCATGCCTTCTTACCTTTACGGTGCCAATACCGTACCTCAACACGTCTCCTTTCGTTTTTAGCAGGAGGTCAGATTTCTCGTCCACCGCGAACGAGAGGTCTTTCCCTACCCCGCTATGGCCCACCTTAGATTTGATGAGCTTCCACTCCCCTACGGGTATATCTGTGTTTTGTCCTTTTAGCAGTCTGATTATGTCCGCGTCCTCGTGAGTTGCAGGAGGTGGGATCCATACATTGATCTGCTGGCGAAGTGGTAGAGCTGTCACGGGAATGATTTCAAGAGACGCCCCTTCCCACAGTACGCCACATTTGGCGATTATGCTGGAAAGGAAGTCTCTTGATTTCTGATCACCGCAGCAGACTACTTTAACTATATAGTATAGTTCGCAGGGCCATCGTTTTCGGGTAACGCCATCATCGCTTTAAGGATCTCGTTTTCTACAAGTAACCAATGTTCCGTAGAGATTTTCCCATCAGGGTTGTCCCGACTTATTATGGCCACTTGTAGATCGATCGGGGTGGTGTCAAAGGTGCTGGTTTTCAATTTCTTGACACCTTCAGTTTCAGCTGCTTCCTCCGACCTGTCTCTTTTTGATGCTTTTGGCTTCGTCCTTGTAGGGTTGCCTCCTTGTGCTTTGCTTTTCGTAGCAGTAGAGGGCAATGTCTTACTGGCCGTCGCCTGATCAAAATCTGCGCCATTTTGAGCATTAGAGTTAGTATCAGCCTGTTCACAGTCTACCATTTTGGGGTTCGACCTAGATGTGGCAGCATTAACTCCTTTGCTCTCAGACTTTTTGCTGAGAGGGGTCTACGGGTGTAGTGGCAATCTCTGCCTTACGTTCATAGGCCCTTATCTACTTTTTGTGCTTTTTAAGGAGAGCCTTATCTCTTGCACTAAGAGTAAAAGGATCCTTGCTTTCTGTGGCTCTCACGAATCTCTTCGAACATCTGTAGCTCCTGCGGTTCCTCGATTCCTTGAGGTGTTCAGCAGACTTTAGCTTGATGTCTTCTTGACTCGAATCTACCAGTAGCTCATCCTCGGATTGACTACCTATAGAAGGAGGTCCGTCCGAGTTATCCAGACCTGCGATCGTTAGCTGATCAAGGTCAGGAAGGAGGTCCACTGATAAAATGACAGCCTTTTGTCTTTTAAGCTCTTGCTTTTCGTTGTTTACATTTGTCACTGGCGACTTAGCTTCTTGCGAAGCCAAGCCCTCGCCGACAGCCGTGACTTCTGCCGACACTTGAGTGTATATCCCCACTCGGTTTTTATTATCCTGTTAACTTTTATTTTCCATGATTTTTATTAGATAAACATCCCTGCGTTTTTTTTGTTTTCTTGGTTGTAAGCCTCTGCAACTGGATTGCTGCAGAGTCAAACGTAAGCCCACCCGCCGCGACAAGGCGAAAACCTCGGGGGATGTAAACACATACTTTTTATTTCTTTTAATCTTACAATTGGTATTTCACTTTCATCTATCTTATCAACAAATAAGCTATTTTCAGCCGCGTTTGTTGGGTATGGCTTAAAAACATTCGCAAGATGCTCCGCGAAAAGGTTAGCTTTTTCTTTTGGGTTACCGATCAATTTCCCATCTTGAGATTTCAAGGGCGAGTTTAGTAACTGCGGTCTTTTCAGGCGCTTGGCTGCTTTCCATAGCGAAAAATCGGTTGAAGCATCAGTCGTTAAATTCTTTAGGAATGTGCTGAGTAAATCATTTTTGAATTTATAAATTTGTTTTTTAAGATTGTTGCTTATACGGTTAAACGTTGTTTTATCATCTGGAAATCTAGTATTTTGCCATTTTCTTCGAGCTCTTCTTTTCTCTATTATCAACTCTCTTATCTTTAAAGGATATTTTATTTCATTTTGTCTTCTATTAGAAAATAATGGAGTACTTTCTTCAGCGGCCTGTTGCACATCAGCAATAAATTTTTCCACCTTATGGTCAATTTGCTCGATTGTATTCATGGGAGATCTTAAATTTATAAAACTTAAAAGCCTTTCTCTAAAATCACTCCAGTTTGTTTTCTTATTTACAAGCTTTGGATTACTTTTTTCAATTACTTCCGATTCACTTAGTGATAGAATCACTGGAGTATGATCTGATGACAAGTCATAATTACCTTCGACACTAATGTGATTTCGTTTGATTCCTTTAGCTACGAAAAAGTCAATAAAGTCTGGTATTTTGTTAGTATCGGAAGGCCAGTAAGTAGGCGACCTGGAGGAATAGAATTCGCAATTTATTTACGGCCTGCTTAGAAAAGACTTTTGCCTTTTGTTGATATAAGTCTTGAACCCCAATGGGTGTGTTTCGCATTGAAGTCTCCACCAACAAGAAAGTTATGCCCAAGAAGATTTAATAGATCTGTATAGTCATCTTCTGTCGGGGAGCTATCTTAAACTCTTTCTTTTTCATACCAATACTAATAGTTGTTACTTGCATATTTTCATTAGTAAGCTTGGATTCTTCATAATGTTTTAAGCTTTCTTTTATAAGAATCGCCGATCCACCTCTTGCCTTGTCAGCTGGATGTGGAGCGTGGTAACATGAATAGTTTTCTATTACATTATCCAGACTTTGCCCATTGGAGAAGTGAGTTTCGGACACCAGGCAAATATCTATCAGACCTATGATGGTAGCCGATCGGAAAAATATCCGATCGGAGAAAAGTTCCGATCGGAAGATTTTTGTATTCACGGAACCCGAATTTGAGGAGAGAAATTATTCCAATTTTGTTGGTTTTTATATTTTTCGGATAATTTTTCACGTTTAATTTTCTATCGGGAAGAATCGGAAAGAAAAAAAAGCATAAAGCACAACGCGTCTCAAATATTTTGACAGTTCAATGCATAGCATCGCATGTATTTTAAATTTTCAACGCACCTAAGATTTTTTTTCGTACATCTGTCCGATTTTACTGTCGGAAGGGTTAAAATCATATGAAAATTGAAAAATTCGTACAAATCGGATAAAATTTTCTTCCGATCGGCTACCATCATAGGGCTGTATATGTTCTAGATCTAAAAAGATTTTTAATTCGGATAAGTGTTGTAAAAGACCGTTTGCATTCCATGTAGCGATTTTAAGTGTTCTGGCCATCATTATTTTTTAAGAGCGACTTTTTCATTTAACTGTTTGATATTCAAATCCGGTTTATCAATTCTTTGAAGAATGAGGTGTAGCATTTCTTTTATGGAAGTCTCTTCATTCTTCCGCACATTTTTTAGAATCTGAGAATAGGCTTTATTTAAGATATTGAGCAAAAAAAATTCTATTAGCATTCATTCCGAGGTTTACCCCTTATTTCACCTTATTTGACTGTATTATAAAGCATTATGGAACTACTCGTCCAAGGAAATGACACTACCCCGTCAGGCACTACCATTATTACACATGGTACTGATTCTGCACCGGGCGACAACCACGAGATCTGACATGGGTGGCCGTCAGACAACGAGGAGTTCCAGAAACCTCTGTGCGGATAATTATAGACCCGAACCTTGCCTTCTCTAGCAAGTGACGTGTATTTTTGCGCTTCATCTAAAGTTATTTATTTTGTTTATTCTCGTCGTAATAAATTAATTTATTGATTCTTTTACTTATTCTAATTAAAAGTACTGTTAAATTTGACTTAGTGTTAACTAAAATACAAGTGGTCTTTTAATAATTAACTTTTACAAATTCACATTTTTCATTCTGTGTTTTGACAACCTCCATCCAGTGCTTTTTTTTTTGTATTGAGTGGAAATAAAACTAATTAGAATAACTATCTGTTTCATTCTCTGGTTTGTGGTATTTTGCTATTGCATACTTCAGTGATTTGTATGAAATATTCTAGCAAATACTTCATATTGCATACTTTTGAAAATACATAACATACTTTCGGGCTATTTGTGGTTTTATTATATAACATTGGAAATCACACAGGGCCGTAGTTTAAATTGTACCCCAATAAAAAAAAAATAAAAAAAAAATTTATTATTATTTAAATTATTAATAGTGGTCATAATGTCTGTATGCGAGAACTGTTCTGAAATATGTGACTTTATGATTGATTCTATCATGTGCCATGGTAACTGCCATAAAAAATTCCACGTTAAGTGTATAGGCGCACCTTCTAGTTCAATTAAACTTTTTAACCAATCGAAACCGTTTTATTTTTTCTGCGTTAATTGTGACCCTTTTCCCCAATCTAACATTATTCGTGACGTTCTTTCTAACTCAAAGATGAAAGATAGATTGCAAAACCAACTGCTCTACTTAAACGATAAAATTGAAAATATATCAAATATACCAAACTTAAAGCGTCAGCAGACAAGAAGTGCATCTAAATCTCAAAATGCCCCTGTCGAAAATAAATCTAATAAACGCAAAAGTGAAGAACTAGATTTAACGTTACCAATCCCCTCGAAAAAACAATCACCTAACTCGCCCCTTGAATCTTCTCCATCCTCAGATTCATCTAATCAATGTTCTGCTACACCACCCACCTTACACGTAAATCCCTCTCAACCTCCAGCCCCACCCATCCCACCAGAATGAAATCAACATTCATCTGAACAATCTGCAGCTTCAACTTCCAATCTCGCTCAGCTCTCTGTTACAATGATTCAGCCTGCATCAACTCTACCTCCATTTGAACAGCCTCCAGCTTTAACTATTAATTGTGCTCAACATTTATTTGAACAGTCTACTTCCCTCAGACCAATCTACAAATTCAAAGTCAAATCCTGTTTAACTTCCTGTTTCATCGACCAAACCTTCATCAACGTCACCTACAGCTTCATCAAAAATTTCCTCCCGCCAACCCATTCCGTATTGTGGATAACTTAGCATCGCCTATTGACTATAAAAAAAGGGTTAAAGAGGTAAGCTGTCGATGTTATAAAGCCAATTCCACTGAGGAAAACCGAAAAAAGTTCAAACAAGCTAGAAAGGCCAGCAACGCCCTTATTCGACGAACCAAATTTTTGCATGATCAAGAATTAAGGCAAAAAATACTACAATGTCCCAAAGGTAGTAAAAATGTTTGGTCTTTTGTAAAAAATATTTGCAACACTACCTCGTCGTCGGTTCCAACGCTCGTCTTCAATGACACTCCATTTGTTAGCTCTGTTGACAAAGCTAACCTATTTGCGAGGCAGTTCGCTGCCAACTCAACACTGCCTGATAGTGTCATGACTCCGCCAGTACTTGAGCGCGTAAACGGATTCATGGGACAAATCTTCTTTCGCACTCGTACAGTAGCAAGAGTTCTTAAAGATCTTGACGTACACAAATCCGCTGGCCCGGATAGTATCCCCCATCGTTCTGAAGAGGTGTTCTTCCACGCTGGCAAAACCACTGCGTAAGCTTTTCTATCTGTCCTACTCTACAGGTCTCTTTCCGAGTGGATGGAGAACAGCATTTGTCCAGCCTATCCCTAAAAAAGGCGAATCTTCCTCACCCTCAAACTACCGACCGATCGCACTTACGTCCCTTCTTTCCAAGGTCATGGAAACGTTGATTAACTTTCAACTTAAGAAATATCTTGAGGAACGGAAGCTTCTTAAGACCGGCAGTACGGCTTTTGTAGCAACAGGTCCACTGGTGATCTGATAGTTTATCTCACCGAGCAATGGAACAAATCTTTACATCGTTTTGGAGAAAGTAAGATTGTTGCACTTGATATTTCAAAGGTATTTGATAGAGTTTGGCATCAAGCTCTTCTTTCGAAAATGCGTGCTTTTGGCGTCGATGAATCTCTTCTTCGTTGGATTAGAAATTACTTTTCGAACCGTTCAATACAAGTCGTATTGGATGGATTCAAGTCTGAAACCCACAAAATAAATGCTGGTGTGCCACAGGGCTCCGTTCTGTCTCCGACTCTCTTTCTCATTTTTATAAATGATCTCCTGTCTGAAACTTCTAATCCACTCAACTGTTTTGCAGATGATAGTACCCTCAGTTTTTCATATTCGTTTCCTGATTCTCGCCCAAGTTCTTCGGAAGTGGATCTTGAACGGCTAAATATGATAAACTCATTAAATTCTGATCTTAATAGCATTGTCCAATGGGGAATAAGAAATCGCGTAGAATTTAATGCTTCCAAAACTCAATGCTGCTTACTATCATTAAAGCGGAACATGTCTCCCATGCCACTATCCATGAGTGGTACTTGCATCGAAGAAACCGAAAAGCTTTCCATCCTCGGTATGTGCATTACAAACCACCTCCTGTGGAATGAACACATATTTGACACCGCTAAATCCGCTGCGAAATGTTTAGGATTCCTCCGAAGATGCAAGAAATTTTTCTCCCCGTCTGATCTAGCAATTATTTATAAGGCGTACATTCGTCCAAAGCTTAAATATAACTCCCACATCTGGGCAGGTGCTCCAATAACCTCGTTGAGTTTCTTGGATAGAATACAAAATAGAGCTATAAAAATGATAGGTGATAGATCAATAACTGATACAATTACGTCTCTCGAGCACCGTCGTAACGTCTCATGTCTCACGTTGTTCTATCGTTATTTTTATAAGCAGTGCTCCGATGAAATAGCTAGTTGCATTCCTCCCCTGAAACAATTCAACCGTAATACTCGCGCTTCAAGGAATGCTCATCAGTTTACCCTAGAGTCCAACTTCGGACGTACCGTCAAATACAGAGAGTCTTACTTCAGCCGCACTACACGAATGTGGAACGCGTTACCCGCCTCTGTTTTCCCATCTCATTTCAAAACTCAAAACTTCAAAACTAATGTTCATCGGTATCTCCTTTCAAACCCCTCCCTATTTTCCTAATGCTCGTACTGTGTTCACCATATTAAGGGTACATTAATCCCTTTAGTGCGCGCTTATTATAAAAAAAAAAATGGATTAAAAATAGTTGAAGGACAAAAAACCCTTTTCATTTCGAAACTTGATCCCTCTACAAATGCTCTCGATGTAAAAAACTACATTAAAACGAAAATCGGGACGCTACGTTTAACGCTCGTCGAGAAAATGATTCATCGTAACTTTGCAAAATATTCTTCGTTCAAGATCAAAGTTCCAGACTCAATATTCTATCTTCTTAACTCATCATCGTTTTGGCCAGAAGGAATTATTTTTCATGAATTTCAAAAGAGAGCGCTGCCAATTAATCATCACCATTTTCAACAACACCTGACAACGCCATACCTGAAACAGAGCAGCTTCAAAAGATATTAATCTACTACCAAAATGTAAACGGACTTCGGACAAAGACCAATAAGGTCTACAAGAATATAAACAACATTCCTCACGATATACTTATCCTCACCGAAACTTGGCTAAACTCATCTTTTATGGATACAGAAATTTTTGACTCCAGCTTTCAAATCTACCGTCGTGATCGTCATTATGATCCTTCCGCTACTGTTGGTGGTGGTTTGTTAATAGCTGTTCGTAACCATTTCCTCTGTAGTCTTGTCGATAATTTTTCGGATTCCGATCTTGAAGTTCTGTGTGTGAAAATAAAAATCCTGTCTGGTTACATATATGTGGTTGCCTGTTATATCCCACCCTCTTCGAACAATGACGTCTATAATAAACTTTTTGACTGCTTGGAGACTATTCATGAACAAATTGATGAAGCAGATGAATTATTAATAATCGGAGATTTTAATCTACCTCACCTGAAATGGGCAAAATCCAATCACTGTGATGCCTTTCTACCTGTCGACGCTTCCAACAACAACGAGTTTCTCGTTATCGACGGAATGGCTTCTTTTGGCCTTGATCAATTAAATGGAGTGAGTAACCAATTTGGCAAAACTTTGGACCTTATCTATTTCTCTCATGTCTCCAACTCTGATGCTGCAGTTTTATTGAGTGACACAAAACTTGTAGAAGAAGATCGCCATCATCCTGCATTATCTATTTCTATGAGCTTAAGTATATATCATTCATCTAATATTTGTAAGGATCAGCATGAATTCAATTTTAAAAAATGTAATTTTACTCTACTTTTTAATTTACTCAGTGACATTAACTGGGATTCTGTTTTCTTTAATGTTAATTTTGACGAAATGATTGTACATTTTTATGAAATATTATTTTTTTGCTTATTAGAAACAGTCCCTCTACGCAAAAAACGTGTATTTAATAGCAGCCCTCCATGGTTCGATCTACATATAAAAAAGCTTAAAAACAAAAGAAACAAGGCTTGGATAAAATTCAATCTATCACAAACTGATGAAAACCGTAATAGTTACATTCATTTAAGGGATGAATTTATAAGCTACTCTAACTTTCTCTATATAAGCTTTATATCTAAAACAGAAAATGAACTTAAATCTAATCCACGTAAATTCTGGGATTATGTTAATTGTAAAAGAAAATCTGACGGTTACCCAGCACATATGACTTATAATAATTCTACTAGCCATTCCCCAGAGGTTATATCCAACATGTTCGCCGAATTCTTCCAGGGTGCTTTTGAAAATGACTCTACAAATGACTCAAATATAACTTATTTAATTGATGAATTCTCACATCTTAACTCGATTAACTTTGCAATTTCTGTAGCAACTATTCTTGACTATATCGAAAAGTTAGACGAGTGTTTCAGTCCCGGCCCTGATGGCTTGCCGTCTTTTATTTTGAAAAAATGTGCAATATAAATGTCTTACCCGTTGTTTGTGCTTTTCAATACGTCAATTAGTAATTCTACGTTTCCCGCTATATGGAAAAATGCATTTCTTACTCCCATTCATAAGAAAGGTCCAAAAAAATTAGTGACAAACTACCGACCTATTGCCAAGCTTTCTGTCATCCCTAAACTGTTCGAATCCATTGTCTGTGATATTCTGTCATTTCATTGTACCTCTGTTATATGTGAAAACCAACATGGCTTTGTCAAAAAGAAATCTACGGTCACAAATTTACTACAGTTTACAACGTTCTGCTTAGATGCCTTTGAAAAGTATAAGCAAGTAGATTGTGTTTTTACTGATTTCAGTAAAGCTTTCGACAAACTTAATCATGAAAAATTACTTAAGAAACTAAGCACCATTGGACTTAACGATCGCTTTATTTTATGGATTTCTTCGTATCTCAAAAATAGATTATATAGTGTTGTATTTAGAAATGAATGTTCCCAAAGGTTTAAAGTTAATTCGGGTGTACCTCAAGGTAGTCACCTTGGTCCTTTATTGTTTGTCTTATTTATTAATGATCTTCCTTCTGTTTTAAGTAACTCTATGTCTTTAATTTATGCCGATGACGTGAAAATATTTCGAAAAATTGACTCAGTAGCTGACTGTGAACTTCTACAAGAAGATCTTCAAAAATTCTGGGAATGGCGCAATACTAATCGTTTGTCTTTAAATATTGACAAGTGTAAAATAATGCGTTTTACACGCAAACACAATGTCCTGTCATATACTTATTTGTTGAACACGTCTCAATTATGTAGTCTTTCAAGTTTCTCTGTGGTTTTCGGTGTGGTTTTGGATTCAAAACTTTCATTCACTAACCATTACAATTATGTTATAAAAAAAGCTAATCAGATGCTTGGTTTCATTAAAAGATTTGCTCGTGACTTTCGTGATCCTTATGTGCTTAAAATTCTGTATGTTTCATTTGTTAGGTCTATTCTGGAATACGGTTGTATTGTATGGGCCCCATATTACGCGGTTCATGTCAACAGAATAGAATGTGTTCAAAGAAGATTTATGAGATTTTGTTTACGTTTTCTTCCCTGGTCTAGTATGATAGATTTGCCACCATATTCACATAGACTTCAACTAATAAATCTTCCATCTCTTTTAAGTCATCGAGAGTACTTGCAATTCTGTTTTATGGTGGGAATTGTTAACGGAACTGTTACAGCTCCATCGGTTCTGTGTAGATTGAGTTTTAGTGTTAGTCGTTGCAGCTTAAGAAGGCAATTGCCTCTTTGTAATATCTTTAGTAGATCTAACTATTAGGCCAATAGTCCTCTCAATATTTTGATAAATATCTTCAATAAAAACTATTTCTTAATTCAATCAATTAATGTTAACGTAAAATCACAAAATTTTAAGAATATGTTCTTCATACATTACAATTAAATTTATAAAATAGATTTAAGTATTTATAAGTATATTTAATGTATGTAGTGTCATAATTTAAGAGATTACTGCGTTAGTATTTAACGTGTTGAATAAAGAATGGAGCAGTTACTAAAGTAAGATGTGCAGCTGGAGTCACCGAAGAATTCGAGATCACAGTAGGTGTACACCAGGGAAGCGTCTTGAGTCCTCTGCTCTTTATTACTGTTCTTGATTACCTGCTTGAAGGCAAAATGACGGACCCAAAAGTGCATCAGTTATTCTGCAACGAGCTCTTGAAGTATGGGTGGATGTTCCGGAAGAAGTGGGTACCGCAAAGCGCGAAAAAGACAGAACACCTATGCTGCCCATTTTCTGATCAACACAGGCCTATTCCTGACATTTATTTGAATGGTGTAGTGCTTCCCAAATGTGAAAAGTGTAAATATCTGAGGTCTATGATAAATAACGAAGGTACTTGTGATGACGATATCAATCATCGAGGGTGGATGAATAGCGGGAATACTATCATCTGTGATCGAAGAATGCTCCCTAAGCTGAAAGGAAACATAAAACAACCTAAACTAAACACATTTTCTCGAACTGATATTTGTATATTTTTCTTTTAACAAAAACCTCTATTTTTCTTTGTATTTTTGCTCTGAAACCCCCTGTTTTGTTGACTAAAAATTTTAATATTTAGCGATCTAACTGCAACTTTGGAAACTTGTACACTTTTTTGAAAACTAAAACAACAGGGCAACTTTTTAAAATAATAAACCATCCGCACACCATACAAATTTTTTTTGTGGTGTTGCTCTGAAATAAAAGTTAGAAATTGATTTTTTATAAAACTTGAAACTGTTAGATAATTTGCAGCGAAATGGTGTAAAGAATAAAAAATATTTTGATTGAATAATTGTTCCTAATTATTTCGCAATGTTTTTGTAAAAGAATTAAAGAAAAAAAATCTATAATGAGCGCAGGAAGCAAAATACTGTTGCAAAGTAGGGATTTTTGAAATAAATTTTATCTTCTTCGCTGGCTATAGGTCTTGTTTCGATTTTATCAAGAAATTTCACAAGAATTGCATTAAATCGAAAACCGTAGGGATTTGGGATGAACAAGTACCAATTTCTGAGAGTCCTTAGTCCTATCAGCATATTTCGTTTGATCCATTTCTTTTTGGGCACCCTGTATATGATTATTTATTCATTAATACATTTTAACATTCTTTAAGTTTAACATTTGGTACATTTAAACAGGGCCTTAGCCGTCTGACGAGAAATAACAATTTCAAAATTTTATTATATACAGGGTGTCCCGGGATGAGATAAGAAGGTTTTTAGGGATGATTCTTGGGTATATTCTTTTTTTTTTTTTTTTTTTTTTTTTTTTTTGACGGGAGGAAATCTTCAAAAGACACTTGGCAGTATTCGACACCAAGTAGTGTGTGACTCTTAACCACTAAAACCACCTCTTTATCAGGACCAATCTTGAGAGATCGACATCAGATTTTTCTTTCTTAACTTTGTAAAATCACTTTGGGGGAAGTTTAAACTTTTAATACTTTCCCATGTCTTTTTAGACCATAAGCTCATGAGGCTTGGTTCTTCTTAATCTTCGAACATGGTTTCTTGTATTCAAGACGGACACCATTTCAGAATTGGTATGACTTTGCAGTCTCTGATTATGCGATACAGCGTTTTTTTTAACAACTTCTGTAACCGTTTCTATTTGTAAGTCACGATGTAGATCGCTATTTCTTATGTACCAAGGTGCATTAACTATTCCACGAAGGACTTTGTTTTGGAATTTTTGGATGATTTCGATATTTGTTTTCTTTGTACAGCCCCATAATTGGATACCATAGGTCCAAACAGGCTTTAGTACTTGATTATACAGCATTATTTTGTTTTGGGTTGGTAAATCAGAGTTGTTACCAAGTAACCAGTACATTTTTCTATATTTCAAGTTTAGTTCTTCTCTTTTCTTTTTGATGTGCTCTTTCCACTTTAGCTTTGCATCCAAAGTCATTCCAAGGTATTTGGCCGTATTGGCGTAAGGTACAGCTTGATTATTAATGAATATTGGAATATTGTTTATCTTTTTATTTGTAAAGTTTATATGTGAAGATTTTGTTTCATTGAGCTTGATACGCCATTTTTCGGTCCAATCTCTGACTGTGTCGACGGCATATTGCAGCTTTACTGCTCCCCTAGAGACACATTTGTCGGGTACCAAAATTGCGGTATCATCTGCAAAAGTAGCCATTATGGTGTGATTCCCAACTGGGATATCCCTTGTGTATAGTAAATACAGGGTAGGACCTAGGACACTTCCTTGTGGTACACCGGCTTCTATTTTCTTCAATTCCGAATATTCTTGATCGTACCTTACTCTAAACAATCGGTCTGAGATGTACGATTTTAATATTTCATAGTACTGTCTGGGAAGATCCCTTTGCAGTTTGTACTCAAGTCCCTCATGCCAAACCTTGTCAAAGGCTTGAGCAACATCTAAGAAAATAGCTGAACAGACTTGTTTTTCTTCTAATGCTTTTTCTATTACATCCGTTATTCTATGAACTTGGTCTATCGTGGAATGTTTATTTCTAAAGCCAAACTGATGATTTGGGATTAACCTTCTTTCTTCTATAATTTTGCTAAGTCTCTTCAGAAGCAGTTTTTCAAAAACTTTTGCCATAATTGGTATAAGCGATATTGGTCTGTAAGACGTCACTTCTGTAGGTGGCTTACCTTGCTTGGGTATGACAATAACTTCAGCAATTTTCCAATGGTGTGGGACATACCGTTTCTTAAGGCATGCATTTATTATATATTGGAGTTTTATGAAGGCTTTCAAAGGCATTTCTTTCATAACCTGAGCAGTAATAAGATCGTAACCTGGTGATTTTTTATTTGATAGTTGATGTAAACACATACTTTTTATTTCTTTTAATCTTACAATTGGTATTTCACTTTCATCTATCTTATCAACAAGCTGTAAGCTATTTTCAGCCGCGTTTGCTGGGTATGGCTTAAAAACATTCGCAAGATGCTCCGCGAAAAGGTTAGCTTTTTCTTTTGGGTTACCGATCCATTTCCCATCTTGAGATTTCAAGGGAGAGTTTAGTAACTGCGGTCTTTTCAGGCGCTTGGCTGCTTTCCATAGCGAAAAATCGGTTGAAGCATCAGTCGTTAAATTCTTTAGGAATGTACTGAGTGAATCGTTTTTGAATTTATAAATTTGTTTTTTAAGATTGTTGCTTATACGGTTAAACGTTGTTTTATCATCTGGAAATCTAGTATTTTGCCATTTTCTTCGAGCTCTTCTTTTCTCTATTATCAACTCTCTTATCTCTAAAGGATATTTTATTTCATTTTGTCTTCTATTAGAAAATGTTGGAGTACTTTCTTCAGCGGCCTGTTGCACATCAGCAATAAATTGTTCCACTTCATGGTCAATTTGCTCGATTGTATCCATGGGAGATCTTAAATTTATAAAACTTAAAAGCCTTTCTCTAAAATCACTCCAGTTTGTTTTCTTATTTACAAGCTTTGGATTACTTTTTTCTATTACTTCCGATTCACTTAGTGTTAGAATCACTGGAGTATGATCTGATGACAAGTCATAATTACCTTCGACACTAATGTGATTTCGTTTGATTCCTTTAGCTACGAAAAAGTCAATAAGGTCTGGTATTTTGTTAGTATCGGAAGGCCAGTAAGTAGGCGACCTGGAGGAATAGAATTCGCAATTGTATTTACGGCCTGCTTGGAAAAGTCTTTTGCCTTTTGTTGATATAAGTCTTGAACCCCAATGAGTGTGTTTCGCATTGAAGTCTCCACCAACAAGAAAGTTATGCCCAAGAAGATTTAATAGATCTGTATAGTCATCTTCTGTCGGGGAGCGCCTTGGTGGGCAGTATATAGCTGCTATCTTAAACTCTTTCTTTTTCATACCGATACTAATAGTTGTTACTTGCATATTTTCATTAGTAAGCTTGGTTTCTTCATAATGTTTTAAGCTTTCTTTTATAAGAATGGCCGATCCACCTCTTGCCTTGTCAGCTGGATGTGGAGCGTGGTAACATGAATAGTTTTCTATTACATTATCTAGACTTTGCCCATTGGAGAAGTGAGTTTCGGACACCAAGCAAATATCTATATGTTCTAGATCTAAAAAGATTTGTAATTCGGATAAGTGTTGTAAAAGACCGTTTGCATTCCATGTAGCGATTTTAAGTGTTCTGTCCATCATTGTTTTTTAAGAGCGACTTTTTCGCTTAACTGTTTGATATTCAAATCCTGTTTATCAATTCTTTGAAGAATGAGGTGTAGCATTTCTTTTATGGAAGTCTCTTCATTCTTCCGCACATTTTTTAGAATCTGAGAATAGGCTTTATTTCCATCGCTTTTACTTTGAACAGCTTTAGGCGGTTCATTCTTAGTATTGTTTTCAGCAGTTAAATCGGTATTTACTGTGATTCTGGGTTTGTCTCTAGCAGATGTATTTTTGCTTCTGAACTCTTGGAATTTTTTGGCAACTGGGCAGCCTCTATAGCTTGCCGGGTGATTACCCTGGGTATATTCTAAGAAAAAAATTGTTCTACAGTAACTCTCTATCTGCAAATTTTAATTCGTACCCATTTTTGACTTAAGCATAAAACACATTTTTTAGGGATTTTACCTGGTACAGGTTTTCCCAAATATCATAAAATCTATAAGTTTTTTGGCAAACTTGTGAAGAACATTTTTGTTCATTATTGTTTTCTTCATAAGAATAAATTTATAAAACACTATGTTTATAGCACATTTTTCGAAGAAAATCCGCCCCAAAGTCAAAAACTATCATGGGTAAGAAAAAAATAATTCCATTAAAAAATTAATATCTGAGCAAAAAAAAAGATAATAACATTTCTTAAAGACGGGTACAAAGAATAGCATTTCTTTTAAAAATCAAGACATTAATGAAGTTTTTATCATAAGTATTAACGGAGTTATTAACATTAACATGAGTAAAGGCATACCTAAGTAAACGTTTTCTTAAATCATCGCTAAAAAGGGTATAAACTTTGCAGATAGAGAGTTACTGTAGAACAATTTTTTTCTTAGAATAAACCCAAGAATCATCCCTCAAAATCTTCTTATCTCATCCCGGGACACTCTGCATAAATCTTCTTTTCAAAAAGGAAAAAACTAAAGATTAAAAGTAGCTTTACAAATATTTAAAATTTTCATCTATTATTCTTGACCTATACTTGAGAACAGTGTGGCAATAGGAATCAAAATTATTCCAATTTTCGCTATCGTTTCCTATGTGTTTTACATCTTCAATGTTCATTAGATCCATTCCGTAATGAGTACGCCTTATCTCCTTCAATATCGGGCAGAAACCAAGAAAATGGACCACGTTTTCGTTTTCTCCAGTGTCGAATTGAGTACATCAAAATGCGACATCCTCACAATGTGGCATACAATTAAGCTTGAGAAGCTAACCTTTTGCTCGGACTACCATCGATATTTGGGCAGTCCGGTGTTCGCATAATTAACTGTTAAGTAAACATTTTAAGTAACATTTTAAGTAACCATATATGACCAATAGTATTATCACATTGCATTGTTGCTGACACGATGGGAAATGATTTCTTACCAGTTCCCACTGAGTGTTATTTTTAAGTATAATTATGTATACCTACTTATTTTTGTATTCTATCACCCATTTTTACCTTTCCTACCATATCATATTTCCACCCAACTCCTACTTCTGCGTGAGACCAGACGAAATAAGATCATTTAATAAAAGTTCAATGTTTAGTCTCACGCGCTGAGTGTTCATTATGCTGACTTGTCATTTTTGGCAAAGTACCTTTGAATGATCGGCATAATGGGCACTCGCTGTCCAACCACTTTCAAGTGAACATCTGATTCAAATAAAATTGTAATCAATATTAATAAGAAAATATAAGTCATCTTATTCAAATAAAATTGTAATCAATATTAATAATAAAAAAAGGTGTTTGTATTTTCAAGGTTCTAAAGTTTAAAGAACATTTGAACATTTGGCGACCGTGACAGGACATACTAAAAGAGTTTAGTGGCCTGTAAATTATTAAAATAAAATAAAATAAAATAAAAGAAAACAGTGTTGTGAAGTGAGTCGTTTTTAAGAAGACTAAAAAAGAAAAAAAAGAAAAGAAGTTCCTTTCAATTACTAACAACTCAATATAAAAAATAATTAAAATGGTGGCTACAATTGAGGAACTTACCAATCAGCAAGAAGCTGTAGGAAAAGAAATCTGTACACTTGCTCGCAATTACGGAAAGGATGGTCCAGGAAGGAAAAGCCTGGATTATTTAAATGCGCGGTGGACAAGATTAAATGAATTATGGGAAGTATTCGACAATGTTGATAGCGAGATAAGAGACAATTATCCGCAGGTAACTGAACACGAATACTTCACTAAAGGTTTTTACGATGGGGTAAAAAAAATTCATGATCAAATGAAAGATGACATCATCAAGCGGTTTGCAGTAGCGGAAGAAGAAAAATCTGATGGGGTTATAGAGGAGACCGCAGCAGTCCATCCTCAGCCGGAGCAGCTTAAAGAAGCCCTCTTAGGACCAGCAGCCGTTAAGCCCCCAGCAGGGCATTCAGAGGGAGTTACCGCAGCAATTTCCAAATTTAACATACCACCAGGGCTGACAATAAAGCCCACTTTAATAGATGACACCAGTGTAAATGTCAACAGGATGACTACGGATAGCAAATTCCGATTACTCTGCAAAATATTTCAAGGAGGTCTTAATAAGTGCCCATTGAAATTGCGGGAAACTTTACCGCAAGAATTTAACCAAAAAACAAAAACCCTAATGACCAATTGGGATGAAATAACAACAACATATAGACGACTTGGAGGCGATGCAGCTGTAGAAGATATACAGCTTTACTTTGAGCTCCAGGATGAATTAGATTTGAGGATCACCTGGCTACCAACTAATACATTGCCAGCTGAAACAGTTCAAATGAATCAAGGACGAGCAACAACAATCAAGCTTCCAAAAATTGAGATACCCAAATTCGATGCAAGCTATCTTAATTGGCCGCAGTTTTTCGATCTATACAAACAAATGGTGCACAACCAACCAATTGCACCGGCTCAAAAATTATACTTTTTAAAGACAAATCTTACTGGAGATGCCCAAAACCTCATTCAACATTTCCATGCCACTTATGACAATTATGAATTGGCTTGGAACACTCTAGTTGACAGGTTCAACAACAAGCGGTTGCTGTTATCCGCTCAGTTAAGCCGATTGTTCCAATCAAATACCATCGTAGACACTGTCAGAAGTCTCAAGAGGCTGCATGATACAACAAAGGAAGTCATTCAAGCCATCAACAATCTCGGCTATGACACCAGTGGATGGGACCCATTAGTTGTACATCTATTGCTGGAAAAAATGGACAAAGACACCCGAATGCTTTTCGAGGAATCCCTACAAGCACCAAGAATAACACCAACTCTAACCCAATTACTGGAATTTGTCGAATGCAGGTTCCAAGCCCTGGAGACGGTGAAACCAGATGAAAGGAAGAAAGCGGTAACCATCGCATCTGAAAATAGGGAAGTTTCAAATTGTGCATATTGTAAAACTAATAATCATAAGATCTTTAATTGTAAAAAATTCATTAATCTTTCAGTTGAGGATCGCAATCAGCAGGTGCGGAAGCTTCAACTTTGCACCAACTGTTTGCAAGGACATCGTTTCCCATCGTGCCAGCAGCAACGTAGATGCAAGGTTTGCAACGGGAAACACAACACTCTACACTATCCAAATAAAAAAGATGTCAACGTAAAAAACCCAGCATCCGGTAAGTGTGATAATATTATTGGTCGGGTGGGTGAGTTTCCTTCAGGGTCCCATAATAACAATTCTCTAGGGGTCGTATTAAAGGGTCGCGAGGTATATCTCGCCACGGCGATTGTGAACGTCGTGAGTTCAAAAGGAACGCGTATTCCTTGTCGTGCTATGTTAGACTCGGGATCTCAATTACATTTTATTACAACATCCCTAGCCCAGCAGTTAGGGAACATAAAGCGAAGAAAGGACATTCCGATTAGCGGAATTGGAGGCAGGGAAAGTCAGGCCAATTTCGTAATAAATGTTCATTTAGAATCCAGAACTTCATCATATAAAAGAACTATTGAGACCAGTATAATGCCAAAAATAAGTGATTATATGGCAACTGCATCTCTGGATAGGCAAACTTTGCAATTGCCCTCCAATATTCTTCTTGCTGACCCTAACACAATTAGTTCCAACCGCATAGACTTGTTTTTTGGAGCAGAGTTATTCTTTGAGCTTCTTTTGCCGGGAGAATTTAAAATCTCAAACAATCTTCCTCTATTGCGGAATACTAGATTAGGATGGGTTCTACCAGGAAGCGCTGTAGATTCTTCCCAAAATTCTCATTGTCATTCAGTGTCAAAACCTAGTCTGAGAACACTAGATAAAATGGTCCGATCACTGTGGGAAAGTGAAAATTTTGAAGTTGAATCGAAGGTCTACAGCAAAGAAGAATTTAAATGTGAAAAACATTTTAATGATAACGTGGAAACAACACGCCAGGGTCAGTACATAGTACGACTTCCTTTTAAGAAAGACCCAAACCAAACATTAGGAGGTTCAAAAGAAATTGCAAAGAAGCGTTTTTATTCATTAGAAAGACAACTAGAAAAAAATGCAGACCTCAAAGAAAGTTACACAAACTTCATGGAGGAATATGAGCGTCTAGGTCATATGACTGCAATTCAAGAGCTTGACATACCAAAGTCAAATTATTTTCTTCCACACAATTGTGTAATTAAACCCGAGAGCTCATCAACAAAGCTCAGGGTGGTTTTCGATGCTTCTGCAAAGACGACATCTGGGTATTCACTTAATGACACCCTCATGGTTGGTCCAACAGTCCAATCAGATTTATTTTCAGTTATAGCCAATTTCAGATTACATAAATATGTATTCACTGGCGATATTAGCAAAATGTATCGTCAAATACTCATTCATCCAAAGGATAGAGCATATCAGCACATTTTATGGAGGCCAGATCCTAAGAGCACATTAAGAACATACCAGCTCAACACAGTTACGTATGGAATGGCGTCTGCCTCTTATTTATCTACAAGATGTTTGGTCAAATTAGCAGATGATTTTCAACATATATATCCTAATGCATCAAAAATTATTACAAAAAATATCTATGTGGATGACTGCCTAACAGGAGCAGATTCTCTTGAGGAAGCCAAGTTGCTTCTCAATGAAACAATAAAATTATTAAGTCAAGGAAATTTTAATTTAACCAAATTTTGTTCAAATGATCCACGTATTCTAGAAAATATTCCAATGGAAGATCGAGAAAGAATGTTAACAATCTATCAGTCGGAGGTCATTAAAACCCTTGGTTTGGTTTGGGACCCAATTGAAGACACATTCAAATTTTGCTACAAGTACAAAGCACCCAATGATTTAAAGATTACCAAACGCCGCGTTCTTGCCGACTTGGGAAAATTCTTCGATCCCTTGGGATTGATAGGCCCAGTTATATTACTAGGAAAAATATTTCTACAAGAACTTTGGAAATCTAAGATATTGTGGGATGAGGATCTGCCTCAAGAACAGGCTTATAAGTGGGTAAACTATTTATCAGAATTTTCTTCTTTGCATGAAATTAATATCCCACGCCTTATCTTAATAGACTCAGCTACGAAATTAGAAGTGCATGCATTTTCCGACAGTAGTGAAAGCGCATATGGCGCATGCATTTACTTAAAATCTATTGATAATGAAGGGAAAGTTTTTGTTCAATTGTTATGTTCAAAATCTCGTGTCGTTCCCTTAAAGGCGACAACTATAGCTCGGTTAGAGCTTCAGGCGGCTGTCCTATTGGTGGAATTAGTGCAAAAAATCCTTCCAATAATCAGTAGGACGATCACATCAGTCAGTTATTACACCGACTCTACAACGGTTTTAACATGGGTAAAGGCACCTTCCTATACTTGGGAGACATATATAGAAAATCGTGTAGCAAAAATCCAATCTAAATCAGATTTGAATCATTGGAATTATGTAAAGGGAGTATTAAATCCAGCAGATCTTATATCGCGTGGGTTAGGAATGCCCAATCTTGTAAGATCAACCATTTGGTTCAATGGCCCTGAGTTTTTAAGACAAACTTCAAGTATACAAATGGAGTATTCGATTCCAGAAGAAATCTCTGGGCATCGAAGGCCAAAGACGGTGCTAAATATGTCAATCCAAAATGATATAATAAATTCAATCAACCATAAAAACTCGTTTTTTACACTGCAGAAAATTTTTGCACATTGCTATAGATTCATGATGAATTTTAATATTCGCTGCAAAGGAAACAGAAGAACTGGTTCTTTAACCGCGGAAGAAATCCAGAAAGGAACGCATTTGTTATGGAGGATTGTTCAATTAAGTGTTTTTCCCGAAGAGTATAAGGCACTTCAGGCAGGGAAACCTCTCCGCAATACCTCTAGCATAATTTCGTTAAGCCCATATTTTGATAAAACAACAATGTTAATACATGTGGGTGGAAGACTTAAAAATGCTGAAATTCCTTCCCAAGCAAAAAATCAAATATTACTCCCAAAAAATAATATAGTTACCACATTACTCTTAGATCACTTACATAAAAAACATCTACACGTTTCCCATAGAACACTTGTATCTATCTCTCGGCAACAATTTTGGATTTTGAGTGTAGGAAGAGAAACACAAAAGGTACTTTCTAAATGCATCCAATGTTTCCGTGCGAAACCCAAATCCATAGATCAATTAATGGGTAATCTACCTAAGGAAAGAATCGTACCTTCTCGCCCATTCTATTATTCAGGGGTGGACTTTTGTGGGCCAATACGAACACATTATAATATTCGAGGGAAAACTCCAACAAAATCGTATCTTGCAGTATTTGTATGCTTTTCAACAAAAGCTATTCATATTGAAGTTGTATGCAACCTTACTACTGAATCATTTATTAACTGCTTGAAACGATTTATAGGAAGACGAGGTGTATGCCATACTATATTCTGTGACAATGCCACAAACTTTGTAGGGGCAAGAAACCAATTAAAAAATTTTCAAGATTTTCTTGATTCGTCTGAAACTCAATCATCGATTAATTCAAATTGTTTAAAAATGGGAATTAACTGGAAACACATTCCACCACGTTCTTCCCATTTCGGAGGCCTTTGGGAGGCCGCTGTTAAATCCGCAAAAACATTGTTGTTAAAATATTTAGGAGAAGCGTCTTTAACTTATGAAGAGCTTTCCACAGTTGTGATTCAAATTGAATCTATCTTGAATTCACGCCCACTTACACCTAACTCTTCAGATCCTAATGACATGCAGGCATTGACTCCCGGTCATTTTTTAATTGGTGCTCCGTTGACATCGCTTCCAGAACCTGACATAACTGATCATAACATCTCAAGATTAGACAAATTTCGTCAGATTCAGCATATTCAACAGCATTTTTGGCAAAGATGGTCAAATGAATACCTCCATCTTCTTCAACAGAAATTAAAGTGGAAGGTGGAATCCAAAAATGTAGAACCTGGAACAATGGTTGTTTTAAAAGATGCACACCAGCCTCCAATGAAATGGAAGCTCGGACGTGTAATCGAAGTTGTCAAGGGAACAGACGGATTAGTACGAGTGGCATATGTTAAGACTGAAACCGGCACATATCAACGAGCTGTTCAAAATCTTTGTCCCCTACCGATTGATCATAAAGAGCAGCAAAAGGATGCTGCACAAATCCCAATAAAAAAACAACCCCTGATGAGATTAAGAAGTGGGAGATACCTCCGTAACTCTTTAACATCATTATTATGCTTCATGTTGCTATTGTTTCCATTAGCTGCCTCTTCAGATACCGAACCAATAAGAATAACCCAATTTGACCATCCCACAGGGATTTATTTTGAAGATATAGGTAGTGCGAGCACCGTTAATAGTTTTTGGAACATTTATATATTTTATAATTTATCATCATATTGGCTAGAGCTAGGAGAAGTGAAATCTTATTTACAGAGAATGGATAATATTTGTTTAGATGAATTGAAAATTAATCCGTATTGTTTGCCTACAGTAACAGCTCTCAAACAAAGAGTTATAGCAATCGAATCAAACAATGACCTCATTCATAATTATCATACTTCTTACAATAAAAGGATAAGAATTGCTAGATCTCCTTTCGATTTTATAGGAAACGTGGCACATAGCTTATTTGGGGTATTGGATCAAGATGATGCTAAGGACATACAGCACCAAATCTCTTTGGTCAACCAAGATGAACAGCATCTCGTGCATCTCTTTAAAAAGCAGAGCTCAATCGCAGATTCAACCGTAAATCTGCTTAAACGAAATAATCTGCAGCTCAGTCAGCAATATCAAGGTTTTAAAACCATGTTCGAAAAATCCTTAAACAGCATTGAAAAGCATCAAGAAATAATCGATGTCAGTCAACGCTTTTCTGCATTAACTTCATATTTGATTTTGTCAATTTCAAACCTCGAAAGAGTGCAAGACACATTACTTGACGTTCTTCTTAGTCTTAATAATGTTAAAATGAATCCTCATTTTATTTCGCCGTCACAATTTATTAAACAGCTCCAAATTATTCGGAACAACATTCCGTCCCATCTTAACATTCCGACAGCATCTGTATTAGATATTTTTAAGCTGTCATCTATTAAAGGACGAAGTCTTAATGACTCAATAGTATTTGAAATGATGATCCCTTTGGTTGATAACCAAGAATTTCAGCTTTTTAATTTAGTTCAGTTTCCTCTATTTCAAAATGATTCAAGTTTCATAATAGAATTATCATCCCCTTATTTAGCAGTCACTGCAACAAGAGATAGGTATTTTGAATTAACAGAAAATCAGCTATCATCATGCCATTTCCTCTCAACGAAAAATTTTGTCTGTAACCAACAACTACCAACAATGATTCATCGAGACAGCGGTATAAGTTGTGAAGTCTCGCTTCTGAATAGGCGTGTTTTTTTGGCACCGCTATCCCTATCTGCAGTGGGAGCTTCCATGTATTACAAATACAACACCCAGCTGCGGATAAAACTTAAACTTAAATCTAGCTGCGGATAAGAAATTGACATTTTTTCGAGTATCGATACTCGATCGGAGAAAATTTCGGATAATCGGATAAATCAAGAGTCTCGAAGCTATGTTCGCAGAGTGCAATCTGCAACGCACTTAAAGTGCGTTCTTTTATTTAATTTATTTTGAATTAATATTGGAACGCACACATAAAATTATTTCTACACTTCATTTATATACATATTTACCATTGATGAAAACTTAACCTACTCTATATCTTTAAATGCTTTTTAGTGAAATAAAATCAAGGAACAAGTCGCACATAATTATTATACGGTGTTATATATTTTTCTTCTGTAATGTCGTTTTTATTTGCGAGATTTAAGGTATAACTACAACGGCCACTTTTTGCAAAACGTGGGAAATTTACAAAAGTATTTTTTTTTCTTTCTAGCGCCAGATTTCATGATCTATTTGAGACTTTGAACACATATAAGTACAAGCACTTCAAACACACTTCTCTGTTTGACATTTTGCTGAACATTGTTATTGTTTTATTTTAAAAAGTTAAGTTTATATGAACACTTTTCGAGTGCAATTAGATACAAAAGTAGATTTCATCTACTATTTATCAGAAAAAATATGAGATTTTTACACAAAAATTTTAAAAGCAATAATTAGAAAACGACATTTCTAATTACTTTTTTAAAGTTTTTCTGACTTTTGACTTTTTGCAAAACGTGGCCGTTGTAGTTATACCTTAAAGTTAAGTAAAAGTTATTTATACAAATTTTGACCCTTATTGTCAAAATTAAAATAAGTCTTCCACATTTCACATACGAATTTCAATTTCGATCTTTCGACCCTGCATATAAACGGGTCACCTATAAAAACTCCAATTTCATGAACGACGACTGTACCCAAATCTACGAACATATCCCAATATGTCAAAAACTTATCCGAAAGCAAAACCAAAATAAAAAATCAAACTTTGAACAAATGCAGATGGATGTACAAATGGAAAATCAGGAAAATCCATTTTTAGTAATTTAATTTGGTCTGTTTCATTTCTAACGTTTAAAAATCAATAAATTATGCGTAAAAACTACTCAAAAATAATCTTGAATAAAATTCGGTTTTGTTGTTTTTGTTTTATTATCTGACAGCTAGACAGCTGCGGATGGGCAACTGCGGATACGTTTTTTTGGGAAATACAATTTGGCTGCAGATAGCGATGCCAAAAAAACACGCCTAATCATTTGAGTAGTGCTTTAAGGCTGAGTGGACCACGTAAAAATCGGGTTATCGTTTACAAATCGGTGAATAACTTTTACATTTTTAAAGATAATTGAATGAAATTAATTTTATTATTTAGGTAATAAACAAGGCTACATATCTTCATCCCTATAATTTCCAAATTTGTCCACTTGTAATTAAGAGAGAACAAAACATGATAAAATTTTCGTTGTTTTAGAACGACCTGAAAGACATTGGTTTGTTTCTTAGTTAGACTAAAATTTTTATTTTTTTTATTTCTATTTTGGATTGAGGTTGAATCAAACTACGGAGTAAAACTATTTTGAAAAACTAAAAATGTATTTTTCATCGAAAAAAATTAATCGAAACTGAAGCTATTTTTCGTTATGTTACAATGTTTGAGCATGTGTAACTTCTGCAACTATTAATAAAATTCATCGAAATAAAAAGAAATAAGTAACTCAACTCAAATACTAACACATTGATTAGTTTAAGAAATTTATATTAAGTTTTAAGGGCTTAAACAACAAAAAAATGTTAAAAAGTCATTTTTTCTTAACTTTTTTAAAACAAAGTGGTTTAATTTCTTTGTTTTTCAAAGTATGATTTTGATTTTTATTTTATTTAAAAGCTTAGTTTATTGACTATGGAGTAAAGGTATATTTTGTTGGAAAATATTATTTTGTAACCCTCCAATCGCTTTTAAAGGAGTCCCAAAAACAATAAACTGTACTAAGAAACCAGAATTTTTAGATTTTTTGTTATATTTTTTTTATTTTTTTTCATTATTTTTTCTATCAATATCGAGTTAGAAAACAAGAATTGCTTAAATAGTTTTCTTACAATTAATTTTTGAAAAAGAGTCTACTTTCCATTTTTTTCCTCAGAAATTCATGGAATGCGTATGTATTGGAATTTGTAGTTCAAACAAATTCCGCTGGCGCTAGTTGTATCTCTCTCTTTATTATCTTCTATTTTGTTTCTACATGATCTCTCGCACTCGCTCTGTCGAGTGGTTGTTTGGTGGTATAAAGAATAAGATGAACTTAGGTATCTGCATTCTAAATATTGTTTGTACATAGGTTTTTCCATAAAAAAGGACTGGCGCCAGGCAAGCTCATCGCGCATGCAAAGTGTTGTTGTTTTTTCGCGAAAATGAGAGGATATAGGAAATGGATCTCTCGCACGTTCGCAATATATGGTATCTGGTGTTGCGTGGTAGGTATATGGAATAGGATAAACGAGTTTTTTTTTTGTATTCTTATTTTTTTTTAAACTGGTTTATTTATCTCTTTCATAAATTTATGATGTTGCATGTTAGGTATTCTTCTGAGCAACTGTATGGATATATTTTTTTCTATAAAAAAAAAAAAAATTGGAAAGACAGGCGGTCTGTAATGTTATTCGCATTATAATACAAAAATCTAAATTTTCGAATTTGAATTTATAGATGAAATTGTCTTTTTCTGTGAAATCGCGCACAACTATTCTACTTCTCAATTACTTCATTTGTATAATTTTTCAAAACAAACTTATGAGAAATATGACCAGTCAAAAACTTCTAACATCAACAAAACTAAGAACATTGCAAGAAAAAGAAAAAGAAGTGGCGCCGACTCGTATTATGGAAACGTTGAAATGACATCCGAGATCCCAGATAAAACAAGTGAAGAATTGCTCTTAGAAAAGCAAAAAAAACTTCAAATGATTGAGAGCAATTATTCAAGAAAAAGAGAAATTGAAGTTGAAACGCGTAATCAATCCCTTGATGAGAAGTGGTTTGATGTTAGACATCAGATGGTTACTGCTTCCAATTTCGGCAAAATATGCAAAGTAAAAAGTTTAGCCAGCTACCACAATATTATTTTGCATATTTTGTACACTCGCGTATCAAATTGCAACATGTTATGGGGCCTTCAAAACGAGAAAAAAGCAATCCAAAAACTAGAAGAAGCGATAAAAATCAAAGTACGAAAATGCGGATTTTTTATTGATGATGAGTTTCACTACCTTGGAGCAACACCTGACAGCTTAGTAGGCGAAGATGGCATCTGTGAAGTCAAATGCCCATCATCAATAAAAAACTTGACTATAAGCGATGCAGTTGAAAAGAAAAAACTAAAATATCTTCAGAAAAGCGGAGATACTTTTGTACTAAAAAAAAACGACGATTATTTTTATCAAGTGCAAGGACAACTGCACATTACAAAACGATCCCATTGTTTTTTTGGTGTATGGACATCATGCGATTTTGTTTGTATTAAAATACAAAAAGACGACTCATTTTGGGAAGACAAAATAAAAAACAAACTACTAAATTTTTATAATAATCATTTTTTATTGGAATTATGTGATCCACGGATTCCAAGAAAAATGAGGGTATGGAACACGTAATATAACAGCAAACGATCCACTTTCTATTAGAATATTATTACTTTTCAAAACTATGCGTATTTTTCTAAATCTGTAACACTATTTTCTTTTTTCGTTCCATACCTTCAAATTAATTTTCAATATTCAGTAATATTATATCTAAAGCAGTCTAACATTTAAATAGTTTTTTGTTTTTTTTTAGTTATAAGGAATTTGTAATGTTTATCACCTTTCTAAATAAACTATTGAGTATCTTGTACCTACTTTTAATAATGAAAAAAATGTATTGTTTTTATACCAAAACTAATTAAAATCCAAAAAATTATTATTATAATTTCGTATGTAAAAACAAAAAATATTTATTTATTCATTTTATCTAACTTAATTGAAGAGAAAAATATACATATATACATATATGAATAACAATAATATCAATTAATAATATAATATACAAATCTATGTACAAATTCGAAAGAAAAAGTTAAAAACATTCAAATAAATAAACAAATATGTACCTAATAGTTTTAAAAAATAAACGTTTTATTTGCAAAAAAAAAAAAAAATGTTGAAAAAATTTGTTTTTTAACTACTAAAATAAATATCATCACTGAATACCATAACAAAGAAAAAAAAAGTCGATCAGATTCCTGCGCCTACGAACACTTGCAAAAGTTATATAGAATACCAAGTGATGTATGTACATAGATGCGCAGAAAGATAGAAAAATTCAACACTGAATATCATACCATTTTTTTCTTCATAAATATACCTACCATGACTCTTGCACATAGAGTAAAACCAACCGAAAACGAAAACACAAGTGAATTCGGTTGCGCAAAGCAAAACCGCAATATACACTTGCAAGGCTTGCAACCCTTTTTTTTTGCTATTTCCTTGATGCTGATTTCTTTTTTCTACCTAACTAGACTTTAATTTTATGACTTTGGTTCTCTAGAAAGGGAAAGAGAATGCAAATAAAGATACCGAGAGAGAACTGAGTTGAGATGACGTTGAACGTGAGAGATGTATGGCGAAGAAAGGTCACTAATACACACAAACTCATTTACATGAAGTCTGAGTTCGTCATTCGGGGACACCCACTCTTAAGTCACTGTTGTTTAACGAGATCCATCTCTCAAGATCGATGGGTAAGCCTAAGAAGTTCCAATACTTGGATATTTGCTCTTAAGGAGGCTGTAACTGGTTTATTGGTGTGTGAAGGAATAACAAAAAGTCTAACCCTAAGTGACAGTGGTTTTATAGAATTTTTGATACCATGTATTTTAAAACTTCCACACATAGTGATAAATGGTCGAGTCTTTAGCAATACCACCTTAAAAAACTCATTTGTTCCCTCTATTAAAATTTCTGAGTCAATTAAAGGTAAAATACCGATGAAAAATATGAACATCATAACATCCCCGAGCAATGAGACTAATTTTAAAGAGATAGAATATTTAAAAGGCAAAATTAGTGAAGTTGATAAAGACCTAGATAATGATACCTGGGTAAATTCTATAAATACGCACGATTACCATCATTATAGCATGAGCTTCATATTATTCCTTACAATGATTGGATTCATCATTTTTTATTTTATTAAAAAAAGAAAACCCAAACCACTTCCTAGAAGAAGCGCTCCTCGTTTTGAAATAGACACACAATTTTAAATTTTTTGAGGGATTAGATCCCTCAAAGGGGGGGAGTATGTTAAGTAAACATTTTAAGTAACATTTTAAGTAACCATATATGACCAATAGTATTATCACATTGCATTGTTGCTGACACGATGGGAAATGATTTCTTACCAGTTCCCACTGAGTGTTATTTTTAAGTATAATTATGTATACCTACTTATTTTTGTATTCTATCACCCATTTTTACCTTTCCTACCATATCATATTTCCACCCAACTCCTACTTCTGCGTGAGACCAGACGAAATAAGATCATTTAATAAAAGTTCAATGTTTAGTCTCACGCGCTGAGTGTTCATTATGCTGACTTGTCATTTTTGGCAAAGTACCTTTGAATGATCGGCATAATGGGCACTCGCTGTCCAACCACTTTCAAGTGAACATCTGATTCAAATAAAATTGTAATCAATATTAATAAGAAAATATAAGTCATCTTATTCAAATAAAATTGTAATCAATATTAATAATAAAAAAAGGTGTTTGTATTTTCAAGGTTCTAAAGTTTAAAGAACATTAACCTTTTGGTGTTCTAGCTGTGGGTACACAACCTTTGTCCCTGAGCTTTCAGCTTGTAATACATTTTCTCTCTTCATCGTTTATTCTACATCCAGGATAAATTTTTCAGTTGCAATTTTTCCACTCAGAGGGATTGTTTCAAGCAAATCAAGTGGAATGTTGTATTTTGCTGAAATATTTTCCCAGTCTTTGAAGAAAAGGGTTTTTGTCCTAATGGTTTTTCTGACAAGAACATTGGTCAGGAGATTATCATCGTTCTCGTTAACAATTTTTGTCGTATAAGTCATGTTTAGTTTTAGCGTAAATATAAACAGTGTCGACATGCCTCTTTCAATTTGGACCATGTAATTTGAGTCGGTTGATGGAAGTCGATATAGTTTTTTGAGAAAAACCTCAACGGTTTTTCTACTTCTTCATAGTATTTCCCTCCCCAAACCTGTTCCCCATAACACATTACGGACCGCATTACAGCTTCAAAGACTTGTTTTCGATGGAATTTCATACCTAGCACTTGCCATCAAGTTCCGCCAAGTTGATCCCTCACCATATTTCCAGTTTTCGTTTCGTGCTAGGCGACCTGCTCTATTTCTGAACACAATAACTTTTGACTTGGTCGTGTTGATTTGTTGGCAGTTGTATTTGCAGTATTTTTCTAGTTTATTAATCATAAGCTGTAAAGAGCTTGGTGATTCTGCCAAAATTACCAATTCGTCTACAAACAGTAAAGTTGTACCTTTGATTCTTTTAACTATAACTCCAGCCGGTAGGAAATTTGCTATGTCATCCAAAAATAATGAAAATATCAAAGGACTCAGAAGACATCCCTGTCTTACACCTATTTCTATTCCAAACCAATCTGATAGTTCTTCTCCATTCCATATTGCTGATATATTAGCGCTGTAGAGACTCATTATGTTATTTAAAAACTTTATTGAAACACCTATTTGAGAAAGTTTGTAAAATAGACAGTTTCTGTTGATCGAAAGAAAGCATACAATTTTTTGCCTTGGTTAAGGTAGCCTTGAGCGTTGGTTGTTAAATTGAAGATTTGGTCTACTGTAGAAAAGCCTTCTCTAAATCCTGCTTTAAATTGGCTCAACTTATTGTTTTCTGGTACTCAACAGACCAGTAAAAATTTTCGCAATTGTGTTCATCAACGAAATTCCTCTATTGCTCATTCAATTATTGGGTTCAACTTTCTTGAATTCATCTGGTACTTTCGCCTCGTTAAATGGGTACCTACATTATTCAGTGACCTAAGGACTTTTTCAAGGAAATCGTTCGGAAAATTTTTGTAGAATTCATAAGGGATTCGATCTTACCCTGGTGCTTTCTGTATTTTTCCTTTTTTCAACACTTCATAAAACTCTTGCATGTTAAATGGAATGTCCAACGTATCATCAATAATACTGTGTAACACTTAAAATATACGCGAATGGCGACCTATCACGTTTTGTAGAGCTAGTCGTACTGATTACGAAACGGTATTAAAAAAGTCCCTAACACCTTAACCTTAACCTTTGAAAAAAATCAAGCTTCGTCAAATTGTTACCCATTTTTGATTTTCTTATAGTTTCTGATAGAAGATAATTATACCTTTTCAACAATGTATAAAACATCTATTCGGTTTAACCACCTAGAGTCTATAAGCTGCCAAATTTAAGAATTCCATTTATTTCGTTTGCACAACTTCGACATCAATTTTAAGTATATGTTTTCAAAACAACATGCTGTTCTAAAAATATATTCTTAAATAATATTTATTTCCAAATGAAACGAGGTATTTTTTATGAAAATCAGTTCAAAATTGGCTTAGAAAAAAATTTTACGATTTCAACAGAAATTCGAACGTTTAGGCATCGAACAAAAATGTGTAACGTATACCTCGAGATGACATCGAGTAAGGGCAGACAATTGAAATTATCAACCCCTAAAACCATCCACTCCGTTCGCTACAAGTAGGTTTAAGAGCTTACAGGGACTCTAAAACTGTCCTGGAAGCAAATTGGATGGGTGTCCAGTTTCCTAACGCGCGGCATGCTTGCATGACCAAAGGATAGCTCGTCGGTTTTGTCGGGGTTGTTTTGGTTAGGAAACTTGGACGGCCGGCCGTTACGTTTCTCATGCCATTTTAAAAATGTACAAAAAATTCGCGAAGCTGACCTGTCTCTGTTTGTTGAAGATCCTTTCATGTCCTTGTGTTTGTAAGGAGAGCTAGCTGAAATGCCCTCAGAGGATATCCCACACTATTGTCAAATGATCTCACTCTATGAGCAAGACCATGCGACCAACCTGGTTACCAAGACCTCAAAATTACATGGCAACCCCAAACGCAAATAAAAACAATAAATTTATGTTTTTATTGCTTCGTCCTCGTCATTGCCCTTGTGTCGAGCCACATCCACCAGAACATTATTTCCTTAAACCATAACCATGGTTTCTAAAGCGATAAATTCAAAAATAAAATTCGAAAACGAAAAAACTCATCACGTTGATTTTAAACCCCACGAAAAAGAACAAAAGTAACAAAAGTAGAAATAACCAAACGCCATTTAAAATATCCCAAAAACAATAAAAAAATAGGTATTTTGCACTCTCAAAAATAATATAAAAATATAGTTTTATTTAAAAGAAATATTAATAGAAATATAATGTAAAAAAAAAATATCAATATATTTGTATGTATGTATATAACTCATTTCTCTTTTATATAACTTTTTTTTTATCAAAACCCTTTTGTAAAATTAAATTTTCAAAATACGAATTGAAACGATTTTCTTCGATGTTGGGTCGAAACATCAAAATTTGTGTTGTAAAAATTATGTATGTGTTGTTTTATTAATAGATTCAAAAAAAAAAAAAATAAATAAATATTTTACCTAATAAAAAATATATTTAAAAAAAAATAGATATCACAACACCAATAAAAAAATTAATTTCTCGATCGTCAATCATCAATGAAATAAACACTAGCATTTGAGTTAGCAATGTTCTTATTGTTTTTTTTTCTATAATCTTTTTTTTTATGATATATGTATGTACCTAGCCTTTTCTTTCTTTCACTTTCTTTTTTTGCTTAATTACTCTTTTAATATTTGTATATTTTGTAGATGCAATACAGGAAATATTTTCCTCTTTTTTTGTATTTAAATTGTGATTTGAATTTTAAAATCTATTAAATATATTTCGTTCTAATTAAGTAAATAATGAAAAAGATCACTTACCGAATGCAATGCAAAATAGATTTGTAATTACTCTTCAACAGAGATGGCAAAAATGGGATTTTTTTTGATTTCCTACATTTGTTACCTCTACTACATAAATGAGGTAGTTAACGTAGTTTAATGTAGTTAACGTAGTTAAATGTAGCAGACGTAGCGCTAGACGTCAAAATGTAGTTTGAAATGCCAATTTTACCACCAAATTGTCAAAGTCTTATTCAAATCGAAATACATAGCTGTGATAGTGTGAATTTGAAGAGAATATTTGAAACCAGATTTTTTTTAAATATTTTTAAAATTTAACGTTTTTTATGTAGTTATTGCACGTAGCAAATGTAGGTAGTACATGAAACAAATCAAGCGAGTAGTTTATTCGATTAACTACGCGTAGTTAACCGAGTAGATTACCTGACGTAATCTACTCTGCCATCTCTGCTCTTCAAGCAAGAAAACTGAGTTCAACAAAGAAACTCCGACCTCAGACCGCGAAAATCGGGCTTGCACTCACACACTTGCAACTTTTTGTGTATGAACACAAAGTCGAAGGAGAATCGTGGTAAAAAATGAGAAAAGGAAAAGAAAGACAAGGCCAACAAGAGCCAAAGCGTCATTTTGTTATTTTTTGTTGAAGTGTTTGGTCGCGTCGCGTCGTGTCTCGTGTCGTTGTTTGTATAATGTTAGTTTATTAATTATAAACAATTTTATTAAATTATAAACAATATGGAAAACAAAAAAGGTATGTTTTATATATCGCTCAAAGTGTTTGGGTTAAAATGTTGTTTCTTCTTGTGTTGTAGATGTAATCTCTAATGATGAAGAAAAATCTAGAAGGTGAGACATGCGATTGGGTATCTAAAAAAACACCAACAACAGCAGCAGCATCAAATGAAATAAAATGAAAAACAATGTATTGTATTTTATATTGTATTTATTGTGAAAATTTCGTTTGCCAAAATAAAATAAAAAATAAAACAGTTTCAGTGAAAAAAAAAATAAATCTTGTTCTTTTTTTGGTCGCAAATGCGAAATGTCATCCCTTTCTTATTCCTCTTTCTGGTAGGTTTTCGCTGCTCCGGCTCAGGTCCGCCTTCGGCTCCGTTTTCTCGGAATGGAGATTTTCACCACACCAATACATATGCAATCGACTTCGCGGTGATTATAATTTCCATACTAATTTGAGCCGCCTTCGGACCAGTTTCTGATCCGAAGTCGGACTCAGCTCCGCCTCAGGCGGAGCGGATTCGGACCGAGGTCGGACCTGTTTGCTTGAAGGGTACGTGTATTTTTACACCTTGTTTAATATAATTCGTTGTTGGTCCATTCCTCCTGATGTTGTGCACAGCATCGCAGAATGGTATGTTTGTTGTTGTTAAACTTTTCGTTTTTATTTTGCTAAGCTAAAAGGTGTGTATAAAAAAAAAACTTATTTTGAATGAATTGCTTATGATTTTAAGAAAATGAACTTTTCTTTTTGTTATTTTGATTTTTTTTTTTTAAAGATATTAGATAGTTTGGCTATTGTAGGTAGTTTGTATAGATGACGTGTATGAGAATAGATGATGTATGTATGTATTGTGTGAATGATGATGGATGTATGTATGTACACCATGCTAGGGTTGAATCAAACGCGGCAGGTGAATTTGCTCTGCGTGTGATTTTGCTGATTCGTTTGTATGTGGTTTCTGGATGCATGGATTCGTATGAAATTTGAGTGATGTTTTATGATGTTTGGATGATCTTTTGTTGATGTTTTTGGATGTTTGTATGGATATTTAGTGGATTTCTTTTTTGTAGATTAAGGTGAAAATTGATATTTTCTTATTCTTTTGACGTTGAAAATAAAAATAAAATGAAGATGCCAAGATGAAGATCTCTGGCGAGGCGGTGTGTCTATGGTGTTTTGCGACGAAAAAAAATCTTTTTTATAGCGCTTTAAAGTGTGCTTGACCTTTAAGCGTAGGGAATGTCGTGGTGTCGCTGGGTCGTGCGTCGGCGTCGCACAGTGGGGAACCTTGTATGGTAGAGTGTAAAAAACTCCGTAAAATCTAAACTACTGGACCGTTTTTGATGAAATTTTCAGGAATAATAGGAAATAAGAAGATAAACCAACACCAGTAATTTCCGCCCACTGCCCCACCCACTAAAGGGAAAAATGGCTATTTAAGTTGAAATCTAGTACTTTTGTACGAAATTTAACGAAGACAACGTGAATTGCAGTAACCAAAACATACTTTTCTGAAGATTTTCGATGTTTTGAACTCGAATCCGAAATCATAAAAAATTAATCAGTTCCTGTTCTTGAAATATTACCGTTAGAAAATGCAAAAAAAAGTTTTTTCTTGACTATTTCGGACCTTATTCTTTTATATAAGTAAAATTGTCTGAACATATTTAGTAACGGTTTATATAATAACTGATTTCCTTCTTTCAAGACCTGTTTAAATCTTTTCGATATCTTTTTTACTGCCTGAGATATCTTGAGTTGTTTGGCATGGTATATCTACCATATAAATTATACCGTCATTATCTCCTTTATGATATATGAAGCCGAACCCACTTACATCACTTTTATAATTTTTCGACTTTGAATACAAATTTCTAATTCCAGAAATTTTTTTCGAAAGAAATGCTTTCACATCCTGATCCTACAACATAATTACTGTAAGAAAAACTTCCAACATATAAAAAAATCCAGCTTTCACACCAATGAGTTTTTTCCACTTTTTTCCCACTGTGCGTCGTGGCCAAAGAAGCACCTTTGCACACACTCACTATAGGTATAGATTCTTTTATTGAGACTTTAATAAGTCTAATTGTTTTAATGACCGATTTAATAGGCTCTTGATTTGGCGATTCTTTTTGGAGATTCTTCACCTTGGAGCACCTAATTATAACAAATACGTATTTAATAAATATGCGCACGTAAAGAGAAGTATAAATTTAAAAAAATGACCTTTATCAAAAAATAAATGTAAAATTGAATTTTATCGGATTTAAATTTAAAAAAAATAGATGTAATATTTAAAAAATATTCTGGTTTAAATTCATTATTTTTAAAATTTTTATTTTTTTTTATTTTGTATGTAAATGTAGATCTTCGCCGCAAAAATTCGAATTTCAATTTTTCCCTTAAATAAGAGTATGTCCTTAAAATTGTTTTTATGTTATTTCTAATTGAAATTATTTTCATATTTAAATTTTTGTCTTTGCTTTACTGCTTTTGCCTACTGTTCAAACCAATTCACTTTAATTTCGCAACGAAAATTTCCAGCCTCTCGTAGTGCGATGGGTAGAGACACCGATCGTGCACTCTACGTACCTAGTTCGAGCCCAGGTTCGAGCACCAATGTTTTTTTTTTTGACATTTTTTATTTTTTTTTTTTATTTTGAATTTTTTTTTTTGTTTTATTTTTTTTTTTTATTAAAATTTATGTATATATACAGGGTGTCCCAAAAGTTAACGTCGAAACGAAAACGGTAGATAGAGTACGTGGTGACAGTTATCAGAATAATAATAAAAATCGCAGCCATACATTTTGTGAGTTATTGGCATTTGAAAAAAAGTCGAAAAAATGGTCACCCTGTCACGGTTTTTCATTTGCCGTGACTACAAACTCAGCTGCATCAGTTTTAAAGCAAATATTACTTTTTTGCCCAACTAAGAATTAAAAATTTTTACATGATTCTAATTCAATGAACCGTAGTGTAAAAAAATGCACTACGATGTTTCGACAAGTTACCTTAAAAGTTGGTGTGTTCAATTCTCTTTTCAAAATGGTATAAAATTGTTGAGAATATTCCATAAATAACCGAGATAAAATTTATTTTCTTAAGAAATCCGACTTTTTTATTAGGTAATTTTCCATATTATTTAAGTTTTGTACCCTTTCGGAACCTTTCAGAATACAAAAACTTAAATAATATGGTACTCCGAATAAACAAAATACATTTTCATGCAAGAATTGAGTTGCAACTTCCGAAGTGGTTTTACGTTTTTATAACTATATATACACTGAGCCAAAAAAACAACTTAAAATCAATCGAAACCACTTTGAATCAATGGAAAATCACTACATTTTAAGCCTAAAGTGGAAAATGTAAATCAAAGTAGTACACTTTAAATCTAAGCTGTTCACACATTAAAAAAAATTAAAAAAAGTAAAACTGGCATCCGCTGGGAATCGAACCTGCTATACCTGGGTTGACAAGCTTGTGCTTTGCCACTGTGCCATCTCACTTATAAAAATTGATGTGACAAACTGTAACTTAAGCATAGGACCATTTTTAGAAAATTAATGAATATATTTTTCACCATTGATTCAAAGTAGAACGGATTAAAAATTACTATGCGTTTTTTCTCTGGGTGTAACGTTTTTATAATTATATATAACGTTTTTATAATTATATATAACGTTTTTATAATTATATATAACGTTTTTATAATTATATAATAACAAGTGGATTACCTGTACTATGATTGACCTTCTTGTAAACGAAACCGTCCGAAACAAGAAGGTCAGGTAGCTGATGTTTTTGTTTTTCGATGCTTTCGATGATCTTCAGATATTCATCCGATGTGAATGCGGAGTCTGTAAGATCTAAGTGCAGGACATCGGAAGGATCAATTGAAAGAGCTTCTAGGCTCACTGTATCCGCTGAATGAACACTAGAGAGCGCATCAGGCACCACATGCAGTGAACCTTTACGATGCTCAATTTCAAAATCATATCCCTGAAGTTTTAAGGATCACCGGGCTAACCTACCTTTCAAGTTCTGCTGTCCCATCAGCCATTTAAGGCTCGCATGGTCTCTATTGATTTTGAATCTGTAACCTTCAACATATTGCCTAAATTTTTCAACCCCCATCACTGCTGCTAGGCATTCCCGCTCAGTCACGTTGTAATTTCTTTTGGTGCCATTCAATTTGTGGGAGTAGAAGTATATCTCTAATCGCAGCAACTTTGTCTTTATCTGTTTTCAAACAGATATCCCAAAAGCTTCAACTCCTTAAAACAGAATTTCGATTTCTCGACATTGATCGTAAGACCAGCAGCGTTTAATCTGCTAGCGAGTTCCATGAGAATTTTTACATTTTCCTCAAATGTACGAGAAATGGCTAAGAGGTCGTCAACATAAGGATGTACATTTCTTTTTAGCTCTGGAGTCATAACTTTATCCATAACACAATCGTTGGACGCCACCACTCAGACCAGGTTACCTTTGGTGAAAAATTAAAAAAAAAATGTTTTTGCTTTTTTACTAGGAGAATTTGTTTGACGTTTAATTTATTTATGGCGTTTTTAATTGGCAATCCGGAATTGTTCTTCGATTCGGAATCCCAATTGAACAGTTTGAAGTTTGCTGTTTATGTATTGGTTGAGTTTAAAATGTGTCACATATATGTGTATTCGCGCCAGATTTCATTTGTTTTTTTGGTCATTTAAATCTATGAATGTGTGAGTGATTCTGCTTCTGATTCTGTTTTTAAAACCAGAAGAGAAATTCTCTTTTTTTTCAGAATCAGAACTGTCAATATTGCCCAATTGAACGCATTCAGATTTCTCGACATTGATCGTAAGACCAGCAGCGTTTAATCTGCTAGCGAGTTCCATGAGAATTTTTACATTTTCCTCAAATGTACGAGAAATGGCTAAGAGGTCGTCAACATAAGGATGTACATTTCTTTTTAGCTCTGGAGTCATAACTTTATCCATAACACAATCGTTGGACGCCACCACTCAGACCAGGTTACCTTTGGTGAAAAATTAAAAAAAAAAATGTTTTTGCTTTTTTACTAGGAGAATTTGTTTGACGTTTAATTTATTTATGGCGTTTTTAATTGGCAATCCGGAATTGTTCTTCGATTCGGAATCCCAATTGAACAGTTTGAAGTTTGCTGTTTATGTATTGGTTGAGTTTAAAATGTGTCACATATATGTGTATTCGCGCCAGATTTCATTTGTTTTTTTGGTCATTTAAATCTATGAATGTGTGAGTGATTCTGCTTCTGATTCTGTTTTTAAAACCAGAAGAGAAATTCTCTTTTTTTTCAGAATCAGAACTGTCAATATTGCCCAATTGAACGCATTCAGATTGCTTTTTTTTGCTTAAAAAAGCCATTAATGTCGTTTTCGATTGGCTCTCCGGAAGCGTCCGGAATCATTCAGAAGCCTTCTGAAAGTGTTTTCTTCGCACGAATATGACAGACAGAATGCTACTCAGAACAAAAATCGTCTTCTTGAATTCAAAACAGAATTCACTCAAAACCACTACCTAATATTTAAATAATCAAATGTCAAACCAAATTTCTTAGTAGAAAAGCAAAAAATATTTATTGAACAATACAGATATAAAATTTCAGAATTGAGTGGAAACGATTCGGACTGTTTTATTGGATTTAAGAATGAGTGAATCCTTGAGTGAAACCACTCGAAAACGATATAGGTAAGTATTGGTGATTTTGTGTGAATTCTGCTTTGAAATCAAGAAGAGAATTTCTCTTCTGAATTAAATAAACGCTTTCAGCAGGCTTGTAACTATTTTTTTTTATTCTCACACACAAAAAACGTAGTTTTTATGAGAAATGGAAGAACTGTCAATTTTTCAAGAGTTGGGAAATATGATCTCGGGAGTAGTTCTCGCGTCTAGTTTCAAATAAATGAAAATTGTGGACAATATGAATAATAAACACCGAAAGTTTTAGTGCTTACGTTGCACCTACATATTTGCATCTTCATCTATTTAATTTTTTAAAGTACAATATTTTACAAACTACCCAGTTTTAATTTTGTTTTGACACATAAATATGACAGTACAGCTGAGCTGATTGATATCTATTCTTTTCGGTCCAGTTCTGTTTTTTTATCATTACAGTCTGGATATCGTCGGTTTATTCTTTTCCATATCAAAAAAATAAATAAACACACTACATCTCCATATTACCAGCTATGATTAAGTGATTTAAATATAGGGGCGCCTTTGCAAAAATTAAATTGGTTGGAGGAATATAAGGATTGATTTAGTTTTTCAAAAAAAAAAAATTGGGGCGCTTTTTTCTTCAAAGATGAACGAAGAAGAAACCCAAAATTGGGAACGCTTTCATTCTTCAAAATGTTTAGGACAAAAAATAAGAGCGCCTTTGAAAAAGTTAAATAGAAAAAAATTGGGGCACCTTTGTGAAAGTAAATATAATTAAAACATCGATTGGAAAGATTGCGTTATTTATATATGCCCTTAATTATGAAAGTGGACTAAGTCACTCCTAAAAATGGCATCAAATCTAGCCTAAAAATAATTATTATTTAAGGGGTAAAGTTTATTTGAAAGCGAAATTGCAGCAAATAGACTTCTTTATTTTTCCTCTAGTGATGTCATAAAAGAAATATAATTAAATCGTTGTAAGAAAATTATTATGTAAGTTTTTCTTCAAACAATGCAAAAAGTGACTTAGTCCACTTTCATAATCATAGGCACATATAGACTTTTGTAAAAGTTCAAGTCTTGTGCCCCTGGGCAACGGCCCAGGCTGCCTCCCCCTAAAACCGGCCCTGTATTTATGTCAGTGCTTCCCCATTGCACATGTTGTGAATTAGAATCACAACCTAAAATAATATTGTAACGATGAATTACTGAACTACTTTTAAGATAAATGTCTGAACACACTACCTACTACATCAAAGGTAGAAATGTGAACTTACCTTTAATAATTAAGAAAGAGTCTTAGGGCAGTGCAGATTGCCACCAAGAAGAACTGCTTGCCAACACTGTGGAAACAGGAATATTGCCCAACAACAGGTAAGCGATACAACCAACATTCATCCTCAACTTGATTCCCATTTGGGAAACGAGTAAGAACCAACTTCGAAGGGCAGAAGCTGGTTTCTGGTATCGATGGCCCCAGAACCACAATTCAATTCTCACGAACTAAACGAGACAACAAAAGTCTGACAGTGGAGGCGACCATAAACAACAAACAACATGTGGCTACAATTGACACCGGTGCCACCACCTCTACTGTACGAAGAGACTTGGTGAAGATGGCATGGCTACATGACACCAACAGCTACTGTCGGAAGATCGCCACAGGAGAATCAGCATGGGTGTACAGAACTAGAGTTTTCGCATGTGTTTTTTTTGGCAGATATATGTGACGAGTGCATCATTGGAATCGACTTCATGAAGGATCATCCCAAGTAACAATTTTACTTGCATAAGGTCCATTTTGTTCGATTCGACAAGCTATAGTTTGTAAACGTTTAGTTTAAGGCTTACTTACGCAAGTCATCCATTTTGGAAAGAAATGAGGTCTCCTTAAGGCTATCTAGAAATGTTAAGAAGAAGCCTTGTAAATATAAGTTAAAGAAGACCTTTATAAGACCTGTTTGAACCGTTCTAAAGAAGCCTTGTATTTTCAAGTTACAGAAGGCCTCTATAAGACCTGTTCCAAGAGGTTCTTGTAAGTATGCAATGTTTTCACCTGTAAGTATGCAAAGTTTTTATCTTGCAGATATGCAATGTTTGTAACGAATTAGAAAAAACATTGCATTTCAATGTAAGGTTTCAATTAGCTCCCAATTTCCCACTCATATTTAATATTCGAGCATGGTCTACTCATCATTTGAAAACAGCAGAACAAGCAGTTAGTATAGGTAAAATAGTACATAAAATCAAGAAATAAAAAAAAAATTGTTCCACTCATGAAAGATGGCAAAAAGTTTGCTTTTGGGATAAGAACCAAGTACAAAAAAAATCTATAAAAAAAAGTTGGGTGAAAGGGTGTTTTTTCGCGGACAAGAGGGAAGAGCTGAAGGTCAAAAATATACTGAAAAAAATTGTTTGTTCAATATCATCAAATGACACATGTTTTGCAGGTATTTTTTGATGCTGAATCTAATGACATAAAAATAATGTCAATACGATTGCTCTAAGAAAAGTTATTTCCGATTAAAAACCAGGGTGCTTGTTTACATACAATAAAATCTGTAATTGGTCCCAAAAAGCCAATGATCCGCGTAAAACGTGTAAATAGTAAATAGTCCAGTGCATTTAGGATGTTCATATATGGACGACCCAGCAGTTTGTACCACCCCCAAATTTTTTTTGCTCATTCGATAGAGCATTGGCTGAATATCATTACCCTGATTTTTCGCACTCGTGAAATTCACCTTTCGGCCGCCATCTTGGATTTTAGTTTTTATTAAATATTTCGATTTCTATTTATCCTACATAAAAGTTGTGTATACAAAAAGTTTCGAAAAAAAAGTAAAAAAAAAAATGAACAAAATGACAATTTTAAAGTTTTGAGCACTTTTTATCAAAATTATGAAAAAACGTTTCGAGAAAGGATTATTCACCTTAAAATTCTCTATATCTCTGCTTTACAACTTTTTTTTCTATCTCTATAAATACAAAAGTAATTAATACTTTTTTTTGTTAAAAATGCTCTTTTTTAAAATTGTCATTTTTTCGGTTTTTTTTTACTTTTTTGGCTTGTAACTTTTTTAATATTCAGAATATCGAAAAATTGTTCTTAATATAAAAGACGCGAAATTTAATTGCCTACGTTTATTGTATACACAACTTTTATGTAGGATAAATAGAAATCGAGATATTCAACAAAAACTAAAATCCAAGATGGCGGCCGAAAGGTGAATTTCACGAGTGCAAAAAATCAGGGTAATGATATTCAGCCAATGCTCTATCGAATGAGCAAAAAAAATTTGGGGGTGGTACAAACTGCTGGGTCAAAATATAAATGCACTGGACTATAAGAACTTATTTATAAATGTTTAATTTGTTATCAAAACCATAAATAAAATGAATCATTGGCTTTTTGGGACCAATTACAGATTTTACAGTCTGTTCGAAAAAAAACAACCTTTCACCAAAATTTTTTTTATGAAAACTCTTTATTCTTGCTTTCTATCCCAAAATCAATGTTTTTACCAAATTTCATTAGGGTGACCCATCTTTTTTGTTTTCACTCAAAAAAACACACCTGTTAACCATGATATTTTTATAGACACTTAAGATTCTCGTTTCTTATCTTAAAAGTAACATAATTGCTAAATTTCAATTGGGTACCACTAAATTACTCTAGTATTACACACTTTTTCAAATATACCCATATTTTCATTACTTCTAAAAAAAACACCCTTTCACATAAAAAAAAATGTATAGACTTACATTATTCGTAGTTCCCATGGGAGAGAACATATTTAATGAATTTCATAAGGGTACCATTTGTACCATTGATTTTATCGGACTTATCGCGGATTTTCCCCTATTTCCCAAAAAAAACACCCTTTAACCTATAATATTTGTATAGACTTCTTGAGTTCTTGCTTTCTGTTATATATGAAACATTTTTACCAATTTTCATTGGTGTAACAATTTTTTCCCAGTTTTTGTGGTACTAATTCCGAATTTAATCATTTCTTGAAAAAAAAACACCCTTTCACTCAAAATAATTTTTTACTTTTTATAGATTCTTAATTCTTATACCAACCAAAACTATTTCACCAAGTTTTAAAAATTAATAAAATATAAGTTAGCTGTTATGATACCTTTCTCACACACAACTTAACTTATCAAAAAGACACCCTTTCACCCAAAATATTTTTAAAAACTTTATGAATCCTTTGTCTCTGTTTTATCTTAAACCTTCATCCGAAATTGTATCAGTGTAGCATGTTTTTCACATGGGTTTCGGTTATATTTTACGGTCAAAAAACAAGCACCCTGGTTTTTAATCGGAAATAACTTTTCTTAGAGCAATCGTATTGACTTTATTTTGTCATTAGATTCAGCATCAAAAAATACCTTGAAAACATGTGTCATATGATGATATTGAACAAACAATTTTGTTCAGTATATTTTTGACCTTCAGCTCTTCCCTCTTGTCCGCGAAAAAACACCCTTCCACCCAACTTTTTTTATAGACTTTTTTTGTACTTGGTTATAATCCCAAAAGCAAACTTTTTGCCAAGTTACATGAGTGGAACAATTTTTTTTTATAAATGCCCATTTTACCTGTACTAAGTGGAATTTTCAAAAAAGGAAAAGAAACAAAATAGGAAAAAATCAAAATAACTAAAATAATATGTAGAAAATGCAAAACAGAAAAAATCAAAAAAAAATTTAAAAAAAATGAAATAAATTCAATAAATTCTTTTTTTTTATGCATAACCATAACCATCATAACACCTTCAACAACTTCTATAAAGCCTTATTATAACATCCTACGCAAGTAATCCGGTTTGTGCATTAGATAAACCCTCTGCAGGAAGACCTCCTTTATGCCATTTTAAGCTGTTTGTTACAAGCTATTAGCTTGTGGATTACCTGTGAAAGAAAGTCCTACGCAATTTCGGTAAAATGCGCCAAAATGATTTGCATAAGACCTGTCCTTCTTGTTATGAAAGCCAGAAAATAGCTTGAATTGAGCTTTATGAAAGCTAAATTGTTACTTGGGATGGAATCATTTTGGACATCGGTAATCAAGTCCTGAAACACAGAAATGTAGAGATCCCAATGGTCTATGGCAACGAAAACTAAACAACAATTAGAACTGTCATCAAAGAAGACATGTGCCTGCCTCCTTATCAGAAGTTTTTGTGTGGGCGAAACTAAAGGGTAATATTGGAAGCCATCGATACCTCATGGTTGAGCCAGAAGTTGAGCAAAGTTCCCAAAACGTCATCATCTGGAAGACTCTTGTGCAACCAAAGAACAACATGGTACCTGTACGGATACTTAACATCAAACCGCACCCAATCAAGCTCAAGAAAGGAGAAATTGTTGGGCAATGTGAATCTGTGTCCGCAATAACTAAGATCAACGAGATGGACAAACGGATGACTGTGAACTCGGAGAAACTGAAAACTCAAATTCTCAAATCAGACAACTTGAGTCAACATCAGCTTAATGTTGCTGGAAGGCTTCTTCACGAATATGCTGATATCTTCTCTTCACCCAGCGGGCAATACGGCCGAACACAACTGGTGCAGCATCGAATCGATACATTAGATGCTAGGCCGATTCGTCAACCAGCAAGACGTCTCCCCTTGGCCAAACACGGTGAAGTTGAAGAAATGATATTGACAATGAAGAAAGACGGGCTGATCGAAAATTCCAAAAGCCCTTGGGCATCACCGGTAGTTCTCGTCAAAAAGAAGGATGGAAGCACTCGATTTTGTGTCGAGTACCGCAGACTGAATGATGTGACGAAGAAAGACAGCTACCCACTGCCAAGAATCAGCGATACTCTAGACGCAAAGGGAGGAGCACAATGGTTTTCAACTTTGGACCTGAAGAGTGGTTTTTGGCAGGTAGAAATCCATCCAGAAGATCGGGAAAAGACGGCTTTCTCCACAGGAAATGGTCTGTGGCAGTTTAATGTCATGCCGTTTGGGCTATGTAATTATCGAGCTACTTTTGAGCGTTTAATGGAGTGCGTTTTAGATGGATTAACCTGGAAATCTTGCCTAGTCTATTTGGATGATGTCATTGTTTACGGAAGAACATTTAATGACCATTGCGAAAACCTTAATGCTGTATTGAAGAGGCTACGAGAAGCACATCTTAAGTTGAATCCAGAGAAATGCGCACTTTTTAAAACCGAGGTTAAATAATTAGGCCTTATCATCTCATCCCAAGGAGTAAAGACTGATCCTGAAAAAGTTGACACTGTGAAAAATTGGCCGACCCCTCAAGACAAGCATCAACTTCGGAGTTTCCTCGGCCTGGCAACCTAGTATCGACGATTCGTGAAGGACTTTGCTAGAATCGCCAAAAGCTTGCACCAGTTTACGGAGAAGGGTAAACCCTTTAAATGGTCAGTTGAGTGTGAGAAAAGTTTTCAGGAATTTAAGCTGCGGTTATGTGAAGCTCCAGTGCTGGCCTATCCGACTCCAGGCAAACAATTCATCATTGACGCAGATGCAAGTAATGTGGTAATGTGGGAATTGGTGCTGTTTTATCACAAGTTCATGACGGCGAAGAAAAGGTCGTTGCCTATTACAGCAAGGAACTCTCGAAACAAGAAAGAAACTATTGCGTGTCCAGGAGGGAACTCTTGCTCTAGTATTGGAAACAAAGCATTTCCATAAGTACATCTATGTACATAAGTTCCTTCTTCGCAGAGATCATGGTGCACTAAATTGGCTTTTGAACTTCAAAAATCCAGAGGGTCAAGTAGCAAGATGGATCGAGATCAATGTCAGATTCCTCATCGAAGAGAAAAGCTGCATTCAAATGCAGACGCATTATCTGACGCCCGTGCAAGCAAGACTGCAAGCATTGCACACGGCTAGAAGAAAAGGAAGTTGTCGCTGTTAGACGAACGAGAGCTGATCCCATTTGCGGCTGGAGTAATGAAGAACTCAGGATGGCCCAACAGGAAGATTCTGACATCGAACCTACCCTTGCATGGAAGGAACATCAAAAGAAACCAGAATGGGCCGACATCTCTGACCGCAGCCCCACTCTCAAAGCATATTGGGCGCAAGTGTGCCAGAAGGGCTACTCAGGCGTAAGTGGGAATCCGCAGATGGTAAATCCAATGTAATGCAGCTAGGCGTACCTCAGTCAAAGGTTAGTGATGTTCTCCGAGAGGTGCACGAATTTCTGGAGGCCATTTAGGCATCAACAACCCAGCGTCTTTTTGATGCCTAAATGGCTACGAAAGCGTCGAAAAGTGGTGCCGAAAATGTGAAACCAACAACGGAAACCGGCACATCCTCGTAGTGATGGATTACTTTAGCAAGTGGTTTGAGGCATTTGCTATCCCAAACCAGGAAACCAAAACAGTTGTGGATAAGATTGTCTTTCATTAGGTGAGCAGGTTCGGAGTACCCATGGAACTTCATTCCGACCAAGGAAGGAACTTCGAATCTAAGAACTTTCAAGAGGTTTGCTCACTCCTTGGCATCAAGAAGACGTGAACAACACCGCTTCATCCACAATCCGATGGTGTGGTTGAGCGATTTAACAGGACACTTAAAGAACACCTGTCAAAAGTAGTCAATGATAAATCAACGAGACTGGGATCGACATATAGAAGTGCAACACATTGTTCCAGTGGACATACACCATCGGAAGTCTTATTTGGGTCAACAATACGCCTTCCAAGTGAGATAAAATTCTTATATGTTCAAAACGAGCCACATGAAATAGATGAGTATGTAGATAACCTGAAAGAAACACTAGCTGACATTCACCAACGGACAAGGACAAATATAAAAGCGTCTAGTGACAGGATGAAAACAAGATATGACGCACGAGCGACAGCAACAGGGTTTCAAGAAGGAGAACTAGTGTGGTTTTACAATCCCCACCGACAAAAGGGACTATCACCGAAGCTACAACAAAACTGCGAAGGCCCATACACAGTAATAACCAGAATCAACGACGTGGTTTACCGTATACAGAGAGGGGCAAGAAACTAAAAGTAGTTCATTGTGACCGTTTACATCGTTATAATGGTGAATGAAGCAATGGAGTTGTTCGGGACGAATAATCCTAAGAGGTGGGCATTGTAACGATGAATTACTGAATTACTTTTAAGATAAATGATATCTGCTGGTGGTCCTTCTATGCTATCGTACGGCATGTAGGTGAAAGAGAGAGAGCTTATCGCGTTCCAATTTTACCATAGTCTGGTCAAAGTTGCTGTAAGTAGTTAGAAGAAAAAAATTAAACTGTTTCCTAGCTACTATGCATGTTACTATGCATGGGTAACTATTTAGGCTGCCAAGATTTGATTAGTACAGCAGAAGTTCCTTAGAATGTTGACCCTTGATATTAACTCTTACAACCCAGGGATCCTGTATCAGGGCTACATCGTATTGTCTACTCTCCATGAGGTAGACAAAGTAAGCAGTTGCGGCTTTACTATGATAAAGATTGATTTGTAAGATTTTCAATTCCATTTACATAATAAAGTTTAAGTTCAACGCTTTACTAACCTGTTTTTTCTCGTTGCGAATCAATCTAAGTTTGCACCTAGTGATACCAACGCGTACCTTGAAATCAGCCTTCCTCAGGAGTGGTAAAGATTTGTGTATCAATCTTACCACAACTTCGGTGCCATCTTTGGTTCTCTCGTTCTTAACCACTTCCCACTCTTTGCTTAAGAGATCACTGTTCAGAGATAGGATTATTTCTGATTACTTAGAGGTCTGTTGAGGTCTTTAAGCTCCTTTACGTCGATAAGACGAAGGTCGGCGTCTTGCTATAGAGCTGCCGTTTTCTTTATAAACTCACGACGCCATTCGAGAGTCTCGTAGTTCTCGCAGTTCATCACCTTGAAACCATGGACAGTCGTGAGGTTACCGAGGAGTGCAACAGTCCAGCTCTTGACGATGGCCTAATTGACCTCCTTATGGATTCTTAGTTCAAGGAGATGCTATTCATCCTCAGTCAGCTTGCGTGTGGGCTTACCATAATCAGCTATAGCGACTTGGTGGCCTTTTACGCTAGCTCGGGAGATCTTTAACCTCTTCTTCGTTTTATTAGGCGAAGAGTTGGTTGGTGAATCGACGTCCTTCCTAGCTCTTTTGGAGGTGCTTGGCACGTCTATTATTCCTTGCTCTGCCGCTGCACGCAAACGCTGTTGGGATTTGTCCAGTGCAATTCGCTCTTTTGCCGTAAGGGACTCGGGAGTCCTTTTGACAAAGCGACGGACAATTCTTTCCGCGTTGCGATTTTGTCGGCGTCGTAGCTCACTCTCATCGAGAGCTCCAGCCTTACGCTGTTTGGTTTTATTGTCTATGACCGTAGCTAGGCTCTTAAACGTCGTATTGATCGTGCGGTCTGCGGGTTCGGAATCGGTGGTAGTGTTTTGGATATCCTGTGGGCTACGGCCTACCAAGTTATCCTTGCACCCCATATCATCCTTGCCCTCGACAGTTTTGTCTTTCTCACCCGCTGGACCAGTCGTACCACCAGGACTGCTTCGCCTGATGGGATGTTAGGCACAACTTCGTTTGTTTATTTATTTAATGCGTTAAGGACTAACGTTAAACACTTATTATATATCTTAAAACTAATACGTTTTAAATTTACATTACATTCTCGTATTAAAAAAGATTTGTTTGAATTTTATACTTTTAAAATTATCATTAACAGAAGAGATCATAAAGTAGTATTTATTAAATACTGAATGTTAATTCGAAGCTTCTTTCGAAATTGTATAAGATGATCAGATCACAGTGTAGCACTGTGACTGATGTATACTCACAGTGTAGCACTATGAGTATAAGTTGTTTGATTAATGTCAAAGGTCCAGGTGAAACACCAAGATCTTGTAATTTTGTAATTTATTCGCTTGAAAATTCAAGTAAAAGACCAGAGTTCAGTTAAGTGACAGACCAATAAATTTTATTCAATCATTCATATTTATAGGTAAAAAAAAAGCTTAGTCTACATATTTACAATCAATAAAAAATAATCAAAAATAACAAACAAAGAAAATAAATGAAAATAACAAGAAGCGCGCGTGTGAGGAGTTATATTACAAAAAAGTATTTAGAATTTAATTTGGGTTAACAACCCTTTTGCTGACTGTGCAGAAGGCATCGCAGTCAGTTGTATGAATTTATGCTATGAATAATTAAAAATTGATAATGAAGTTACGTTAATTTGAATTTAAAGATCCTGCCCCGAGCTGATGATCCATGGGTTCATCAGAAAGAGAAAAAAAAATTTATTTAGAGAGAAAAAAAAAATTTGAATCCTACACTGAAATTGTGTATCTTGATGAACGTGAGGCTGGTATAGGTGGTGACGATTGTCTACGGCAGGCATGTCAAACTCAATGGTTACAAGGGGCCAAAACAGCGAGATAAAAATTTGTGTGGGCCGTAGAACATGTTAAGCTGTAAGAAAATTAACTATATCCCATGTGTATAACAGTTTAGCATTTGAATTCGAAACTCATTACTAAGTGGTAATACGTTCCAAAGGGTTAGAAAGTGTTGCATACCTTTGGGGTTATTTTCAATTTGTTCCAATCGTGTGGTGGGTACATACAAAATGATACTTACCTTTCGATTTCATAGGAAATAACGATATTGTGGAAAATTCACAATGATCGGTTATTGAAAATTTAAAATTAATAGGGTTAAACTAAATAATAAATAAAAAAATAATAAATAAAAAAAAAAAAAAAAAATATAAAAATAATAAAATAAGTAAATTATAAAAATAAAAATAAAATTAAGGTTAGGGTGGGTATTGAACCGGCGATAGTTGAGTGATGATGTGGGTCGGTGCACGGAACCATTGAGCTATCGGAGAGTTGTAGTAAGCTTGATAGTGGGTCAATTTTATCTGTAGAACCATAGGTTCTAAATTAATATAAGATAAATTAAAGAAAAATTATTAAAAAAAAAAAAAAAAACAAAAAAAAAGGATTACTGATACAAAGAAAGGCAGTAGTATGAGTGATGGCCTGATTTTTGTTTGTTTGGCTAAATTCTTAGATTTTAACTAAAAATCTGAAAATTTCAATCCTAAAAATAGCAAAAATTCTAAATATTATTGCATGATAAAAATGAAATTTTTGTAGTCAAAATTACATTTTTAATTGGGATATAAAGATGACCGGATCCACTTCCATGTTTTTAGTACATTATACGTACGAGTACAAGTACTAGCACAGGTACAAGTACAAGTACTATCTCAAGTACAAGTACAAGTTAAGGATAGATCCTAAATCACAAAAATCATCAGTTGGTTTCTGGAGTTTAGTGCGGTTAGTTGTTTAATTCGGGTCTTGATATAAATTTAAAAATAAAGTTTAAAAGTTCAAACAAATAATCTCAATTTTTTTTTAAACTGTAATAGTGAGAAAACAAAAAAAAAAAAAAATAAAATCTGTGAATTTGCATCGTAGTATATGCAAAAAAGAAAAAATTCATCGAAGCCATAAAACCAATATCTTGGTTAAATTTATGCTAAAAATTCAAAACTGTCCAGGTAAATCTCGGCACTAGGCCTTTTAGAATTTTATATTATATATATACATACTATATGGTTGTAGATAGTTGATTTATATTTTATCAATTTTTTTTAAAACCATCCAGGTTTCGAATTTTACGAAACCCAGAAACCAACGATATAAAACAAAATTTAAAATAAGAATAAAGGCCATAAACATATGTGTCTCAAAAACCAGCCGTAATCATCCATCACGCCAAAGTCAGCACCAAATCGACTTTGTTACAACCAACGAAAAAGCAGCAAAACCCAACGACCCAACAACTAGCAACAGCCTAAAGCACCCCGCATTGTACCACAGCAAAAGCGCTCAACAGCAACTGCCTAAGGCAGCTTCCTACAACGTGCGAAAGCATAAGTGCACGACAATATTTGCCTCATGCAGCGAATCCCGACAACTACAAGTCCATACAACAACCCTTACATCAACCCTTAAATTCAACATCCAATACATCAAACAACTACAACCAATTCATACAACACGTTTTCATCTTTAAAACAACCCAAAATATTAGAAACTACAAGCTACAAAATACTACAGACTAAAAATCTTAAAAGCTAAGTACACTTATTCGAAAACATATTTTTTTATCACAAAAAAAATCAAAACTAGAATTCTATAAAATCAATCGATTCAACTAATTTAAAACTTGAAACTTATTTATCTAAATTAAAAATTGAATTAAACATCATAAACTTCAATCTATGAAACGAAAACTTGGATACTAGCTTTAAAACTTAAATATCTAAAGTAAAATTTACAAACTAGTATAAAACTTAAATATCTAAATTAAAACCTACAAACTAGAATAAAACTTAAATAACTAAATTAAAATTTGATCTAGAATATCGTAAATTACAAAATTACAAACTAGCAAAATAAAGCTTACAAACTAGCATATACAAAAAAAAAAAAAAAAAAGAAAAAAAACTTTAAACAAGTTAAAATTTAACTAGAATTAATCCAATAAAAAAAAATCATAACTTACAGTATAGCATACAAAAATAAAAAGCTAATCAAAATTGAACAAAAACAAAATTACATGCAAAACACTAATCTAAACCAATCAATCAAAAATACAAAAAAAAAATAGTAGAAAGAATTTATTAATATTTATTTTATAAAGCAATAATATTTCGATATCGAATTTTACTTCAAATCTAATTGTATTTTAATAGGTAATTTTATTAAGATATAACAAACCAATAAACTACAAAATATACGAGCAAAGCGTACAAAAAAAAAAACATTTAAATCATCAATCCCATCGAAGCGGTGCACCTCCTCGACGGCGAACGCCAACTACATTAATTAAAGATAAGTAAGCAGCAAAGCTCGGTAAGTCAATTCTTATTGAAATATATTTGAATAAATTTGATTATCGAAATTTGCTTATCATATACATACACCAACCTAAATAGAAAAGCTACCGATAAAGTGAGCTTTTTTGCTTACTACATTTTTAAAGCATACTTTGAGGCTTAAACATTTTTTTTTATCTTGTGAGACTAGAATTTTTTTTTGTATTGGAATATAAATTTTGTGTGGTTTGCCTAAAATCAGGCTAAAAACTGGTATAAATAACGAGTCATATTCGATAATATCGTTATAATTTAAAAATCATAGATACACACACACGACGTTGGTTCGATTAGTTTTTTTTTGTGTGATTGTTGTGAGATACGCTTTATGAAGCTTGAAAATAAGACAAAATTAAAAGACTATATAAAACTATACAATACAAAAACAAAAACAATTTGAATTATAATTACAATTAAACACAAATCATATCATTTCAATTATATAAGTATAATCTTTGTCTTCATTATTTTTTTTGCTTATTATTTCTATTTATATCTTTTTAATAAAATGATTTATAACGTTTTACGAAACTTAATGCGTTCTAATTTTCAAAAGTGAACATGGGAAGTTTATTGAAAAATTTTAGATGAATTTTTTTGTAAGAAAACTTAAAATGGAATTTTAAGAACATATTTTGGGGTGGATGTGGCGGAATTAAAGGACCTTTTAGAAAAAGGGCAGTACATCATGGTGTCCTAAGTGTAAAATTTTTAGGACACAACGGAATTCATTTAGGGGGCCTTTGCAAATAAATAACGAGGTCGCAATGGCCATGGACGCTTTATTAAATATTGCGTGGGGGGGTTTGCCTCTTTTGGACTATAACACCAAAGTCCTTTCCACTCACCAGGGTTGCCAAGTCATCATTTTTCTCTCTCATTTCACATTTTATTAAAACACGAATAGTAATCTATTTTTGTTTCAAAATTGGATGAATTTTGGGTCTCGTTTTTTTTTTTTTTATTAATTCGAACCAAAATTTTTTTTTATTTCGTTATCATCTCACACTAATTCGGCATGATATTAAACGTAACAAACGTTCTCGGTTACTATGGCAAGAATCCACCCATTTCGACGAGCTAAGCCTTGGCTTCAAGCAAGCATGCCGAGCCGTAGTAACCAGGACACCCTTCACTTCAGCTGCCAGGATTGGCCTATAGGATCCTGTAGCCTATGGGTCATAATGGTGGCATAAGGAGTGAAGGTATATAAGTACACACAATTTTAATTGTGGTAGTTAATTGTACTTGGGTATTTCTATTTTGAGGGTTATAGTACCTCCCCTTTTTGGGAGATTCGAAACATTTTCCTTTTAAAATATGTGTACTTATTCGAACACCATAGGTTCCGTTACAGGTGGCGCCCAACGTGGGGCCCGAATTCGTGCTTTTTGATATGAAAAAGGATATGCCAAAAAAAAAAAAAAAAAAAAAAAAAATTATTTTTGATTTTTTTTAATTCTTGGTTTTTTTAAGTTTTCAGTTTTAAATTTTTTTGATACATAGATGCTGACAGCTGACGTCCAGTGGGTGGATGATAGAGTCTCTGCTCAGTCTGTTGCGTTCAGCTAAAGCACATGTGAATTACAAAAAAAAATTAAACATAATTATTTCAAGGACTAAAGCGAATCCGAATCTTGGATTGAATTCATTCGATTTTTGTTGTTAATTTTTAGAATTTGAATTTAAGTTAGAGGAACAATACAGTGCTTGACCCAAGTATTCGAGTCTTGTATTGTAGATATTTGTAGCGAGTACTTAAAAGTTACCTCAAATCTTTAAAAAATTTAATGACCATGTTTTTTATTTAAAAAAAAAAGTAATTTTTTTTTTTGGCAATTGTTTGTGTTTTGTTAATTTGAGTAATGAGTGAGTTGATGAAGGATAAAGTGCACTGGTAGAGTGGAACACTGACATGATGTAGCTGCTTTTCTTAAAGTTTTTAACATGTCACATCCACCCTTAAATTTTATGACAAATACATTTTTTTCTATATCTAGTTTTTTTTATTATCTATTTCTTTTCTTTTTTTATATACCAAAATTTTTCATTTCTTTTAATTGGTTTTGATACCCAATTTTTTTTTATATTTTTTTTATTACGTTTTCATACCATATATTTTTTTTTTTACAAAATCTTTAACTCAAAAAAAAAAAAAAAAAAAAAAAAAAGGTTTTTTTTTTGAAGTTGATTGAAAATATCTTTAGTTCAATTATTTTTGGTAATTTGATTTTACAATATTTTTTTTGATTTTAGAATTTTTTTTTTGATTATTTTAGTTAATTTTTTCAATACCTTTTTGGGTATTATATTTCTTGAGTTTACAATTGTAAAAATTTTTTTATTTTTGATACCCTAAACTACAAATTGAAGTATATAAAGTTTTTCGGTGGTATTGAAATACCTACAAAACAAAATATAAAAAAAAAACATTCAATTTTTTTTATTAAACCATTTTTTTTGTTGATATTTTCTATTTTTTTTTTACTTTCTTTGAATTTTTTGTTTCATTTCGCCTAGATTTAGTTGGTTTTTTTTTTATATTTTCAATTATTTTTTTTAAGTGAAGTTTCTAATATTTATTTGAAATTCATCTATAAAACAAAAAAAAAAAAAAAAAAATTTTTTTTTTTGAATATTATAGTTACAACTTTTTGATTTGTAGTAGGCATACAAAGATTCTTTATTCAGTAAAATTTTATAAAAAGGTTAGTTGGTTTTGTTACCCCAAAGAATTTAAAATGAGTAGTAGAAGATTATCCTTTGTTGAATTCAGAAAGCGTCGTTGTTTACGGAGTAATCCGAATGCGCTAACTGAAAGTATCGACGAATCAAACCGAACACAAAACCAGTCCACCGACAGTAACAATCCAACTAAGGAAATTTCGGAACAAGGTGTGGCGGGACAAGAAGGGGCGGCTTCGTTGTTGGCTCAAATGGCTCAAAACGGATCAAATGGAAATACAGTTCCAAATCAGGATGATCCTGCAGCTTTAAACACTGGTAATCCTCCACAATACAATACCACAGAGTCCGAGGAAGATGAGCTGTTGGGAGATTACATCGAGGAAGTCGTTACTGCTGCTATTGGTTTGAATCGAGCACAGGACTTGGAGTTTTTGAGGGCGGAAGCTGAGCGCAGTAGAGTGTATCTACAGGAGCAGGTGCAAAACATAGTGCGCCAAACTCTAGTGGCATTGACACCGACGGCTACTCCACAACGCTATAATCCACCTCCCGTGAATCCACCTCCTGTAAACACCGAAAATCATGGTTTACACCAGCAATACGAATCAACCTTGCACCCACCGAATCCTAACCGTCTGAATCCCGGTCAAACTTATAACGCGGATGACTTTTTGAGACGAATAAATAACCTTTCGTTAAGTGACACGCTGGGAAGTACTTCTCATCCTGCTCCTACAATGGCTCCTACTACTGCTCCTATGATTTCACCTACAGCTGCTCCTACAACATCATTGCCACAGTGGTTCCACCACTACCACAAATGGGAAACAAAATTCGATGGTAAAAATATGACCGTGGATGATTTCCTGTTTAGGCTTAATAGGTCGAGGGTGGGTTATAATCTCAGTTGGGAACAAATAAATAAAAACTTCCAATATTTTATAACTGGGTCTGCCGAACGTTGGTTTTGGGTATATATAAGATCCAATGAACATGCTGACTGGAATACCCTAAAATTGGCGTTAATTGAACAGTTTCGTAGTTTGGAGACCGAGTCCGAGTTGTGTAGAAAACTTTTTGACAGACGTCAACAGCCCACGGAGTCCTTTGACGACTTCTATTCAGCCATTTTGGAATTAAACAGCAGATTACGAATTCCTAAACAAGGTCACGAGCTAGTGGAGTTGTTGAAACTGAATGTGAAGAAGCGAATGGGTGAACTCTTAATTACGTTCTCTACTCATAGTTTGGCGGAGATGGTCTACGTCTGCAGAAACATTGAGAAACACCAAAATAGTAATGACGTGAATTCGCAGAGGCCAAAAATTCAGTTTCAACAACCCCTACAAACTCGGAGGAACGTGTCTGAGTTAGATGTCGAATATTCCGATAATCTTGAAACGAATGATCCAACAGTAGAAGCATTCAACAAGGATGTCCGAAAACTTGTTTGCTTCAACTGTAAAGGAATAGGACATACTCGTCTTGAGTGCCCCGTGCCTCAACAACATCTGTTTTGCTACAATTGTGGTCAAGATAATACGACAGTGTCTCACTGCCCGCGATGTTCGGGAAACGATCCCAAGAGCAGTCCCATGTCCAGGGCAAACTGCTCTCAGAAACCAATTCAGGACAAACAATAATCAACAATTTTTCTCAAACTCAAAACTTAGCAAAATCTGAAAAACCGGTTACCATCTTGAAACCGGATATAAAAACAGAACCAATTCAACCTCAACCAATTCAACCAATAGAACCTCGTAAAACTTTTCACGAACGACTGCAAAATTATTATAAAGTTAGGGAAAGAATTTTCGGAACTGAAACAAAAACACCAGTTTCAGCGAAAGTCCTTAAACTTAGACAGAAGTTCAAAGAAAAGAAACGAGAAATCAAAGCCATAGAAGCCACAACTTTTTGTAGTTCAGAAGATCCTAGACCCTACGCCAATGTAAAAATCTTCGGTAAGTCGATGTTAGGTTTACTCGATAGCGGGGCTAGCATTAGTTGCTTAGGAGAAGGAGGAGAGGAGTTTCTTGCCAAAAACAATTTCCAATATGTCAGATTGAACCATAATATCAAAACCGCAGACGGAATGAAACAACCGATTGTAGGCAAAATCTTGGCTAAAGTTTCATACAAGGGAGTAACTAAAGAGATACATTTGTATATAGTACCTTCGCTGCAGCAACAGCTATACTTAGGTATAAATTTTTGGCGTGAATTTAACATAGCTCCAAACCTTCTCTCTGAAATTTCACTTGATATGCCATCTCGAGATCTAGATGCAAACGCACATATTTTGACGGATGATCAATCGGAGGCATTAAGGAAAAGTATCGGCAGGTTTCCTTCCTCGGCTGTATTAGGCCTTGGAAAAACTTCGCTTTTAGAACATACCATTGACACGGGGGAAGCCGAACCCATTAAACAACGTCACTATCCGATTTCTCCGGCAGTGCAAAAGCTGATGTATGAGGAATTGGATCGGATGCTGGAGCTAGGAGTGATAGAAAAAAGCTCTAGCGCATGGAGCTCTCCAGTAGTCCTAGTTCAGAAGCCAGGAAAGAATAGACTATGCCTGGATTATAGGAAAGTGAACGCAAAGACAAAAGGTAATGCGTATCCAATGACTCATATAGAGGGTTTGCTCGCGCGTCTTCCAAATACTCGCTATATTTCAAGTATAGATTTGAAGGACGCGTTCTGGCAAATCCCTCTGGAGAAATCGTCTAGACAAAAGACAGCGTTTACGGTGCCAGGCAGACCCTTGATGCAGTTTACAGTCATGCCATTTGGTCTCAAAAACGCTTGTCAAACAATGTGTGAAGTCATAGATAAAGTGGTACCGTATGAACTGCGAGATCAAATTTTTCCTTATGTCGATGATTTGCTAGTAGTTTCTAGTGATTTTGATGAGCATATCAAGCTTTTAGGGATCCTCGCGGATAGGCTTAGACAGGCGGGGCTTACAATAAATGTACAGAAATCTAAGTTCTGCTTTAAGGAATTGAAGTTTCTAGGTTATGTAGTGGGGGATGGTTGTCTTAAGACAAATCAAGACAAAATATCAGCGATACAAAATTTTCCGGTACCTACAACACAGAGGCAAGTTAGGAGATTTTTGGGAATGGCAGGCTGGTACAGAAGATTTGTCAAAGACTTTTCGACTATAGCCAGTCCTCTTACCGATTGCTGTAAGAAAGGTACCAAATTCATCTTTGGAGAAGAAGCTAGGTTAGCTTTCGAAAAATTGAAAGAGATTTTAACATCTGCGCCGGTCCTGATAAATCCTAAATACGACAAGGAATTCATAATTCTCTGTGACGCATCTAACACAGGCATCGGTTGTGTTTTGTGTCAATTAGACGATGAAGGGAATGAACGTCCGATCTTTTACCACTCTCAAAAACTAAACAAGGCACAGCGTAACTACAGTGTTACGGAGCGTGAATGCTTAGCTGCAGTTGTGGGTGTTAAAAGTTCAGGCCATATGTAGAAGGACAACAGTTCAAGATAATCACCGACCATGCAAGTTTAAAGTGGTTGATGAATCAAAAGGATTTGAGCGGTCGGTTAGCGAGATGGAGCTTGAAGCTTCAAGGATTCGTCTTCACAATCGAACATCGAAAAGGAACAAAAAATGTAGTGCCCGATGCGTTATCTAGGGTTTATGAAGTTGATGCTTTGAATCCCGATGCTTTGATTGTGGACGAAACCTCTGACGTACTGCACATAGATCTGGAAGATCCCAGTTTTAAATCTGAGGAATACTCCAAGATCATCGACACCGTCATAAATCAAAAAGATCAGCTACCAGATCTTCGAGTATCGAACTGTTTCGTTTATAAGAAGGTCAAACATTGCACAGGTAATCCTTTAGAGGATGACCTTGTTTGGAAGCTTTGGGTTCCGGAAGCATTGACCCATCGCTTATTGACATTGGCTCATCAACCACCACGAGCATCGCATGGCGGTATATCGAAAACCTTGTACCGACTACGCACTAGATTCTTTTGGCCCGGCATGGCAACTCAGGTTAAAGCATTCATCGCGAATTGTGACATCTGTAAGACTTGTAAAGCACCTAATAGTACCCTTCGACCACCAATGGGGAAAGCCTTTACGGCGGAGAGACCGTTTCAGATGATCTACATCGATTTTCTTGGTCCTTACCCTCGCTCTAAATGCGGAAATACCCATATTGTCATTGCATTAGACCAACTAACGAAGTTTGTAATGATCAAGCCACTCAGAAAAGCAACCTCGGAGACGGTCAAGAAATTCTTAATTGAAAACATTCTTTGTTTATTTGGAGTGCCAGAGACAATACTATCCGACAACGGAAAGCAGTTTACAAGTAGGGAGTTTGACAAGCTGATGTCCTCGTATGGTATAAACCACGTCAAGACTGCTGCATATTCCCCTCAAGCTAATGCGAGTGAGAGGGTGAATAGATCGATTTTAGCGGCCATTCGATCGTATATCGACGAAGATCAGCGGAATTGGGACTTACATCTCCCCTCGATCTCAAGCGCGCTTTGCACGACAGTCCATTCTGCGACTGGGGTATCACCATACGAGGCTCTGTTTGGTCAAACTATGGTGGAACATGGTTCCGATTACAAACTGTTAAGGGACCTAAACGGTCTAAACAACTCGGAAATCAAAGTTTTGTCGAAAGCCTCCCAAATGAATATTTTGCATTCCTATATAAAAGAATCGTTAGCTAATGCACACACCAAATACGAGAATGTATATAATACTCGCAGTAAATCTGTTAAATTTTCTGTAGGTGAAACAGTGTATAGGAGAAATTTCATCCTAAGTGATGCGTCGAAGAAAATCAATGCCAAATTGTCTCCAAAATTCATTAAAATGAGAGTTAAAAAAGTTATAGGAAACAACCTATATGAATTAGAGGATATGAATGGGAAAAGAATAGGTATCTATCATTGTAAAGACATTCGTCGATAAGACACTTATATTTTGCCCGGCTGTCAGTCTGTGCACGAGACTCTTGTTAGGATGTTCACATTTCCTGTTCCTTTTGCCTCGTTTGCACTCGGAAAAGTAAGCAGGTTTGTAAGAAAATTAACTATATCCCATGTGTATAACAGTTTAGCATTTGAATTCGAAACTCATTACTAAGTGGTAATACGTTCCAAAGGGTTAGAAAGTGTTGCATACCTTTGGGGTTATTTTCAATTTGTTCCAATCGTGTGGTGGGTACATACAAAATGATACTTACCTTTCGATTTCATAGGAAATAACGATATTGTGGAAAATTCACAATGATCGGTTATTGAAAATTTAAAATTAATAGGGTTAAACTAAATAATAAATAAAAAAATAATAAATAAATAAAAAAAAAAAAAATATAAAAATAATAAAATAAGTAAATTATAAAAATAAAAATAAAATTAAGGTTAGGGTGGGTATTGAACCGGCGATAGTTGAGTGATGATGTGGGTCGGTGCACGGAACCATTGAGCTATCGGAGAGTTGTAGTAAGCTTGATAGTGGGTCAATTTTATCTGTAGAACCATAGGTTCTAAATTAATATAAGATAAATTAAAGAAAAATTATTAAAAAAAAAAAAAAAAACAAAAAAAAAGGATTACTGATACAAAGAAAGGCAGTAGTATGAGTGATGGCCTGATTTTTGTTTGTTTGGCTAAATTCTTAGATTTTAACTAAAAATCTGAAAATTTCAATCCTAAAAATAGCAAAAATTCTAAATATTATTGCATGATAAAAATGAAATTTTTGTAGTCAAAATTACATTTTTAATTGGGATATAAAGATGACCGGATCCACTTCCATGTTTTTAGTACATTATACGTACGAGTACAAGTACTAGCACAGGTACAAGTACAAGTACTATCTCAAGTACAAGTACAAGTTAAGGATAGATCCTAAATCACAAAAATCATCAGTTGGTTTCTGGAGTTTAGTGCGGTTAGTTGTTTAATTCGGGTCTTGATATAAATTTAAAAATAAAGTTTAAAAGTTCAAACAAATAATCTCAATTTTTTTTTAAACTGTAATAGTGAGAAAACAAAAAAAAAAAAAAAATAAAATCTGTGAATTTGCATCGTAGTATATGCAAAAAAGAAAAAATTCATCGAAGCCATAAAACCAATATCTTGGTTAAATTTATGCTAAAAATTCAAAACTGTCCAGGTAAATCTCGGCACTAGGCCTTTTAGAATTTTATATTATATATATACATACTATATGGTTGTAGATAGTTGATTTATATTTTATCAATTTTTTTTTAAACCATCCAGGTTTCGAATTTTACGAAACCCAGAAACCAACGATATAAAACAAAATTTAAAATAAGAATAAAGGCCATAAACATATGTGTCTCAAAAACCAGCCGTAATCATCCATCACGCCAAAGTCAGCACCAAATCGACTTTGTTACAACCAACGAAAAAGCAGCAAAACCCAACGACCCAACAACTAGCAACAGCCTAAAGCACCCCGCATTGTACCACAGCAAAAGCGCTCAACAGCAACTGCCTAAGGCAGCTTCCTACAACGTGCGAAAGCATAAGTGCACGACAATATTTGCCTCATGCAGCGAATCCCGACAACTACAAGTCCATACAACAACCCTTACATCAACCCTTAAATTCAACATCCAATACATCAAACAACTACAACCAATTCATACAACACGTTTTCATCTTTAAAACAACCCAAAATATTAGAAACTACAAGCTACAAAATACTACAGACTAAAAATCTTAAAAGCTAAGTACACTTATTCGAAAACATATTTTTTTATCACAAAAAAAATCAAAACTAGAATTCTATAAAATCAATCGATTCAACTAATTTAAAACTTGAAACTTATTTATCTAAATTAAAAATTGAATTAAACATCATAAACTTCAATCTATGAAACGAAAACTTGGATACTAGCTTTAAAACTTAAATATCTAAAGTAAAATTTACAAACTAGTATAAAACTTAAATATCTAAATTAAAACCTACAAACTAGAATAAAACTTAAATAACTAAATTAAAATTTGATCTAGAATATCGTAAATTACAAAATTACAAACTAGCAAAATAAAGCTTACAAACTAGCATATACAAAAAAAAAAAAAAAAAAAGAAAAAAAACTTTAAACAAGTTAAAATTTAACTAGAATTAATCCAATAAAAAAAAATCATAACTTACAGTATAGCATACAAAAATAAAAAGCTAATCAAAATTGAACAAAAACTAAATTACATGCAAAACACTAATCTAAACCAATCAATCAAAAATACAAAAAAAAAATAGTAGAAAGAATTTATTAATATTTATTTTATAAAGCAATAATATTTCGATATCGAATTTTACTTCAAATCTAATTGTATTTTAATAGGTAATTTTATTAAGATATAACAAACCAACAAACTACAAAATATACGAGCAAAGCGTACAAAAAAAAAAACATTTAAATCATCAATCCCATCGAAGCGGTGCACCTCCTCGACGGCGAACGCCAACTACATTAATTAAAGATAAGTAAGCAGCAAAGCTCGGTAAGTCAATTCTTATTGAAATATATTTGAATAAATTTGATTATCGAAATTTGCTTATCATATACATACACCAACCTAAATAGAAAAGCTACCGATAAAGTGAGCTTTTTTGCTTACTACATTTTTAAAGCATACTTTGAGGCTTAAACATTTTTTTTTATCTTGTGAGACTAGAATTTTTTTTTGTATTGGAATATAAATTTTGTGTGGTTTGCCTAAAATCAGGCTAAAAACTGGTATAAATAACGAGTCATATTCGATAATATCGTTATAATTTAAAAATCATAGATACACACACACGACGTTGGTTCGATTAGTTTTTTTTTGTGTGATTGTTGTGAGATACGCTTTATGAAGCTTGAAAATAAGACAAAATTAAAAGACTATATAAAACTATACAATACAAAAACAAAAACAATTTGAATTATAATTACAATTAAACACAAATCATATCATTTCAATTATATAAGTATAATCTTTGTCTTCATTATTTTTTTTGCTTATTATTTCTATTTATATCTTTTTAATAAAATGATTTATAACGTTTTACGAAACTTAATGCGTTCTAATTTTCAAAAGTGAACATGGGAAGTTTATTGAAAAATTTTAGATGAATTTTTTTGTAAGAAAACTTAAAATGGAATTTTAAGAACATATTTTGGGGTGGATGTGGCGGAATTAAAGGACCTTTTAGAAAAAGGGCAGTACATCATGGTGTCCTAAGTGTAAAATTTTTAGGACACAACGGAATTCATTTAGGGGGCCTTTGCAAATAAATAACGAGGTCGCAATGGCCATGGACGCTTTATTAAATATTGCGTGGGGGGGTTTGCCTCTTTTGGACTATAACACCAAAGTCCTTTCCACTCACCAGGGTTGCCAAGTCATCATTTTTCTCTCTCATTTCACATTTTATTAAAACACGAATAGTAATCTATTTTTGTTTCAAAATTGGATGAATTTTGGGTCTCGTTTTTTTTTTTTTATTAATTCGAACCAAAATTTTTTTTTATTTCGTTATCATCTCACACTAATTCGGCATGATATTAAACGTAACAAACGTTCTCGGTTACTATGGCAAGAATCCACCCATTTCGACGAGCTAAGCCTTGGCTTCAAGCAAGCATGCCGAGCCGTAGTAACCAGGACACCCTTCACTTCAGCTGCCAGGATTGGCCTATAGGATCCTGTAGCCTATGGGTCATAATGGTGGCATAAGGAGTGAAGGTATATAAGTACACACAATTTTAATTGTGGTAGTTAATTGTACTTGGGTATTTCTATTTTGAGGGTTATAGTACCTCCCCTTTTTGGGAGATTCGAAACATTTTCCTTTTAAAATATGTGTACTTATTCGAACACCATAGGTTCCGTTACAAAGCTACAATTTTTATATGTAAAACAATTTTGTAAAAAAAAAAACGGAAACTATTTTTTTTTCATTTACCTTTTTTTCTCAGACCAAAGTTAGTTATTCAGGATTTTATAGGTAACTCATTCCTCTTAATGACTGAAATAACTGCTCGCATCGACAGGTACCTACTGTGAATTTTGCAAACGATTTTATATGGCAGTTTTCAAGTGCACAAAAATACTTATAAAATCGGGCATTTCAACGAATTTGGAACTTATTTCGGAGTCAAATTCGGCAATAATTCTATGTTTATGGAACAAATCGAAAAAAAAGTAAGAGAACTTGTCTTTCAAGAAATATTCTGCAAGTCTTTTTCGTATTCAATTTTATAGTTTAGATTTTTTGCGTAGTATTTTTGATACGTCAAATCCTGGTTTATCTTCTGATGTTCCAAAAGAGCTAGGTTGCATTTGAATGCACATTTGCATTTGAATGTTGCATTTGTTGACGTTTCAAATCAAAAGTCCTGACTCTGAGTTTATTTTCTCCGTTTCAATAAAATTGAGTAAAAATAAACAAAAACTCAATTTTATTGGCTCATTGCGACAAATCAACTCAAAAATAACAACAAATCATGGTTGTTTGAATGAAAAAATTCAAGAGAAAAAAAAAATAAACAAACGAAAAATCTGAATTTGTTTATTAATGATTTCTTGGTGATGACTCGAAAATAATTGAAAAATATCTATCATATAAACTGGACATTTCTGATGCATCTTCACCTAGTCCTACAACAATATCTTCAGTAAAGTTATCCCAACTGCCTTCAAATGATAAATAATTAAATAATTGTATGCTTTTTTGTATTGATCGCTGATATTGAGTGAAGCAAGCCCGGGAGACTTGCCTCCGCTACCCAGTGAATCTTACAGACAGACCAATTTATTAAAAAAGCGATATCAAGAACTGTTCCTTATAATACAGTAAAATAAGGAGAAAAAAGGGGTAAATCTCGGAATGAATGTTAGTAGAAATTTTTTTTGCTCAATATCTTCCTTTTGCCATTCTATAACATAACTCAAAAGTCTAGAAAAATCTCATGTCCGCTTGTCGCGATTTCAAGGTCAAATCGCGAAATGGAGATTTTCAAAATTAGCAAAAATAGGCTATGGTATTATATACACATATGATACATGATTTCAAGGTATTTTTTAATGCAAATTCCAAAAAATCTAAAATCGTATTTTAGAAAAAGTTCAGCTGCGTCATAAATGCTTCCTTCCAGTGAGCAAATGAGTTTTTTTATTTTTGCTCAATTTTCCATGGGACTTTTGATTTTAAACGACCTATATTATGAATTTTACTCGCAGTTTTGAGTTTAACTCAATTAATGTTTTGCTACATCTAGATAGGTAGGTATCATGAATTATAAACTCTGCAACCATTTTAGATAGCAAGACATGCTGGTTTAAAGAATTTTATCATTAAAAACTAAAAAAATTCCAAAGCCCCAAAATCGTTTGTAGGTTAACTCAGAATATTCGCTTCCTAGTTCACTCTGATTTGAGCCACGAGATCTTATAAAATTTACTATTTTGTTTGGTTTTGTCCCATATTTATTTGTTGATTAGGAAAAAAAGGAGGTGCCAGGTGCATGTGTGTCAAAAGCTGTGAACATAAAATCTAAATTATAATCTAAAACTCAAAATTAATAAAAATGTGGACAGAGCCGGGCCGCAAGTTTGACATGCCTGGTCTACGGCATGATGTCTTGATGAAGCATTTGCAAATAAGGAATGCAATTACTGCGAGTGTGATTAGTAATCCAAATGCACTCATTACTATGTGGGGTAGGTTATGGGTATGGATTTGGTTTGGCATGGTAAGTTGTTGCAGCTTGATTTGTTCTCGGATCTCGTTAAGCTCTTGATTGAATGAGTTGGTGGCTGATGGGTTGTATTGGATTGCTACTAGCCGAAAAGCATCTTGGAATTGGACCTCATCAGCTAATCTGGTGTATGAAGACTGAACATTGTAAGAATGAATTTGTTGACCTTGAAGGTTTACGTGGTTGTTTTTAGCCACACAATTAGGTTGAAGCTTCAATATTCAATTTCCTTTTAATGCTATAAATGAAGTTTGGTGGTTGCAAACCACATTAAACATAGTTTTTTCTTTGACTGCAAATATCCATTGATTTAGTTCGGGAATTTTTGTCCACACTGAGCTGGTCTTGATTATGACTAACTCTAATGCTGATAGATTTGAGTTATTGTTGAGTAAATTGATCTCGCACATGCTAAAATTTGCTCCCGATTGGTATTCGGGATGAGTTTGCCTGCATAAAAAAATGGTCCCCATTAGTTGTGCTACATGCAGAAAGTTCTGTTTTAGTTAGAGGATAGTAATGGTCGTGAGTAGTATAAATAGGTAACTCCCTTTCCACCTTGGCACCAAACTTGGCATCGGCACGGCACGGCACCGCACTTCCCAATTGGGATACATGCCAAGTTTCCCGTTTGATTCCAATTGGGAATAATTGTCACTGGTTGGATTTCTAGCACCATTTGTATTTTAATTGGAATATTGGTTGTGGGATTGGGTTTCCATTGATAAATTGGTTGTGGGATACACTTTTCTAGTTGGATTTCTTTGGGTTGTGCTTGGTACCGGTCGTATTTCAAGTTCAAAAATTAAATTCTTGTTGGAATCGTGCTGATTTGGTTGGATAGCTCCTACTCCATCCAATTCAAAATCTATGTCACTCCCACTCCACCCAATACAAAATGATGTGTGCACCGATGGTTGAGTATGATCTGCACTAAACTTGGCACCAGCACGGCACCCAATACATATTTAGTTGGATAATTTCTGGCACAACATTGGCATGCCGTGCGCATGCAATATAAAATTGATTTGTACATATTCTTATTAGGATATTCATATGCTTAGGATCAAAAAGAAACTAGCATTAAAAAATACTTACTTCTGTTGGTTGTGGTGGTTAGAAAAGACTTACTTCTGTTGGTTGTGCTGGTTAGAATTGTGTACAATGCAAGAGAAAGTCAGGAAACAAAGAACCCATTAAGTAAGAAAAAAATGATACAAGTTTTTCTTTTCTTTTTTTTTTATTAAAAACATATTTTCTTTCCTTATATCAGGTTTACAATTATTTTCTTATCGTTATGTTTATATTTTATTTTATTCTCAAACTATTCTGGTTACAATTTGTTCAAGCGGATTATAGTCAATAATTCTATCATGAAGCATAAGGCAGTAAGCTGAAGTATTTGCTGGAATTTGTTTTGATGTTCTCATTTCCAAACGTATATCAATGGGTCCTGTTTTCATAGTTTCATTTTGATGTCTGCAGTCCACCACGAAAACTGGAGCACGTGATTTAAATAATTCCCAGGAAAGAAGTGGTTCAGTGATGGTTTTATTATAGTAGGTTTTTTGAAAGTCGGTGTACATTTTGTAAAACAGACTATATCTATTTTTTTCAAAAGAAACATTGAAATCTTCATGTGGATAAACATCAGAGTTTAAATAAACTTTTAAGTCTGTTAGATTACAGTGATCAAACGTTGTAGGATCAGCAGTCAGATTTTTATTTTTACCAGTTTGTAGAGCAAAAACAATGTATCGAGGTTTTTCTATTTGTGTTGTTGTCTTGACATTCCAGATATGATGATCAGAACTTGGCAACATGGGATATTCATAAAGATCCCAGCTTCGGAAAGCAATTTTCATCAGGTTCGGACTGGCCATATAACTGACTTGGCGATTGCCACCCGGGCCCTCAGCTATCCCATAGTTACAAAATAAAAATACATAAAGAAAATGTAAAAAACAAGCACAAATACAGATTTCAAACAAAGAAAATGGGCCCGTTTAACAAATGCAGGCCCTTACTCTAACTATTTATATAAGAAGTGAAAAGGTTTGGGGCCCCAGGGGGGTACAATTGTGCCATTGTACCGGAGCAGTGTCCCGGGGCCCCCACGTGCATATGGCAGGGATTGTTGATTGGAAGAAACAGAATGTAAGAAATAAACAACGAAACAAACAGATACCTATGACGTGCACTCCGTTTCCTTATTTTCACCTAAGATATCTATTTTAAAGACTTGAATCAACAGAAACAGAAAAGATACAAATTATAGGGGTTTTCGAGTACCGTACTTCTCCTCGGGTCTTGCTTGTACCTAAAATTAATGGACCCCCGTAATAATTAAATGGGTTTTGTAAATTCCAAGTACAAATTAAAATTATTTCAATTCCAAAATCACAGGGGATCTTTTGAGAGCTTTTTCACACAAGCGCCCCAAAATAAATAAAAGGGTATGGGGTATCCTTTTGGATATCTGCAACATTTTTTCTTTCATCAAATATATTTATAAGGAAAATGAGTGAATGTTTCCAGTTTCCAAAAAAAAAAAACTCAGAATTTCTGAATGACTGCAAACAATTTGAACCAAAATTCAGAACTTTTGGAAATAAAAAAAAGCTTTTAAAATAAGGAAAGAACAAGTCTCATAAACCTTTTTTTTCTTAGATAAATACAGGATTATTTAAATTAATTATTTTGTCTATAAGTCTAAAACTCTTAGTAATAGGCTCTAATCTAGCAAAACTCGATTTTAGCAACAAAAAAATAATATGTAGTAATAAAGCATACATCTAACTTCTAAACAGTTCACCTGTAACTAAGTCGATTTTAAAATCATAGCGTTTTTTAGATTTGGAAGTGCGATGTATATTTTATTTTTTGTTAAAATACAGCTTTAGCTAATTTCGGGTCTATTACTAAGGGCTATTGCCTGTTAGCAGTTGGAAGTTCAAAAATTTGAAAAAGTTATTCCGCTTTTTAATAAAATTTACAACTGTTTGTGAAGAATTTTCAAATTAAAAATTTTTTTTTTCATTTTTTTCATTTCATTTTATTTTTATTTATTTCAAAAGCCGTGAGATTAAATCTCATTTATGACTTAAAAATACGTACATATATAATACAAATTCAGTTCTATGCTAAAAAAAAAAAACCATGTAAACAAAATTCTATTCATATTTACATATTTACAAACATTTTTGAAAATGTTAAAAGAAAAAATAATAAACTTAAAAAATAAGAAAAGAAAACAAGTATCTTTTAATAATTACACTGGTCAACAAGGTTTTTGCCACAAGAACCAAAATATACTTTTCTAGTAGTTTTTAGGGTGCTGAATCCGAATCTGAAGTCAGAAATTTGATTGGCCTTCGTTTTTGAAATATTACCGTTAGAAAATGTCAAAAAACGTAATTTTGGCTGTTTTCGAGGTTATGTTTTTATGTGGAGTAATTAATTGTGATACAATTTGTAACGGTACCTATAAGAGCTAGTTTTATTTTTTCAAAAAATGTTTAAATCTTTCTGATATCTCTTTTATTTCCCGAGATATTTAAAATTTAAGTAGCGGTCTTTGAATCAGAAACAACACTGGCTAACCAAATTACACTTTTTTTGCCACAAGAATCAAAATATACTTTTCTGAAGGTTTTTGGGTTGCTGAACTCGAATCCACAATCAGAAAAATTCTATTAGCCTTCGTTCTTAAAATATTACCGTTATAAAATGCAAAAAAAGGTTTTTTTTATAACGGTTATATTTCAAGAACGGAGGCTAATAGAATTTTTCCGATTGCGGATTAGAGTTCAGCAACTCGAAACCCTTCAGAAAAGTATATTTTGGTTCTTGTGACAAAAATTCTGTGACCAGTGACTTAAACTTTAGATTAAGTTTAGTTTCTCTTTGACTTATTAAATGAACTTAAGATATCTCGAGCAATAAAAGAGATATCGGGAAAATTTAAAAAGTTTTTGAAAGAAGAATAGGTATCTGTTCTTATAATAACCGTTACAAATTAGTTTATAATGAACTACCCCACATAAAAACAGAACCTCGAAAACAGCCAAAATTACGTTTTTTGACATTTTCTAACGGTAACATTTAAAAAAAAGGCCAATCAAATTTTTCTTACTTCAGATTCGGATTCAGCACCTTAAAAACTACTAGAAAAGTATATTTTGGTTCTTTTGGCAAAAAAAAAGTTAAATTTTGTTGACCAGTGTTATTTTATATACGAATAAAGCGTGAAAACGCAATGCTGTGTCTGGGTTTTGTATATGTTCAAGTAAAGAGCGGGTAAAATTATTGAAACTAATCATACTTTTTATATGAACTGGCAAACTGTTCCAAATTCTGGCACCAATTACAAAGAAAGATCTTCGAGTCTGTAAAGTTGTACTTCTTGGAATGTTTAAATTATTCGTGCGCATAGAAACTGAAAACTCAAGCTTGTCATACAAATATCCGGGCGTTCTTAAATGCATTAATTTAAAAATGTATTTGCAAATCTCAACTGCAAAATGTGACATCATAGATACACCAAAAATACAGTGTGAGAGATGTGACACATGATCGAATCTTCTTAAAGAATGCACGAAACGAATGCAAGAATTAAATGCTACATTTAATTTTTGTTTACTTACTGAATCCATTCCACTATATAAACGGGAACCATAAGTTATAATCGAAGCTAAAAGAGTTTTTACCAGCACTAGTCGTGTTGGCTGTGGAATATATATTGAAAATCGCCACAAGCGTCTGAGACCTCCGTAAATTCCACAAATTACTTTTTTAACATGATCAGACCAGGTGAGGACTTTGTTAAAAATAAAGCCCAAATTCTTAACGGAAGAACTGTATGCAATTGAGTGGTCATTTAAAACTAACCTAGGAAAACTCGAGTCATCTAAATTGTGTTTATAGATAATTATACTTTGTGATTTGCTCGGGTTCAAGACTAAATCATTGTTAATGGTCCACTCATGAATGTTTTTTAAATCATCGTTAATATTACAGACTGCGTCTTCAACTAGACCGATCGAGAAAGGTAAATAAATTTGCAAGTCATCGGCATAAAGATGATACTTACAGTTGTTAATAACTTCTACAACATCATTAATAAACATGCTAAAAAGAATTGGGCCTAATAATGAGCCTTGAGGAACACCTGCTTTAAGGTCTTCAAAATCAGATATTAAAGATCCAACACATACAGCTTGTTTTCGGTTCGACAAATAACTGTTTATCAGTTTTAAGGCGCATGAGGAGAAATTAAATTTAACTTTAAGCTTATGAATAAGGATTGAATAAGTAACAGACCCAAAAGCATTTGAAAAATCCAGCATACATAAAACAGATGCTTTGTCTGCATTCATTGCAACCCGCAAATGTGCATTTTCCGAAATGCAGATTGAAACGGCGACAAAAGATTGTGAAGTTCAACGTACTCTGAAACTTGTTTGAACATTATTTTCCCCAAACATTTCGAAAGAAACGGAAGAATGCTAATAGGCCGAAAGTTAGACAAATCATTAGAACTTCCCTTCTTACGTAAAGGAATAACTTTTGCTGCCTTCCAGCAAATTGGAAAAACTGACTTGGTCAAACAATCGTTATAAATGTTGGTAAAGCTGGGAAGAAGTGCTGGTAGCAATAGTCGGATAAATTTGGGTGAAATATTGTCCAAAGCAATAGCATTAGAACTTATTGAAGATAGAGAATTGAAACACTCTTCAGGTGAAACACAGCCAAAAGAAAAGGATCCATCAGCAGTGTTTGAGGAAGATGTTTCATTTGTTCGCAGACTGTTATTGACGGACAGACAGACAGACGCGGCAAAAAAATTATTCAAATTATTTGCGAAATCGAGATCTTCAAAGGCTTCTAAACTAGGTTTGCAAACCGTTCCTAGGTTTTTCAAATTGTTCCACAATATTTTGGTGGAATTTCTTGATGTGTTCAATTTGTCCAGGTAGTATGTTTTTTTAGAATCTCTAATACATCTAACCACTCTATTTCTACAGGATTTATAACGTTCCCAGTCATTTAATGCTCTAGTATTTTTGTACACCCTGTACAAGAAATTTCTCTCAAGGATTAAAATACTTATTTCTGGTGTAAACCAAGGGCAGTTGTTGTTTGCAAGTTTTCTCTTGATTGGAACATTTTTTTCATATAAGTATTTTAATAAGTTAGTTAAAAATTCAACTTTAAAGTCAATTGAAGAAGAATATCTAAAAAAATGCCAATCGATTTGTAAAACTTCCTGGGAAAGCTCTTCCAAATTGATGTTTTTAAAATCTCGGTAAAATATAAATTTATTTTCATTGGAACTTTCAACCACTGCGTCATAAATTAAATAAGTTAAGTCATGATCAGCAACACCATGGGTTTGATTAAAAAACAAAACTTTGTTTTTATTTGAAACAACACACAAATCGATAGCAGTTCCACTTGTAAGTGTAAATCTTGTAGGAAAATAACTAACAATATGCAAACTGTGGGAATCAAAAATGTTTTCCAAATGGTTACATGCAGATGAGGTAACACTTACATCAACATTCAAGTCACCACATAAAATCATATTTTGGTATCGGGCACTATACCTAGACATAAATGATTCAAAATCTTCAAATGGAAAACGTCCTGGATGTCTGTACACGCAGTTAATCAACACTTTTTCATGAGGCAAAATAATTTCTACTAAAAGGCACTGAATATCATTAGTTTTAAAAAAATCTAAGCACACAGCTTGAATTTCATTACGCTCATAAACCATAACTCCAGAAGAACGCACATCACCATCACATCGAAACAATCGGTAGCCTTCAATATTCAGCTCCCAGTCTTCAATTAAGTTATTTGAACTAGTTGATAACCAAGTTTCAGACAAACAAACTATATCAGTTGTTACCGATTGAAATAACAATCTTAATAAACAATTGATAAATCTTTGGGATAATGCTTCGAATATTCATATGACAAACTCTTAAGCCCGAAGAACGCGATGAAAAAATATTCAACGTTGTGTTCCCAAAGTCACCATCATTAATGCCAGGATTAGAGGAATTGCTTGGACTATTCATAATAGTATTGAAAAGAAATAAAAGGAATAATAATAAGAAATTTGAATACCAAAATGGATCCAAATAATGCAGAGACAACCTGCCAGAAACAGCTTTTTCATCAAAATCAAAAATAAAAAAATTATTTTATATTAAGAATATTTAATACAAGAAACAAGATATATAAAGAAATTATTGTAAATGTTTGAATTTTAATGCAAATTAAATTAAGAAATGTAAATAAATGGATATAATTTAAGAATTCGATTAGTTTTATTTAGCTTTTTTGTTTGTTAAGAAAAAATCACATCAAGCACGAGCACGAGCAGCGGCAGCAACAACAGGAACAAGCAATCGATGTAAATCATCCAAATGGTTAATTTTTATAAACTGGTCAGTTGGCTTGATTTTGAGAGCGACAACTCCATAGAAAGATTGCACAGAAAACAATTTTTTTTCTTCTTTTAACTTCATAGCAGCTTTACGAATAAGAAGTGCACTTCCAGAAAGGCATTCAAATGCTCCAATAGCACGATTGGAAGAAAAACCAATTTTCTCAAGCATGACCGGAGCAGAGGCAAAGAAACTTTTAAGAAATTTGATGCGTTCACCTTGAGAATGCAATTTAACAACAACGGGGGCAGATTGTTGATCATGATGCATGCCTTCGGGCTTTCCTTTAGAAGTATTCTTTTTTAAACGAAAGACATCGAAGGAACCCAATGTATATTTTGTGATTTCACATATTTTTTTCACAATATTTTGTAAAGATTCATTGGGACTTTCAGGTATCCCCGTCAAAAACAAATCACTCTTGCGTACTTCATTTTCAAGCTTGTTGATTTTATAGTTAAGAGCAAGCAAGTCACATTGGTAAACACTGATGTCAAGTTTTTTATTAACCTCACTTTTATGTTTGCATATTTCATTGTCGAAATTATTCGAAAAAGAATCCACTTTTTTATTTAGAGTTTGGAGATTATTATTAACTTGTGATTTAAAGTCCTTTATATCTTGTTTGAAGCCAATCATTTGACTGTCCATTGAAAGATGCAACTTTTCAATCATTTTGGCAAGGTCTTCATTGGATGTTGGCATGATGAGAAAGTATTGTTCAGTTTATTGACACTTTATAATGCAGAAAACAATTAATAATAAAATTGTGAAGACTTTGATCACAAAAACTTGTAATAAATAGTTTATAAAATAAAATAAATTAAATTAATTAATTGCCGGAGCTAGATATGCACGTGTACTACTCGTTTGACATTTCACTCATTTTGGATTAATTAAAAATAAATAAATTCCATATATTTTCTTAAAAGAAAAATAAAGACAACAAAGACCCCCAACTAAAATTTTGCCCCGGGGCCACAGCAGCTCAACCTACTACGCCTCTTGGAACTCTGTTCCCATGCTCTCTTTATTTAATTTTAAGAAGTAATTATTAAAATAAGAAAAGTCAAAAGAATGATGTGTTAGAAATGGAAAAATATATGCAAAAATTCTGTTTAGATCACCAAAAATCTTTATACAAGTGTACTTTCCTTTTCCGAGCCGAAACAAAAATTCAAATTTTTTTGGTATCTATTGTAGGTAACTTTTTTTTAGTTCCGTGGATGAAGCAGCTGTGGCGGGCCCCTTTTATCATTTTCCCACCCGGGCCCCTTTGAACCAGTCCAACCCTGATTTTCATACAGCTGCTTTTATTTATAGATTTATATAAGTTTAATTTCATGGAATCTGATAAGGCTACGTGGGGTACTTTCCATTGTATTTTTTGAATGTTAATTTGTACTTTTTCATTGGTTGGAGAGATTAGTGCGTTTTCATCCACTCTTGCACGAGTGATAATAAGATCATGTCGAGCATTTGGAATGATTTTTTTATAATCTTCAGCGAATCCTAAAAGTTTGTTCAATGGAATACAGTAATTCAAATGAAATGGTTTCAAATTAATAGGTGAGTCAGGAGACCAGGATGCGTTTAACAGCATATCACTCTCATTTTTAGTTAAAGATAAATAATTTTATATGTTGTTGTTTTTTTTTTTACGATATTTATTTATATTTTAGAATTTGAATACTTTATTACATTGTTCTAATAAAAACCTTAAGCATAAATGACCACAAATAAACGTATCAAAATTTTGTTCGGTTATATAATTATAGTTTATTTTTTTACCAAGATAGCTTATTAATTCTGAGGGTGGTCTTAAATTTCCAAAACTATCAAAATACTTAACAGTATTATTTTTTTTATTTCTTATATATGCTACCCAATGAGTTCCCAAGCCACTTTCACTATCCAGATTTATAACATCACACTCTTTTAATGTTGGTACTTTTGGTAAAGAGTTACGCATAAAAACTCCAATAAAATGCTTCAAGTGTTTCTTTCCAAACTGATGAATATCAAAATTGCTTAAAGGTTTGTTAGGTAGCAACTCAATTAGTTTTTTGTGTTTGTTGGGTTCAAAAAAAGTCCAAGACCATTTTTATATGGTTTTAAAAACAGTCCATTTCCTTGGATAGCAACTGACTCCATAGTCTTATTAAGACGCTTGTTTTCTTCAAACTGTCTTTTAGCAGCTCGTACATCATTGAGCGCTTTTACAACGCCAGCTGCTTCACCTGTTAGTGATCCCACAGCAGATAAACCAGCTAGAATAGGAGCTAGAAGTGGTAGAAAACCACCACTTTTTGGAAGTGGAATTATTCTTGGTGTTTGAATTTGTTTTTTCTTATTTTTAATAACATTTTTTGCAGCCTTCACAGCAATATTAGCAATAGATGTTGTTCCACAAAAATTTATATTGTTTTTAATAGCATTTTTTGCTTTGCTTATAGCCTTTTTAAACATGTTCTGTTTGCAAACCTTTTTTGATTTTGTCTTTTTAGTTCTTTTAATAGCGTTTTTGGTCTTGCAGTTGCCCATTCCAAATTTAGTTTTAGCTTTCATCATGTTGGTTACTAGGAGTCCACTTAACTTTTTAGAGGTTGATGAGTCGTTTGCTTTAAATCTTTTCCACGCTTGCTCGGTTAGAATTTTATCAGCAATGTGTCGGTCTGAGAGAAAGCTACTTTTTGAGTATGCAATGTCATGAAGACGACAAGCCTCATCCAGTTGGTTGATTCCTTTATCTCCTCTTCGTAGACTTTCCTCCAATTTCGTTCCAGGTCCACAATAATTGTATGAAGGAATATGTAGTTCAAATGGTAGCTTATCTATAACTTTATTCAAAAGCCCTTCTCCTTCAAATGATTTTCTTTTTTTATTACACTGATTCTGAGTGTTATGTTCAATCATAGTATGATTAACACACCTTCTTAGTTGAAGGTTGAAACATTTATGATTACAAGTGTATAAAAACAAAATGTTTTATTAAAAAAGATCTTAGTCGTCATTATGCGTTTTGTAAAGCAGTCAGATGTCATAAAAGTAAGGAATTTTGATTCCAATGTAAAAATTAAGAAAAAAAATGGAAACTTATTTCCAAACAGTATTCGAGGAATTATCGTTGGACCATCAAACTGCGGAAAAACAAATGTAATGCTTAGCATTCTTCTTGACCCCAATGGTTTAAAATTTGAAAAAATCTATATTTATTCCAAATCCTTACACCAACCAAAATATAAATATCTTAAAAAACTTATTACTTCTATTAAAGGAATGGAATACAACGAATTTTCAAACAATTGTGAAATAATGCCACCTTCAGACGCTAAAAACAATTCAATATTTTTATTTGATGATGTCGCTTGCCAGAAACAAAATAATATTAGAGACTATTTTTGTATGGGTCGTCACAATGGAGTTGATAGTTTTTACTTATGCCAGTCCTATACTCATACACCAAAACATCTAATTAGAGACAACGCGAATTTCATTATTCTTTTCAAACAAGACGAATTGAACTTGAAGCATGTTTACAAGGATCATATTAACTCTGATATGACATTCAATCAATTCAAAGAGTTATGCTCACATTGTTGGACTGACAATTTTGGATTCCTCGTAATAGACAAGGAGAACAGTATTGAAAAAGGTCGCTACAAAAACAGTTTCAATAAAATTGCTATACTATAAATATACATATTTCAATTAAAATCAAAACATTCAGACAACAACACTGTTTGGGAAAACTCGTCCTTCCTTTTAATTAAAAAATAAAATTCAATCAAAAATATTTTTATCCGAACCATAGAAATGGATGAGAACGTGTTAAGAGATTTAATAAAAACAAAAAATGTGCTAAGAAATAAATATTTTCAACTAAAAACTGGCAAAATGAATAGAGAAACTGATTTAGAGACTATAGGGCATTGGTTTTACTTTCGAATGTGATTGAAACTCGTCAACCTAGTTATTTGTTTGATAAGCTACGCTTTGGATCCTCTAGCAGATCTCATCAACTCATTTATCCACGATTTACATGTTTAACATCTGAGCGACAATTCCTAGTTAGCTCTATTCGCCTATGGAATTCCCTACCAGGGCAAATACGGAGGTGCGGCGGCACTGAGAGATTCAGAATCGAACTTAAAGCTCACTACTCTAATTAATATATATTTTTTTTCCTTTCTTCTTTCTTATTTCTTATATTAAAAAACATAAATGGAGATGTATGTTTAAAAACTTATACATTTTTGAAAATTATTATTATTATTATTGTTATAAATTATAATTGTTTAATACTTTTTCAATTTTGTTTTTAATTTTTGTAATTTTTAATTTATTATATTTGTATACTGTTATATTGTCATAAACATATATATGTTCTGTAGCTCAACTCAATCAAATTTTTAAGCTTCACTTGCTATAAGATAATTTAAGTCTTAATGTGTAAGCATTCGATCGAAATAAAAACTAAAACTAACTAAAACTAAACTTTCAAACCAATTGTGGAACCATTGAACAAATTGGTTGGAAATGTTACAAAAGAAACAACACAGCAGGATGATGGCATAAAAACAATCAAACCTCGTAAGCTACATTTCAAATCTTTTGATGAAAATGAAAAGGAAGAAGAACATGACAAAACAAGATACATTCAAGAAATGGATACTACAGATGACTCCTTTTTATTCAGTACACCAATAAATAGTTTAACCCTAAACAAAACATCTTCTCTCGTTAAAAATGTCGTTTTGTAATGAATGAACATGATATTGTTGTTGATGATGAAACTTTTACTCGAACTCCTGGTCTCATTGAATTAATTGTAAAGAAAAATCCACGCCCAAAAATATATACTAGTGATGACTTAGAAGAATATGGAAAAATCTTATAAAAAACTAATGCACATAAAACTAATCATGATAGTTCCAATCGAATTAAGTCGGTAGGAGCTACTACAAGCCTCTTTCAAAAAATAAAGGTCTTGTAGGACCTCCAGGAATAGGTTTTAAACTTCTATCGTCTGGTGATTTTGATATAGAAAGTAGATATTTAAACAATGTTGGAAGTAATCCTGAATACCCCCACCAAGCCGTGTGCAAAGGATATGTTGATGATCAAATAAGTCTTAAAGAATCAAGCATTATAAACCACATAAATTCTTCTTTAATGGAAGTTTTATCCACTTTTAATAAGGAAATTCATATGCTAAAAAACCACATAGACTCTACGATAAAGGAAACAATAAAAAGTATGGAGCAAGAAAAATCAGCATCACAATTAATTTCTCAAAAACTTAAAGACTCCATAGAAGAAAAGTATGTTGACGAGAAAATTAAAAATAAAGTTGAACATTTTATGAAGACGCTGTTTCCTAATGTACCCTTTACACCCATAGATTAAAATAAGTAAAAAATGTTATATGTATTTGTATTAATATAAACATAATATAAGTGAAAATGAAGAAAAGATTTTCAATTTTCATAAATTAAAAAAAAAAATTGTAAGTAAGCATTCAACACTTGAACAACAAGGAACTTCAAAATGGACACTGATAAAATAATAAAAGATATTTTTGATTTTTTAAAAACAAATGGCGAGTCAGTATTGGATGAACACTATGGAGAATTTACTAACTGTATTTCAATGGTTAGTAAATTTAAAAATACAACATACATGGAAACATCGCATGGACATCATTACTCTAACTGTTACACTGTGATAGTTCAAAAAACCGACAGAGGGCTCTCATGTCTACTAAAGATAATTGGAGTATGCTTAACACGATGGCGTACTTAGTTTTTCTGGATTAGGTCAAATAATACTCTAGTCAAAGCGTCGGATAAAAAGGCCTCACCTTGCGCAGAGAGGCACTGCCAGTTTTTATTTCATGGATCGATAGGGGTATATTTAAAAGGCTTAAACCCAATTTCTCACCACCTGATCATTCTTTTTAGCGGAGTTATTCACAAAAATTCATTTTTTGGGATATTTTACTTCTAAGCTAATATCTTTGCTCCAGATTGTTGTAGACCAAAAAATAAACATACATTCTCTTTCTTATAATATTTTCTATCGTTATATGTAATTTCATTGTATTTGAGTGAGTAAATATAAAATAGCAGCCATTTAAAGTCAAATTCTTGTTGTTAAAAAACACATTTTTGTCATTATTTCGAAAAAAGCTTATATCATGATTGACATTTTTCTAACCAATTTTGTAGCCCTGTTCATGTCCTGCATTTTAAAGAAAAAATGAGCTCTTTATCACCAAAGATGGCCGAGCAATTGATAAATGAACGCATGCAAAACCGGTGCGAAAACACCCAAAAATATCGTTTTTTGGGAATAACTCGACTTCAGAATGTTCTACGGCAAAAAATAAAGCAATGAATTGTTCGTTACAACATTTTCTATCAATTGAGTGCACATTCTTTTTGTTGAAACAAATAAAAAATAAGTAATATTAAGTCAAAGTCGTTTTTTTGTTTAGCAAACTCTTGCCTTATTGTTTTGCAAACGGTGCAAGTATTGGCTATTAAAATAAAATATTATTGTAGTCCTTTAAATTATCTACAATTTAAAAAATTCAAAAAATTAGAACTCTACGACCCACACGAGCCGAGAAATTAATTTTTTAAAAAAAGGTCCAAATGACCAACGAAAAAACATAAGACAAATTCTCTTATAACAAGAAACAATGAAAACAACCCCTCTCACTGAGAACTAGTATTCGAATCATAAACAAGGGAAATTTTTTTGAATTTTCTTACGGATAAATGCTTTCTTAAAATTATAATAACTCGGCTCCCGTGGGTCGTAGAAAGCTAAATTTTTTTTTGAATTGTAGATAATTTAAAGGACTACTTCTTAGCCAATACTTAAACCGTTTGCAAAATAATAAGGCAAGAGTTTGCTAAACAAAAAAACGACTTTGACTTAATATTACTTATTTTTTATTTGTTTCAACAAAAAGAATGTGCACTAAATTGATAGAAAATGTTGTAACGAAAAATTCATTGCTTAATTTTTTGCCGTAGGACATTCTGAAGTCGAGTTATTCCCAAAAAACGATATTTTTGGGTGTTTTCGCACCGGTTATGCATGCGTTCATTTATCAATTTCTCGGCCATCTTTGGTGATAAAGAGCTCATTTTTTCTTTAAAATGCAGGACATGAACAGGGCTACAAAATTGGTTAGAAAAATGTCAATCATGATATAAACTTTTTTTCGAAATAATGACAAAAATGTGTTTTTTAACAACAAGAATTTGACTTTAAATGGCTGCCATTTTATATTTACTCACTCAAATACAATGAAATTACATATAACGATAGAAAATATTATAAGGAAGAGAATGTATGTTTATTTTTTGGTCTACGACAATCTGGAGCAAAGATATTAGCTTAGAAGTAAAATATCCCAAAAAATGCATTTTTGTGAATAACTCCGCTAAAAAGAATGATCAGGTGGTGAGAAATTGGGTTTAAGCCTTTTAAATATACCTCTATCGATCCATGAAATAAAAACTGACAGTGCCTCTCAGCGCAAGGTCAAATGACGCTTTGACTGGAGTATAAGAAAGATTTTTGCGTTTGAAATTTTGTTTGCACATGCCAAAAATGAGGGTATAAAACACCATATATTTTCCAATTTTTGATTTTTTATCGATGTAAAATGATTGAAAATCTATTTGTTTTGGAAGTATTATACGTAAGAAAAGTTATTTAAAAAAAATCTGTCGAATGACTATTTAAATCATTATTTTCATGGAAAAAAAACGTCGATTTTTCTTACATTTTTTAACTATGAAGGTACAAATATATGCGAAAACTCAACATTTTTATGTAGACACCTTTTATGTGTTAGTAATCTGGAATATTATACATATGTAGATGTAGATATTTAATTAAAAAATCAGCCATGGTATCAATATTTTAATTTAAATTCTTTCAATTTGTTTTAAAATTAAAATATATTTACGATTACTTCCATCTACATACTGCATTATATGAGCTTACATACACAACACATAATATATTTGTCACAATCCATCTCTAACGATTTGTTGAAAAATTCCATATTTTATCCTGAAATACAAGATCAAATCGTTGCCACCGAGTGCTGCATTTTAATTTAAGTAATACGAAAAATATTAGAAAAATTGAAGAAAAATCGATGAATTTTTCCATGAAAATAATGATTTAAATAGTCTTTAGACAGATTTTTTTTCAAATAACTTTTTTTACGACTAATACTTCCAAAAAAATAGATTTTCCATCATTTTACATAGATAAAAAATCAAAAATTAGAAAATATATGGTGTTTTATAGCCTCATTTTTGGCCATCGTGTTCAGCATACTCGGATTATCTTTAGTAGATATGAGAGCCCTCTGTCGGAAAAAAAAGTTCCATTTTCGAACACAGTGTTATTGGTCATCCAACCTATGTGAAGAAGGTCCAGATACTTGCGAATGTTACCATATGGAAAAAATGTTAATTAATATTAAGAAACTTATGTTATTGTATAATAGATTGCAATAAAAGAAAAAAAAATATATATAAAAGTCTTTTATTTGATTTTGTTGAATTCACTCTTTATAAATATGAGTAAGAGTGAGGTTGTTGAGGAGTTGCATAAAGCAGCACGTAGAAACTTCAAACGTTGTCATGTTATAATCAAAGGCTACGATGACTTATGGCAAGCTGACCTCGTTGAAATGAATCCATACAGTGAACAAAACAGAGGATTTAATTATTTAATGACAGTAATCGATACGTTTTCGAAATTTGCATGGGTCATCTCTATGAAAAACAAAAAGGGTATTACCATTACGAAAGGAATGGAACAAATATTTAGATTTTCTTCTAGAATTCCAAAGAATATACAAACAGATGATGGAAAAGAATTTTTCAATAAAAACTTTAAACTCTTAATGGAAAAGTACAAAATTAATCATTACTCAACATTCAGTTCATTAAAGGCTTCCATTGTTGAGAGATTTAATAGAACTTTTAAAGAAAAAATGTGGAAAGAATTTAGTTTCAAGGGAAACTATAAGTGGTTCAATATTTACAAGAAACTACTTAATGATTACAATCACTCTTTTCATAGAACCATTAAATGTTTTCCTGCAGATGTAACGAAGAAAAATTCAAAGTCATTGTTACCGCTTTTTAAAACTGATAAAGAAGGAGCAAGTAAACGAAAATTTAAGATCGGTGACAAAGTAAGAATCAGCAAGTATAAACATGCATTTGAAAAGGGATATACACCAAACTGGACTACTGAGGTTTTTAAAATAAGAAAAATCAAAATTACAAAACCAAATACATATCTTCTTGAAGACTATGAAGGAAAACCTGTTCAAGGTAGTTTCTATGAACCAGAACTGATAAAAACTAAATGTGCAGATATTTTTCTTGTGGAAAAGGTTTTACAAAACAGAGGAAATAAGGTTTTTGTCAAGTGGTTGGGATTTCCATCAGAACATAACTCCTGGATTAATAAAAACGAATTAATGTAAAATTTAAGAAATGTAAAAATTTAAACTCAAGAAATAAAAGATTGATATTTTTTTGTTTATTTTTTCTTTGACTATAATTTTGTTTTTTTTTTGTTTTTTTTTTATTTGTTATATTTGTTATAACTGTGGGTATATATGTATAAAGCAATACCTGTACAAATTAAAAGAGGGGTTTATCAGCGACTCTTCCTGAATTAAATAAAAAAAATCTAAAGAAATACAAAAACCGAATAAAAGAAAGATTTTTTTTTTTTTAAACCATATACCTATTATTGTTCGTTTATTTACAACTATAATTTCTTTTTTTTTCTTTTTACAAATTAAAATGGATTATTACTTCATTTTCATAAATTTGAATTCATATGTGGTGGAACCGATTCGTTTTACAATCTCTACGGCATAGCCACCTCCCCCAATGGATGCCATGCTGCTTACCGAGAGTTTGCAATATCTCTGAGGAAGAAAAGTCTGAAGGAATAAATAAATTAAAAGTTACTTTAAATAAAGAACAATGAAAAAAAATGTATTTTTTTTTTTTAACTTACTGTGAACTCTCCAAGATTTAAGACGATGCGATCCCCCCAAGGCATTTTTACTTTTTTTAGAGCAAAAATATTGTACTTAATATCTTCCATTAAGACCGATATTTTTTTGTTTGGTTTGTAATTGTTTTCGTTCCGCGAGTTAAGCGAGTTTGCTTCTGTTACCGCGTAATCATCTAATGTAAATAACGAATATTCCTCCTCTTCAAAAAACATGATGTTATGGTTAGTGCTAGTAATCGACTGTGCTCGTCGGTAACAACGAAATTTCCTTTTATAGAAGCCCTAGTAGAAGTATCTCAAATCCCCTCTCAATCTTAAAAACCTGATGAAACATATTGTCTTCTATTTTTTTCTTTAAAAAATATTTTCGTGTTCATTCAGGAAAATAATATTATATTAAAAATTGAATTTTCTGAATGTTTTATTTGTTATTCATACGAATGAACATGTTTAGGAACCGCGTACATATATTTTTATGTTCAGTGTACCTACGTGGTTTCAGTCCGCGATCAATTTTCTTTACCCATTACATAATCTTGCTTTTTCTTACAAGTCCGAGTGGTTTTCTGGTATCGAACACACTTTTTTATTTGTATCTTCTTTTTTTTTTAGAAAAATTTCCCTAACTTTTTTGAGTACAAAGGATCATATCAATTGCATTTAAATCACCTACTTAAGTAGTTTGAATGTAAAATGCTTTTTTCATTTCATTCAGTGGCCACACTGGTTTTGTGTTTTACTGTCGTGCTTATACTAGCTCCTGTAATTTTAATTAATTTCTGTGTAATTACTGATTTGTTTCTTTGTGAAATAATATATTATTACTTTTAAATACTCATTAATTCGTATTATTGACTAATTTTTCTGTGTTAATTTGTGTTTTAGTTTTAATTATTAAAATAAAAATAGTGTATTCATTTAGTTTAAGTAAGTAAACTTGCTACATAGTTCTATATTTTTAAAGCTCCCATTTAAGCTGCATGTTAAATTCTCTTAAATTTCTTTCTTCTTTCTTTTTTTTTTTTTATTTTCTTTTTATATACCTAATGATTTAAAATTCCCCTCTTGACTATTAAAACGCTTTTCTTAAAGCTTTTCCCGTTTGTATACGCTATTATACTTTCTTTTTTGTGTTTTATTTCTCTCTCTTCAATAATTAAATTTTATTTAAATTACATACTACTAATTTCTTAGAATCCCTTTGTAGTTCTAAATTTGCATTCATTATTATTGTCATCGTAGCTCAGAGTGTCTGTGAGCGGATTGTTACGCCGAGTGTCTCAAGTTCAATTCCCAGTCCGATCTAATTTTTTTTTTTATTTTATTAGTTACTTTTTTTTTATTTTTTATTATTTATTTTATTATTTTCTTTTTTTTTTTTATTTATTTATTTATATTATTTTAATATTTTTCTCATATTAATTAATATTTTCTTTCTAATAATGGATTGTGCAAACAAAAATTGTTCTGGTAATTCTAGTACAACTCCTGTTTATCCTTGTTATGGCCCTTGTGGTAAAATGTTCCACGCCAAATGTGTTGGTGCTACTAATGCATTCAAAGATAAAATTAATGCGTCTGAGATAGGTTTCTGGTATTGCGCCGATTGCAGGAAAATATCCTTGTCAAATTTTAGTTTTAAAATGTCTGCCCTAAAAGTCGAAATCATTAAAATTTCCAAGAGTTTTGAGGAATTAAGCCATAATTTCACAAATCTAGTCAACTCTGTGAATAATTTGCCAGCTCCAAATATTTTATCTGAAAAATCCACCTCGACAGATGATTTGGAAGTACCGGAACTTCCTCTTTTAGACCCCAAAAATTCTGAAATAGTTAACCCGCTCTCTGTTAATTCGAAACCAAGTAAAAAACGTGTACGGGAAGGTGCAGCTTCATCGAACAACATAGGCCCCGCACCCAAAAAATCAAATGTAAAAAATTCTAGAAATAATAATGGAAATAATATAAACCCTTCACCCGATTCCATAACAGTAAATAGTCCTCCTTTAGTTAATGCGACTGATAACATTGAAGTCTCAATTGTTACACCTCAAAGTTCAATGGGTGCAACACCTTTAGAACCCATTCGTGACCCATTGAACACTAAAGTTAAAAGTTTAGAAACTGTACCCAAACCTAAAACAGCATTTATCTCCCGTCTGCTACCTGTAACTACAGCTCAAGACATAGTTGAACACTTAATTGCTGCTAAAGTCATTCCGGACGCCTCATGCATCAAATGTTTGAAAATTAGTAAACCCTCTAGCTTTGTATCATCCTTTAAAATAATTGCCCAAAGCATAATTTTTGAGAACATATTATGTTTTAGTAACTGGCCACCTAATACTTTGGTAAAAGAATTTACTACCCCGTCTAGGCAAAAAAATAAACGAAAGTCAAATATTAAAAACATTTAAAAAAACTTAGTAGGTTCTCCCTCTACTACCAAAATGTAAGAGGGCTTCGTAGCAAAACTACTCAAATCTTTAAAAACTCTCAAGCTTTACCATACGATGCTATCGCATTTACTGAAACCTGGCTTAATGCCACAATTTTGGACACTGAACTTTTCGACCAAGAGTTCTTAGTTTTCAGGAAAGATCGTCACGTAGGCGTTAAGAATCCTGTAGGCGGTGGAGTTCTTATCGCAGTTCGAAATCATTTTTGCACATCTCTTGTTACGTTCCCTTTTGATCTTACCATAGAATTAATATGTGTAAAAATAACTACGGAATCAAAAAATCTATTAGTATTAACAGCTTACATCCCTCCAAAAAGTCCGACTTCTACCTTTTCAGAGCTTTCCTTAGCACTTGATTTTGTTATTGGCACTGCAGATCTCAATAGTACAATAATTCTGATAGGCGATTTTAACCTTCCTAACATTGACTGGGTGCCATCAGAAGACGAGTCCTACTTCGAAACTTCTTTAACTTCATCTCAACTGGAGCTCCAGAATTTGGATAATATTATCTCTACAGACTTACAGCAAGTCAGCTGTATTCAAAATTTTAAAATTCGATTACTCGATTTAGTCTTCTCATCTGACGCAGTTAATACAGTAGTGGTAGAATCTTCCTCTGCTATATCTAACATAGACCCTTACCATCCCCCACTTGACATATTTCTTGACTTAGGAGGTCATTTACTTGTAAATAGTAATTCTCAAGACAATTCATATGAATTTGACTTTAGGAGAGCTAATTTTCATCAGTTATCTGATAAACTTAGTGCATCTGGTATTGTAAATATTCCAGTTTCGTGTGACGTTGAAAACGCGGTGTCATATTTTTATAACGTTTTAAATAGTTGTATAGCGGAGATAGTTCCCTTGAAAAGATCCAAATACACAAGCATATGCCATCCATGGTATACCAAAGAACTTAAAATTCTCCGAAACAAAAGAAATAAAGCATGGAAAAATTATTTGAAAAATATGTCCACCGAAAATCATGATTTATACATCTCTCTTTTTGATGAGTTTAAGACTCTCTCTAATAATGTTTATGCAGAATATCTCGAGTCGATGGAGATTTCTATCAAACAAGACCCTAAAAGTTTTTGGAAATTCGTCAATTCAAAAAAGAAGTCTGACGGCTATCCAGTCAACTTTAATTATAACAATAATATCTTAAAAAGTACTATTGAGATCTCTGACGCGTTTGCAAATAACTTTAGTCAATCTTTTATTGATACCCCCATCGATATAGATATAGATTACTTCCATTATTAACGTGATTACCCCCAAGTTACATTTAACAGTATTCCAGTTGAGCTCGATAAGATCTCACACTGTCTTTCACTTCTTCATGATGATTGCTCTCTGGGACCTGATGGAATCCCTCCGATAGTTTTGAAAAACTGTAGATCCGTTTTAGCTCTCCCTCTTCAACACATTTTCGTATTATCTCTTACATCGGGTATATTTCCAAACATATGGAAAAGCGCATATATTACTCCTGTTTTTAAAAAGGGAGATAAAGCCCATATAACTAACTATAGGCCAATATCAAAACTTTCATGTATTCCAAAGCTTTTTGAGCAAGTTATTTGTGATAGTTTAACGTTCTACTGTAGAAATATTATTTGTAATCAACAACATGGTTTCATGCAAAAAAGATCAACGGTTACGAATCTACTTTCATTTTTGCAAAATTGCTCCTTCGCTTTAGAAAGTGGACAGGAACTCGACTGCATTTATACAGACTATTCTAAGGCTTTTGATCAACTTTCTCATGACATCATAAAGTTTAAATTAAAAATGTTTGGTTTTCCTATAAGTTTTATCACTTGGATTTCTTCTTACCTTATAAATAGGTCATATCAGGTGAAATTCAGAGGGACCTTCTCTAAATCCTTCATTGCCAAATCGGGCGTCCCGCAAGGTAGCCACCTGGGACCTCTTCTTTTTATTTTAGCTATTAATGACGTACCGTTATGTTTACGTAAGAGTTTTTTTTTTTTTTTTTTTTTTTGTCCGTGGGTAGGTGTTGAAATCTTCAAAAGATTCTATGAGGCCCGGAAAACGCGTGCTCATAGATATGTGGGACTCTTAACCACTAAAACCACCTCCTCCTCCCGATTGCAACTAAGTTCAGATGGAACTTATCTAGCAATTTATCTTTCTCGAAGTTAAGTTACGTGTTGTAGGTAACTTTCCGATGAAAGTTCCTACTGATGATATTTAAAAATAAATAAATAACATTCGTTTTAAATTAAATCATTTAAGTAATGGTTTAAATTTTGTTATCAAAAAAATACTTTAAAGGAAGTTAAACAAATAAAATCTCTAAAACATTTAAATTTATATTAATCAATGCCGATATTTTGAAATAAAGGAATTAAATTGAAAAACTTCACTGTACCAAATCGGAAGGTTTAGTCCTTTGCAAACGTCGTACTAAGTTTGTCTCGTCGAGTATTTCTAGTATTGTTCTATTAGTATGTTCGACTAAATGTTTTCGATGTTTTTGGGCAAACGTTTTTATTTCTTCGCGAACCGTGGGGATTCCAAGATCCCTGTGAAGATCTTCGTTTCTTATATACCACGGCGCATTTACAATTGATCTTAATAATTTATTTTCAAAGGTTTGTAATCTATTTAAATTTGTATCGCGGGTACAACCCCAGAGTTGAATACCATATGTCCAGACAGGCTTAAGTACTTGCTTGTAAACTAATAATTTGTTTTCAATACTAAGTCTAGAATGTTGTCCGAGCAACCAGTACATTTCTCTTAACTTAATATTTAATTGATCACATTTATTTTTAACATGCGGTTTCCATTTTAATTTCGCGTCGAGAGTCATCCCGAGATATTTTGCCTCATTTGCAAATGGAACTTGAGTAGTATTAATAAAAACAGGTAGTCTATTTATTTTCTTATATGTAAAGTCCACGTGGACTGACTTAAATTCGTTAAGCGCTATTCGCCATGTTTGTGTCCATTCATTGACATTGTTAAGAGCATTTTGCAATTTACTTGTCGATTCGTTAATTGTTTTGCCTACTGCAAGTATTGCGGTGTCGTCAGCAAAAGTAGCTACAATTGTGTTTTCTGTTTGAGGTATATCGCGTGTGAATAGAAGGTACAGAATGGGACCTAAAACACTACCTTGTGGTACCCCAGCCACTATTTCCCTAAAGTCTGAGTAATCATTTCCGTGCCTAACGCGAAAAATTCTGTTCTCTAGATATTCTCTAAGAATGATAAAGAGTCCTTCAGGTAGAACTTGTCTTAACTTGAATTTGAGACCCTCGTGACATACTTTATCAAAAGCTTGAGACACATCTAAAAAGACCGCTGAACAAATTTTCTTTTCTTCAAGAGCTTTCTCAATGACATCGGTGATTCTATGTACTTGATCAATCGTCGAGTGCTTGCTTCTAAAACCGAACTGGTGTTCAGGTATAAGACCTTTTTCTTCTATTATTGGCTGGAGGCGCTGTAAAAATATTCTCTCAAAAACCTTTGATACTACTGGAAGCAGTGAAATGGGTCTGTATGATTTCTTTTCATGTGATGGTTTGCCAGGTTTCAAGACCATTATTACTTCTGCGACTTTCCATTGGTTTGGAATATATTCTAACCTAAGAGTGGCATTCATTATGTATAGGAGGTTTATTAAACCTTTCCGTGGGAGCATTTTAAGAATTTCCGCAGTAATTAAGTCGTATCCTGGAGCTTTTTTTGACTTTAGCTTCTTAATTTCTTTGTTTAATTCGGCAAGCGTAACATTTCTTGTGATGAAGCTTTCACTTGACGTTATATTCATATTTATACTATCATTCAATGCTTGCCCATTGAATGGTTTGAATGTTTCCTCTAGGTAATCAGCGAAAACGTTTGCTTTCTCTTTGTCGCTTCTTGCCCATTCATTTTGGTCTTTCATAATCGGAGGTGCTGGAATCTTAGGTTTTTTCGTGGCTTTTATAGCTTTCCATAGAGAGTAGTTAGATTCTTTACCTGCCGTCAAATTTTCAAGGTAATTTTTAGCTTCGCGGTTCTTGAAATCTGATATCATCTTTTTAAGTAAATTACTTAAGTGATTTAAATTAGATTTGTGTTGACGAGCACGAGTTTGTTGCCATTTTTTGCGCGCTTTTCGCTTTTCTTTAAGAACGTCTTTTATCTCTTGGGGATATTTAGCATCTTTGTACCCTGCAATTTCTCTTTGGCAAGGGGTATTGTTCCATGCGGCTTTTTGGATAATATTCACAAAATTATCTACCGCTGCTTCAAGCTCAAGAGGTGTTTGTAGTGATACCCTTAATTCAACATTATCCTCAATATCTTTCTTAAAGCCTTCCCAGTTAGTTTTACCGTTTGTTAGCCTAGGTGGTATTTCAATTTTAACAAGACTTTCGCTCATTGTGAGAATAACGGGAGAGTGGTCAGAGAAAAGATCAAAGCATTCCGTTACTTTAATTCGATTTGACGGTATTCCCCTGACTATAAAGAAATCAATCAGGTCAGGTATTTTGGAGGAATCTGCCGGCCAATAAGTTGGTTTTCCAGTAGAATGAAAGTCACAATTATTCTCCATACCGGCTTCGTATAATGCTCGGCCCTTTTGAGATATGCATCTAGAGCCCCAAAACGTGTGTTTAGCGTTAAAATCGCCACCAATGATTAACGTTGGTCTAAGTGATTTTAGTAAGTTTGAAAATTCATTTCTATCGATTTTGTACCGCGGAGGGCAGTATATTGATGATATATTCAATGCATCATGTTTAGTTTTAACCTGCACACTTATAAGCTGCATCGATTCAAGTTCAAGCTTTAAGCCAATCGAGTGTTTGATACATTCTTTTATATATAATGATGCTCCGCCCCTTGCTTTGTTCGACGGATGAATTGCGTGGTAATCTAAAAAACCGTTTATATTGAAATTTGATTCTCTTTTAACATGGGTTTCTGATATCAAACAAATGTCAATATCTTGTTCCCGTATAACCATTTCTAGTTCTCCAAGTCTCTGCCATAATCCATTGGCATTCCACGTAATAATTTTAAGGTTTTCCATCATGTTTTCTTGTATACCGTTGGGGTCGAATAAATTCTTCAATTTTAGCTAGCCTATCACATATTTTATTATTAAGTTTGACCTGATCCTCAAATTTTGACAAGATTAAAGCCAAACATTGAGAAAATGCGTCAGGTTCAGGATGATTTATTACGGGTGTAGCTGCCGCTTTGGCGTATGAGTTTGCACTACTTTTTTCTGGAGACGTCTTTGATGTTGATGGCGTTTGATTTTCTTTGCCGGTATTGGGTCTTACTGTATTTGCCCTTTTAGGTGTCTTAGAAATTGGGTTTTCTGTTTGCTTCAATGGTTTTCTTTGTGTGTGAGTTTTTTCTCGGCGTTTTTGTAGCTCTTTGGCTACTTCACAGCCTCTATAGCTTGCCGGGTGACTTCCATTGCAATTAATGCACTTCGCTGGAGTTTTGCTATTTCCGGTACAGTCTGCAGTTAAATGCTTTCCCGCGCATTTCACACACCTAGGTTCTTTTTTGCAATAGGTTTGCGTGTGGTTGAAGCCTTGACAGCGTTTACACTGAGGTACTTGCTTTGTACGGTTTCTTAGAGGTTCGATCTTTACAACGAGGTTAAGTATTGTTTTAATTTTGTAGATTTCCTCTAGTTTTTCTGTTTTATCAAACGTGAGTATGAATAGTGGGAGGCCACGTTGTACCACGACTGTTTCTTTATCTTTTTGTTGTTTTTCCTTCTTGACGATGTTTTCAGCATTTAACCCTTTCGGACCCAGCGTTACTCTCATGTAACATATTTTCAAAAACTCGTAAAAAATATTCCATTGAATATTTTTTTGGGTTTCGAGGGCTTAATTGAAAGATAATGATGCCTAGTTACTGGATTATTAAAAAAAATTTAGTCAAATATATTACCTTTATTTTTTTGTATCGAAAAATTAACTGAATTTCACATTTTTCTTTTTTTTTTGCAAAAAATTTTTTTTATATATATGGTCATAATTTTGAAAAAAAGATATAAAAAAAGTTAATCCAGAAAGTGTTTTGCTTTTTGGCTTAGAAAAAGTAGCATACATTATTGTTCTATAAAAAGTTAATTTCTCAGTTGTCCGACTTTTTTTGGTGGTCATAAGCAGTGCATGTTACTTACATGTAACATAAGAGAAACACATTAGTTTTGCTATTTATTATTTTGGAAAATAACTTTTTGCTTTTCATATTTCTTAGTTGTGATGTTTTTGATACGATAATATTGGAAAAACATTTTTTAATATTGATTTTCATAGCTTGGGTTCGAAAGGGTTAAAATCTTGTAATTTTGTTCTTTAAGATCTCTGATGACATCATTTTTTTGGCATGAGGAGTGTAAGCCCCTCGCCACGACGCGTAGAGGTCTTTCCGATTTGTTTTCGTATGTGTACCACTCTACTTGTTCTTCGTTTAGTCTTCGCGAAAGGAGACGATAGTTATCGGAGTCTTTTACACAAACTTTCCACTTGTTGTTATTAAGCGAGATAACTTTAAAATTCGGCGGCGGTAACGCCTTTAAAATAGTTTGTAATTTATTGAACTCCGCAACCCCGACAACATTAATCGGTGGCGGTGGCCTTATTTTAACAGGTTTTTCTTTGTTATTTTTATCGTTTTCTTTATTTACTTCTACATTCGCTTCTTCCGTTTCAGAAGAGGATGCCCCCTCTGGTGGGGACGAAGCTTTACGTTTTTTGGTACGTCTTTTTGAGGATCTTTTCGTTTCACGTTCTAGTTCTTCTTCGTCTGTTTTATATTCAACAATATCCACTTGCTGTGGAGTTTCTTTTGATTCTATTTCTGTTTTAGTTTTTTTCAACATAACATTTTCTTTGCGAAGAATATCGATTTCTTGCTGTGCTTTCTTTAAGGCCTCATTTTCATTTCTTAGAAATTTTATTTCTTCTTTCAACTCTTGATAGAGTTGCAATGTTTCGTCGAGCCTTTGACGAAGATCTTTATTGTCTTTTACAAGACTTTCTACTTTCTCTGAGTCTTCTTTTGCACGCTCTGTCGTTTTGGGCGGACTCTTTTGCCCGGATACACTCGATGTTGGTGGTGGTGATCGAGTTATCATGGGTTTTCTTGAAAACGGATTTATCAAGTGTTCGAATTGGAATAATTGGCTCTCCCCAGAATCCTTAGAGCCGACCTCCGAAGAGGGTGGATTTTCCAGAAAATCTGAATTGCCACCTGGGGTATTATATCTTTCTGTTTTATTCATTCCATATTTTGTATACGTCATTCTCAGTATACGGAGGGTGGATTTTAGTCGCCTCTTACGACAGGCATGCCTACCTCGGGTATATTCTTTCTTTTCCCCTACCCGAAGGGGGCTACGTAAGAGTGAAATTCTTACTTTCGCAGATGATATGAAAATTTACAAAAGCATAAGCTCTGTGAATGACCGCATATCCTTGCAAGATGATCTTGATAGATTTGCTATTTGGTGTACAAAGAACGGTTTAAATCTCAACCCGACTAAGTGTCAGACGATGACCTTTTCAAAGAAAAAAACTCCTAGTCTGTATGATTATAAGATATCTCATCACACTTTACTCCGTGTGCATAGCTTTAAAGACCTTGGTGTTAACTTTAACTCCAATCTCGATTTCACAGAGCCCATAAACCTGATTGTAAACAAGGCCAATTCTATGTTAGGTTTTGTCAAGCGTTGGTCGAAAGAGTTTAGGGACCCTTACGTTACATTAGCTCTTTACAACTGCTTAGTTCGCCCCCACTTAGAGTACGCATCTCAAGTTTGGACACCTTTTTACAGCATCCATATAGAAAGAATAGAATCAGTCCAACGTAATTTTATTCGTTTTGCCTTAAAAGGCTTACCATGGACGGACCCTTTTAACCTTCCTTCCTATGAGCATCGAATCAACCTACTGCAGATCCAAACCCTGTCTCAAAGGAGAGTAAATAACGACCTTGTATTTATTCATCAACTTATAACGGGTGTAATTGATGGCCCGGATCTGCTTAATTCTATTAATTTTAACTACCGGAGAGGTGCTTATAACTTTCGTAGCTTAGATTTAATAAAATTACCCCAACACCGTACTAATTATGGTATGCATGAGCCCTTAACTCGCATGTGTAAGCTTGTAAATTTGAATACTAATCTGTTTGATTTTAATATTAATAAAACTAGTCTGAAAAAAATACTAAAAACCAGTGTACCACGCTCATAAACTTTTTTTGTATTTATGTTTAATTTTTACTGATTCTTTTCTCATTTAATGTCTATATCTATATACCTAATTTTATGTACATATGTATACTGAGTTATTTTTTTCTCAACACTCTTGACTATTAAAACATTTTTGTTTTAAAATTTTGACACTTTCTGAAAATTAAACATGAAATATTAAATTTATTTTTTTTTTGTTAATTTAAAATTTTTTTTATTTATTTATTTTGCATAGATATAATAAATGCTTGTACTAAGCAGTCCCAATCTTTGACCTTCCTTTGATATTCGTATCACCATTCTCTTTACTTATTTAGTTCTTTTTAATTTGTTTTTACCTTCAAAAAACACTAAAAAGTGCCGATACGATAAACATCCGCAAATGACTTCGTACTCGGTGAAAATGGACCCCAGCGCGTGCGGTATCTGGGGGGGGAAAGAGGCGTGGGAATATAAAAAAAAAAATAAACTAAGAATTTTCTTTGATGTTTGTCAATTTGAAAAAAAAACTGAATCCTGATCCTACGAAGATTATTTTTTTAATTGATTGATTCAGGTTTATCAGGAAATTTTCCATTTTATTTTATTACCTTTAAATGAAGGTGATAAAGTTAAAAAAAAATGTTGATCCCAATAAGAATTTTTTCTTTGATGTTTTCTTTTTTTTTTTATTACATTGCAAAGAAGTTGATAATTTAAAAAAAAATTGAAAAATGTTAATCCCATGAAGAATTTTCTTTGATGTTTGTTTTTTATTACCTTGAAATTAAGTTGATATTAAAAAAACTGAACCATGGGGATCCCATGAAGAATTTTCTTTGATTTTTTTATTACCCTTGAAAGAAAGTTGATAAAAAAAAATGAATCAGGTTTATCCTTATACAAATGATACTTAATGAGATACCTATAATGTGGGATCCTAGAATATTTACATAAACCCAAGCCCTAAGACATGTTATGAGCGAGGATTACAATACAAAAACACGTTATCAACGAGGTTTAGAACCCGAAAACACGTTATCAACGAGGTTTAGAACCCGAAAACACGTTATCAACGAGGTTTAGAACCCGAAAACACGTTATCAACGAGGTTTAGAACATAATTTCAGAACCCAAACCACGTTGTGAACGAGGTTAAGAACATAAAGTTACGTTCCCCAAAATCGAAGTATACATTGTTACATAACGAAGTTAAATACGTAGGGTTTTGTATAGAACATAATGTACAAACCCAAAAACACGTTATCAACGAGATTTAGAACATAATATAAAAACCCAAACCACGTTGTGAACGAGGTTAAGAACGACTAAACGAATCAATTTATGATCACTTCTGTCTCATTTAAGAAAATAACCATGATACTGTGACATAAAGTAACAATAGGACTTTTCTGTAAAATAAATAGGATGAATGTTAAATTTGATCAGAAGTGTATATAAGCATTTTCTTTGTTGTTTATCAATTTGAAAATGATCCTACAAGTATATTGTTTTTTTTTTTGTTAATTGAATCACGTTTATCCTATAGGAAATTTTCTATGATGTATAAAGTAAAAGAACTAAAACATGTTGATCCCAAAGAATTTTTTCTTTGATGTTTTTTTATTACCTTGAAAGGAAGTTGATAACTAAAAAAAATTGAACTATGTCAATCCTATTAAGAATTTTCTTTGATGTTTTTTTTATTACCCTTAAAAGAAAGTTGATAGTTACAAAAAAAAATGAAACATGTTTATCCTTATACAAATGATCATAAACCAAATATGTACCTACCTGAGATCCTATAATATATATATATATATATATATATATATATATATATATATATATATATATATATACATATATATATTAGACTGGGCCAAAAAAATGAAATATTTTTTTTTTGAAAGTTACTTCGAAAATCTTGTTAAAGATGATGAAAAAAAAATTTGGTGAAAATTTGAGCCGTTAAAAAAAATTTTAAGAGGTCTATCATCGGTGTTTTTTATTTTTATACATGATATGATTTTTTACAACAGAACTGGTAGACGATCAAAGTAAAAAATTTCTTTTCATTTTTTCTTATATAAAATTAAATTTCTATTTATATTAAATTTCGTTCTATAAAAAGTTCCTTGGCAGCAAATTAATTGCTTTAACCGTTAAGAAGATATTCGTATCAAAACCAATGCCCACTGATTTCAATAGTTTTCTTATGACAAGTATGCATTGCGATTTGAATACGATTATCTTCTAAACGGTTAAAGCAATTAATTTGCTGCCAAGGAACTTTTTATAGAATGTTTAAGTCCCTACAAGAAAACATCTTGCTAATTTGAAAATATTGAATTTTCAGTGAATTAGAAAATTTTGAAATTGAAAATTGATTTTTTAATTTTTTTCTCGATTTAAATCGTGAATAACTTCTTCAGAACTCAATTTAGGGAAAATTACTATGAGACCTTTTTTGTAGAGAATTAAATTTCCTATAACAATCTGTCGTGGTTTTATTTTTCTATTCACTTATTTGCTCATCACAAAATTCAAAAGTGAAACAGTCAAATTGAAAAAACACTTCGATTTAAAAAGCTTAATTACTCGAATACGGCTCGTCTGACGAAAATTTTCAATTGGATCTTTTTTGTAGGAAATTTAATTTTATATAAGAAAAAATGAACAGAAATTTTGTTTACTTTAATCGTCTAGCAGTTCTGTTGTAAAACATCATATCATGTATAAAAATAAAAAACACCGATGATAGACCTCTTAAAATTTTTTTTAACGGCTCAAATTTTCACCAAATTTTTTTTTCATCATCCTGAACAAGATTTTCGAAGTAACTTTCAAAAAAAAAAATATTTTATTTTTTTGGCCCAGTCTAATATATATATTTACACTTACCCAAGTCAAAAGAAATGCAATTACGTTCTCCGCGAGGTTAAATACGTAAGATTTGGTTTTTAAAATTCAGTTTGAAATTTGTTTTCAATTAAAGACGAAGTCTTGTGACATTTGAAGTTTTTTTTTTACAAATTAAAAATTTTTTTTTTCTCAAATATTAAAGTTTCCAATAAGTTTTTTTTTCTTAAATATATGTGATAAGTGTTGAGAAAAAAAAAATAAAAAATAAAATAAATCGTACATTGAAATCTTTGTTTCGAGTGAAAAAAAAAACCTTGACAAAGTTTGTAAGAACAAAAAATAAAATCAAACGTTCCTTTAAAATCTTATTTTCAAGTTTCAAAAAAATAAAAATAAACATGGACGGTAAGTCTTTATTTATTTGTTTATTTTTTTTTTCTTTTTTGAAGGACCAATGCGCTTACTGTTGCGAAACCTCCATATTAGGAGACCAACTGTAAGCATGGAAGAGTTTGTCGACATGTTCGAGATGATAGTATATGGTCGTAGATACGAAAAATTTCTACAACCCAACGACCATCGTGTAATGCGTTTGATATTTTATCTATCAAAACCCATTATATCCACTTTTCAAAAAAAATGACTTAGGTATGAGGTTTTGTTCTTATTATTCAAATGCATACGTGGGCCAAATTTGAATCCCAAATTGTATTTTATGGCTAAGATATCAGACCACAAAATATGTAGAAAATAGCAAAATCCATATATTTTTTGATTTTCTAATTTTGTTTTTCTCGATTTACTCGAAATCTCTGAAAGTGGATAAAATGGGTTTTGATTCTAATCCACACAGATATTGAATAATATAGAAAGAAATTATAATATGATTTTGGATATTATGTGGGTGGTAATGATGAAGGTTATGAAAGTGACCCGAGTTCGTGAACTAAAAGAAAAGAAAATGCACGACTGGGTCGCACGAACTTGCTCTTAGAGTTAAAGTTGCTTAAATATTTAAGACTTTTTATATAGAAAGGAAAAAAAAAAATAAAATTCGTTTTTTAAAAAAATAAAATAAATACTGAAATCCAATTGCCCTCCAAAACAAGTATGCAGTTTTGATTGATATATTGAGATGCATTTTTAGAAAAAAAAAATTCAAAATCGTTAGAGCCGTTTTTTAAAAAACTAATTTTTTATAAATAATTTTTTGGAAAAAAAGTTTTAAAATAAAATTGGTATGCTATTTTGTAGAAATCACTAATCAACATCTAGAAACAAAATTTCAAAAAAATTCAATGTCCCGTTTTCGAAAATTTGATTTTTCAAAAAAAAATTTTCAAAATTTTTTTAAAAACCCAAAAATTATTTTTTTGGAAATTTTGTTTCTGGCTTATATTTGAATTATGTAAATGCTTCTTTACAAAAAGTTTCGCTGAAATCGAATTAGCAGTTTCGGAGATAATCGACTTTGAAAAAAACGGTTCTATGGCAGGTACCGTTAATAATGATTTTCAAAAAAAAATTTTTCCATTAGAAATAAGACCTTATCTTAAAACTTATATCTGAATTTTTTAAACAAAATCGTTAGAGCCGTTTATGAGAAATTTGAACTTTACTAAAATCGGTATATGACAAGTACCGTTATTTTTGGTCCGAAAAAATTAATTCCAAAAACCCCTCTGGAGAGTCTCCAAAAAATGCTACATACCAAGTTTGAAGTCAATCGGTCCATCCGTTTAGGCTGTAGCTCCTTATACAGACAGACAGACAGACAGACTGACAGACTGACAGACTGACAGACTGACAGACTGACAGACTGACAGACTGACAGACTGACAGACTGACAGACTGACAGACTGACAGACTGACAGACTGACAGACTGACAGACTGACAGACTGACAGACTGACAGACTGACAGACTGACAGACTGACAGACTGACAGACTGACAGACTGACAGACTGACAGACTGACAGACTGACAGACTGACAGACTGACAGACTGACAGACTGACAGACTGACAGACTGACAGACTGACAGACTGACAGACTGACAGACTGACAGACTGACAGACTGACAGACTGACAGACTGACAGACTGACAGACTGACAGACTGACAGACTGACAGACTGACAGACTGACAGACTGACAGACTGACAGACTGACAGACTGACAGACTGACAGACTGACAGACTGACAGACTGACAGACTGACAGACTGACAGACAGACAGACAGACAGACGGACTTCCGGGACCCACTTTTTTAGCATTCTCTACCATCGTAATGTCATGGAAAAATGTTATCTCAACTTTTTTTTTTTGTACGAATGCATAACTTGATATATAGTACCTATATCGCAAGTAAAAAATTGTTTAAATGTTATACTATAATAATGTATTATAATGTAGTTTAATTTAATGAATGTATAATGTAATAAAATTAGGATATAATAAAATTGAAAAAGTGTTTATTAAAACAATACTATAATAATGTTATCAAATATAAATAAAATGATGTGTAAAAATGAAAAATGAAAAATGTGTAATTTGTCTTTTAATCAACATGTCGTTAACACTTGCTTTAAGTGGGAATGAGTCAACTCTTAATGCTCAGTATTTTCCACCAATAGTGCTTAAATCTAATTACGTATGTGGACTTATAGATTTCCAAACATATAATTCAATTCCAAATGTGGATGAGAGTAATAATATGTTATGTATCGGTCAATGAATGAACATGAATTCTCTGTTAAAGTAAGTCCTGGCTATAAGATCATATAAGTTCCAAGCAATGTTATTTATTTACCTATTACCTGTGAACGTCAAACGAATAACATCATTGTGCCTTAAGCTCTGCGATCAAGACGGTAACGATATTAATTTTAGAGGAGAAAACATAACTGTCCGTTTACATTTACAACCAGAAAAATGATTGTGTATGAAAGCATAGACAACTCAATATCTTATAAAAATATTGATAAGAATAAATCAATCTTCAATCAAGCTTCGAACGCAGCTGCGGTAACACATTGCCTTACCAAACGTAATCAGGACTTTTTATTGTCAATAGGTCTTAAATTAAAAAAGAAATCATTAATAATGTTGAACATTTTTCAAGATCCCGAAATAAATGAAAGCATTTCTAAATATGAGTATCATACTTATTCACCGTATCAAAACAATTTTGAACGAAATGACATCATTCAGATTTGTATACAACATCAAAATCTTAGTGTTCTCCCTTCGGAAAGTTTTTTATATATTGAAGGATCATTATCGACAACAGATTTAAAAGAAATAACAATAAATAACAATACAAAACTTGTAAACAATGCCATGGCCAGGGGCGTATACAGGTTTGCTTCTTGGGGGGGGTCATGCCAATTTTGTTTTTTTTTCAAAAGTTTTGATAGCAGGCATAAACCTGAAAATGGGCTTTTTGAATTATTAAACATTAAAATTTGTGCGTCTTGCATTTCGAATCAAAAACTTCCGAATGTAGTTCTAAAAATAACCAAACAAAAACGGTATGAGATTCGTTTAAGTTTAGCGTTAAGCCTTAAAGCCTAGAACGCTGCTGATGTGAAAAGAAATTTTTGTCGGTCTCCACGAGGACAACAAAATGCTTGAGAAATCTGGACCGAAAAATACTCAAAAATTGCCAAACATAAATGAAAAAAAAGCAAACACGCATCGCAGAAAGACATGCAATGACAAAATGAACAACAAAAACAAACAAAAAAAACTCAAAATGTCATTTTTCCACACACAATGAATGTCCCCGGAAATTGTTTGTGTGCGAAAAAGAAGTTTAGACTTTAAATTTCGTTGTGCCGAACAGCGTACTACAGAACGAAAAGTTGAACGAAATTTTTGGTTTACCATTTCGTTGTTTCATTTTTGTATTAGATTTTTCGTTTCTTATCAGCAGCGTACTAGGCTTTAATTTTGACCAATTGAGGCTATCCTCTCCTAAAAATAAAATGTACTGTACGAGTACTTCGACTGAATAATTTGCCTTAAAACAACTGTTCATTGTTTTCCGCTAGCCCAGAAAGTTAAAATAAAAATCGTTTTTACTTAATAACAGTTTTAACTTTTGAATTAACTCTTCCTAACCTCAGGCAAACGAATCGCAAAGTTTTGTAAAAAAAAATTGCATTGAAAATATAATTTTTTTTTTAAATTTTGTTTTAAAATTGTATGGGAATTTAAAATACCTCTATTAAAATAGTAAAGACAAAAAAAATAATTTCGGCGATATTTTGAAATTCAAACGTTTTCAGGTATTAATCAGCGGTTTACAATATAAAAAACATTCAGTTGTATTTATTAGATTAAGCCCTGCTTTTTCAATCGTCAGATAGACTGTCAGAAGAATAAATGTCATTATAAAATAAAACATTTATTCCTAGGAATAAGCTCTAACTTAGGTTTATCTAACTATTGAAAAAATTAGCCCTAAGTGATATTTAATAATAATATTTAAATTGCCTTAGATAAGGTTGCTTACATTGCTTCTATAATTGACTGGCCATTGATGATTAACAAATCGATAGTTGTTTCAAAAAAAGCAACAGATCTAGCAAATTTAGTATGTACAAAATACTGTTATATTCTGTAAGCAAACAAAATTCACCAAATTTTATGTATTGAACTGGAACATTGCAAAAAACTAAAAAGATTTGAGAAATGATATCCTTCTTTAACATTTTGCCGATGAAGAATTTTATCAACAGAATTAACCTCCACACAGCAAGGCCACAGAAAGCTTCCATATTTAAAACATATTTTATTCACTTCATCATATAAAAAAATAGAAGATATGGCTGCTTCTTTTATTTGCTGGCAAGCAGTGTCTTGCCCTTAAGATATTATTTTTGTGTACCTACCCAATTCAATTTCTTTTAAAAAGCTTTGAATATAATACTTATCCGGATTTTGTTTCCATACAAAACTCTACAGCACAGCTCAACTAATATTATCGAACGAATCAAAATAATCCTAATCCAGCATAGCGTTCGCTAAAATATGACCACATCCCCAAAATATGGTAAAATAGTTTGTTTGAATACCAAAAATTTGTTTTACTTTTAATTTTCGTTCATGTTCTAAAACTTCAACATTTTGAAAATAATCTTACTCAAGAGATTTCAGCAGGTATCACATAACAAATTCTTTTTTAAGTTCTGAGTTCTTGGGGGGGGTCATGACCCCGTGACCCCCCCCTTGTATACGCCGTTGGCCATGGCTTTTCTTTTTGATGAAATACGCTATGAACTTGATGGAAAGGAAATCGATTACAATAGAAATGTCGGAATAACATCAACGATCAAATATTATTTATCTTTAACTAAAAATGAGAGTGATATGTTGTTAAACGCATCCTGGTCTCCTGACTCACCTATTAATTTGAAACCATTTCATTTTAATTACTGTATTCCATTGAACAAACTTTTAGGATTCGCTGAAGATTATAAAAAAATCATTCCAAATGCTCGACATGATCTTATTATCACTCGTGCAAGAGTGGATGAAAACGCACTAATCTCTCCAACCAATGAAAAAGTACAAATTAACATTCAAAAAATACAATGGAAAGTACCCCACGTAACCTTATCAGATTCCATGAAATTAAACTTATATAAATCTATAAATAAAAGCAGCTCTATGAAAATTGCTTTCCGAAACTGGGATCTTTATGAATATCCCATGTTGCCAAGTTCTGATCATCATATCTGGAATGTCAAGACAACAACACAAATAGAAAAACCTCGATACATTGTTTTTGCTCTACAAACTGGTAAAAATAAAAATCTGACTGCTGATCCTACAACGTTTGATCACTGTAATCTAACAGACTTAAAAGTTTATTTAAGCTCTGATGTTTATCCACATGAAGATTTCAATGTTTCTTTTGAAAAAAATAGATATAGTCTGTTTTACAAAATGTACACCGACTTTCAAAAAACCTACTATAATAAAACCATCACTGAACCACTTCTTTCCTGGGAATTATTTAAATCACGTGCTCCAGTTTTCGTGGTGGACTGCAGACATCAAAATGAAACTATGAAAACAGAACCCATTGATATACGTTTGGAAATGAGAACATCAAAACAAATTCCAGCAAATAATTCAGCTTACTGCCTTATGCTTCATGATAGAATTATTGACTATAATCCGCTTGAACAAATTGTAACCAGAATAAAATATAAACATAACGATAAGAAAATAATTGTAAACCTGATATAAGGAAAGAAAATATGTTTTTTAATAAAAAAAAGAAAAGAAAAACTTGTATCATTTTTTTCTTACTTAATGGGTTCTTTGTTTCCTGACTTTCTCTTGCATTGTACACAATTCTAACCAGCACAACCAACAGAAGTAAGTATTTTCTAACCAGCACAACCAACAGAAGTAAGTATTTTTTAATGCTAGTTTCTTTTTGATCCTAAGCATATGAATATCCTAATAAGAATATGTTTAGCCAATGCACAAATCAATTTTATATTGCATGCGCACGGCATGCCAATGTTGTGCCAGAAATTATCCAACTAAATATGTATTGGGTGCCGTGCTGGTGCCAAGTTTAGTGCAGATCTTACTCAACCATCGGTGCACACATCATTTTGTATTGGGTGGAGTGGGAGTGACATAGATTTTGAATTGGATGGAGTAGGAGCTATCCAACCAAATCAGCACGATTCCAACAAGAATTTAATTTTTGAACTTGAAATACGACCGGAACCAAGCACAACCCAAAGAAATCCAACTAGAAAAGTGTATCCCACAACCAATTTATCAATGGAAACCCAATCCCACAACCAATATTCCAATTAAAATACACATGGTGCTAGAAATCCAACCAGTGACAATTATTACCAATTAGAATCAAACGGGAAACTTGACATGTATCCCAATTGGGAAGTGCGGTGCCGTGCCGATGCCAAGTTTGGTGCCAAGGTGGTGTGGGAGTTACCTATTTATACTACTGTCGTGATGAGCACTTGCAGCTAAGAGTTGGATTGAGGGTTCTATGGTTACAAGAGTTTTATTTGTAACTGCCGGAATGGGAATCACCTCAAATGCTATGAATTCTTCTAATCCAAGTAATGGAAGCTCAATCTGAAAGATTATGTTATTTGAATTGATGTGTCCATTGACAGTCATCAACTTGTAGATCTGCACTAATTCGTCTGTTTCAACTGGAAACCGGAGACCTGATGCCGTTGCTGATTTGTGATGAGCAGATGGTTGACTCGTCCTTGATGTGTGTCTGATAAAACGTCCGCAATAGATGTCAAGAACGCCAAAGAGGGAGTTCGCTATATTTCCAACAATGCCAATGGCAACTCGCTTGGTTCTTCTTGTTGAGGATTTGGTTGATGGAACTAGATTATCTTCTTCTAATTCATGTTTAATTAATCGGAGTTGTTGAATTACTTGTGTGCAGAGGTCTTTGGAAGAAAGTTGCTTGCAGAGATGTTCTAGTATAATAGTGCTGTTGTCTAATGCTTGGAATTCTTTATGATATGGTTCAAGGTTATAGTAAACTACAAGGTTCCATGTGTCGTGCACCAGACTTATCTTTCCGTGTCGCTGGAAATGAATTCCAGGGGCGGAATTGTTGAATCTTAGGACCTCAACGTCACTGGCGAA